>NC_092877.1:362768439-363368439 GCF_028372415.1 Notamacropus eugenii
TATAATAGAGTTTGTGGCATTCTGTCATAAAAGAAAGTTAAAAATAACTGAGACATCCAGAGCCATCTTACATCTTTATGTGTGTGTAGGTATGTGCATGTAAACATAGAGATATGGATATAGATACATAAAGATATATAGATGTGTACCCTATGTATATGCAGATATGTATATATACATATATGTATCTAATTTGGTATGTGATTTAAATGCCTAATACATACAAAAAGCTTCATGTCAAAGAAACACATTTCACATCACATATGTGAGTTGCACCACAATTTTAAATTCCTGTGTTCTAAGATTTTATTGTTCTTGATTTTTGTTTCGTGGTGGTGGTAGTTAAGAAAACGTAATTTTACATATGAAGTATGAGATGACTTTAGGGGCCATCTGTATGCCTGAAAAGGGACCATGATATGAGTGACATATTTATTTGTTAAGTGAATGAGTGATAGTTATTTCAATTTGATGGGGATAAATGGAGGTCACGGTAACCTAACAATAGAACAGTATGGGACATCAAACTCTTCAGATGCCCTAATCCAAACTTATTTCTCTCTCTCTCTCCCTGGCTTAGGAATGCTTGATCAATACAAAGTGATTGAAGTCAAAGAACTGCAAATTAGTTTGAGCTATGGTGTAGAGTGTTGTACTTGGAATTTAGAGAGATCTGAGTTTGTGTTCTCTCAGAAATTTAGTAACTCTGTGACTATGGTCAAGTCAAAACCTGTCAGTCTGTTTCTTCATCTGTAAAGTGGGAGAAATAAAATACTAGTATTAACCCACAGAGTTGTTCTGAGGATCAAATCAACTGGTGTATATGTATGTTTGTTAAGCTTTAGGCACTATTTAAAAATTAGCTATTATTATTGTGACCTGTGTCACATTGTAGTCTATACAAATCTGTTCTCTACAAGTTAGGCCCACAAATACACACAAACATACACAATATATATACATTTATACACACATATGCACACTTCCATATATATACATACATAAATAATATATATGTATATACATGTACACACATACACATATATGTGTTTGTATATGTGTATATACACACATATATGATAACAATCATCTAAGTGTTGCAGCAAATAGAGGCCTGGAGTCAGGAACACCCCTCTTTCTGAGTTCAGATCTTACCTCTGACATTTAGTCACTGTGTGACCCTGAGCAAATCACTTAACTATGTTCTCATCAGTTTCTTCATCTGTAAAATGAGCGGGAGAAGGAAATGGAAACCATTCCAGCATCTTTGCCAAGAAAACCCCAAATGGAGTCACAAAGAATGCAACTGAATGACGAAGCAACAAAGACATGGCTAATAACAACAACGTATTTTCCCTTCCACTTATAAAATATAGCTAACTCTTATCCTACTTCCTTAGGGCCCTCTTTTTATTCTTATGTGATTAAAGTAAATTTTATTAAACATCACTAGGATTTATCACTAGCATTAATGTGGAGACTTAGAAATGGTCTTTGTCAGGGAGTTTCCATTTTAGTGAAAGAAATAAGATTGCACAAAATTGAAAAAGTCATCTTGAGAATCCTAACTCTGCAGTATACTCCAAAAGAGTCAAACCATGCTGACAAAGGGCTGCAAACCTATGTTGTATAACAATCAGATGAATGAACTGGGGAGGCTTTGTCTCAAGAAGAGAAGAATTAGGGAAAACGTGCTAGGCCTTTTCAAGAATTTAAAGGATTGTCGTGGAGAGAAACGTTCACAGAGAACAAAACCAGGAGCAACAGTTAGAAGACGTAAAGAGATACATTTAGGTTTAATGTTGAGTCTATGGATCTACAAGTATGAGAACGTGCAAAAATGAAATGATCTGGCTTGGAATTCAGTGGGTTCCCTCTATTTTGAATTCTTCACTTCAGGGCTCCATGTACCATCGTCTAAATTATGGTAAAGGTTCCTTTCGACATGGGTTAGACTGGTTGGCCGTTTAAATCCCATCAAATCCAAAATTTCTGATATTCATGTATTTCCTTCTACTATTAAATTTACATTTTATGATAGGATCTTCGGAGATTTTGTTTTAAAAATTGGAATCTTTCGATTTTAGATTTTCAAATATACCCCACCTCAATCTCTTCTTAACAAACCAACAAACCATAAAAGAAAGGCAAAAAAATAAAGGAACTGGAGGGAGGGGGTAATGTAGTGAAAGTAAAACCAACTCTCACATTATGCTCAGTCTCATATCCATAGTTCCCCACCTTTCCAAGAAAAAAAAGGGGGCAAGGAGAGGGCTGTGAGTAGAGAAGGATATTTTTATTTCATTTTTAGAGACAAGCTTGCTTACTGTAATTTCACAGTATTCAGTTTAATATTTTCTCAATATACACTGTATATAGTTTTCATGTTTCTGCTTCCTACATTTTCACTAGTTCATATGAGTCTTCCTATGATTCTCCATATTTTTCTTATTTGTTTCTAACAGTTCAATAATACTCTATAACATTTATATATCATAGCTTATTTATGCATTTCCCAGTTAATGGGCATCTACCTATTTCCAGCTTTTTGATACATGTACCACTATAAATATTTTGGTGCAAAACCTTACTTCCTTTGACACATTCTAGTGGAATCAGGATATATTTTCACAGTAATAACCAACTTATTTAAAACTTTGAAGTTTGCAAAGTTTATTTTGAAGTAAGTAATGTGAAATTTAAAAAAAAATTCAATTCTAAAGATGAAGAAAGATTAAGTTATTTCAAATCATACATATAGAAGATTATAGAGCTAAGTTTAGAAATCAAGTCCTTTGCATCTAAATCCAGCAGCTTTTCCTATTATATATTCCTTAGAAGAACAATCTAGGGGTAGGATGCCTTTTAATTGCACTTAAAGCATGTCATTCAGACAGTTGCTCATTTTACCTATGTTTAGGGGTTACACTTATACATTCCACCTCCCATTTCTATTGAGAAAACAAAATTCACATTATCACTAATGTCATCCACTAAAGTAATTTCATAGAATACAAGTATCTTTTAGACAAAATCACCCTCTTCTTACAACTATCTCCAAACTCATTATTGAGATCTATCTAACTTACAAAGAAAAGAAGTGGATATTGAGGTTACAAATCCCAGGATGCAAATGAGAAGGAAAATAGTACATTAATGTCATGCATTTAATATGGTAGATCATTCACTGACTACAAGTAAAATACTGATGGGCTATAAGACTTAAATCCCATATTCAGCAATGTAAATGGAATAAGTTTGAAATCAGCTGACACTTTAGTCTCCTGTAGGTCTTAAGAAGAATTCTATTAGACCTTTCCTTCAATCTGCTCTTTTTAGCCAAATGCCAATTGCCAGTAACAGAACAAAGTATGAGAAAGGGCCCTGGAGTAGGAAGTGGAGGGTGAGTTGGAGTTTCCTTCCGAATAAATTCACCTTAATATATTATAACTAGGACATTTATCTAATCCCAAGATAATATAGTCCTTTAAAATTCCTAACTTTTTTGTACCAGGCTATAGATATGATTTTACTAAGGAAGTCCCTGGGTGTGGGAGGCTACGTGTCACATTGGCTAGAGCACCAGTCCTGGAGTCAGGAAGGCTTCAGTTCAAATTCTGTCTCAAACATTTACTACTTATGAGACACTAGGCAGGTCATTTAACCCTCTTTTCCTCAGTTTCCTCATCTGTAAAATGAGCTGGAGAAAGGGCAAATCACTCCAGTATCTTTGCTGAGAAAATTCCAAAAGAAATTAAAAAGAGTGGCACATGATTGCAAAATGACCCAATGACAATATCAGCCACTAGGTATGGTCTCCTTGGGTTTATCAGGATGGAAAAGGCATTCAACATGAGGGCACAGGCATAACTGATGAATTAAAGGTATCAGGGCTGATTTGGGTAGATATATTAAAGTAGGTTCGGAAAATCCCTGGAAATCTGATTCTGTCACAGTGTGAGTCTTTATTGAGGTTGATTAAAGTTTCCACTAGCCAGCCCTCTTCTTTGATTGGCAAATCTAGTTTTGCAGAACTTTTCCTCCTCATGCTATTCCATTTTCTTCATCTTCAACTTTATCAACATCATCGTCATCATCATCATCGTCGTCATCGTTTATATAATCCTTTAAGATTTGCTGACACCACACACATAACTACACTTAAATACACATACACACATCTATTCAGTTGTTCCTAAAATAGGCTCTAGACTTTTTCACTAAAGCTGTCTTTATGTATTTGTGTGTGGGGGGGTGTGAATTATGTTTTTTTTTTTTTTTTCATTAAGAGACCACCTTTGACTTAGTGTTGGTCACTTTGTCCATCTAGGAGGAAGTAAAAACCTACACTGAAGGGTCTCTTTCCACAGGAACTATCTCTACCATCTTGAATCCTGGAGACCTTGTCCACTCAAATGTACTTTGAGGGTAGAGAAGATATAATCCTAACACAGATCTTGTTTTGAATCAACAGCAATGCAGAAGTATGCAGTTTATATATTGTAGAAGCACTAATAAATTCATAAATTTAGTTTTTAACGTACATCTGCTGTCTCATCACTTTCTGCAATAGAAATTAAAATACTGCAGAGTACTACATTTATGATCTTTAGTGTTTTGTTTTTCAGGGTTCAAAACGGAGGGTTTTCTAAACCCATTTAACATACTGAAACTCAATTTCTATTCTCAACGTCATGCTTCCTAGAACCAGTAAAAGTATCACCATTCATTATTTGTGAATTTTATACATGAATATGTCCAGCACAATGCCCATATGTTATTAGGATTTTTAAAACATATATAGATTCAAAAGTAAATAAGTAGTGACAATATACTCAAAAATTTCATTTCAGATGTATGCAACAGATTAATCTGAATGCCAAGTTATTAACTGAGAACTGTATAATGCTAAAATTATAATTACTTTCATGTGAATGTATTAACCTTCAAAAATATATACAGGTGCAAAATTTGTGCTTAAGATCTAAACATCAAATTATATGTCAATTAATTGATTTTAAAAAACTGATATTTGAAGAGCTATTTTTAAAAATGACATTCAATAAACACCTACCAAAGAAAGATGACGTTTTGATCTACTCTTTGCTTTTGGTTTGCCTTGAGAGAATTTCTCCAGATTGCCTTAGGTACTTCAAAAGTAAAACAATCCCAAAAGAATTTTATATCTTTCTCCTGAACTCAGTGCTCCTCCTAAATAATTTCTTTCTTTCTAGAGTATCACTATTTTTGACACCATTCACCTTCTAAGAAAAGAAATCATCCTCAGCTCTTCACTTTCACTCACTTTTCATGTTCAGCAAGTTACCAAGACCCAGAATTTCTACCTCCACAGCATGCTTCCCCTTGGTCTTATTCTTTACTCATACCAAACTGCCTTATAGTAATTCTGATCTTCATCACCTCTTGCCTGGACTATTGCAGTAGGTTTTTAATACGTATCCCTACTTTCAAGTCTCCTCTCTCTGTAGAGTAGTAAAATTAATATTCCTAAAAAGCAGAGCTATCTATTTTACTCCCTTACCCAAGAAATTCCAATGGTACTCTACTATGTCATTGATAAACCATTGATTGGTAAAGCTCTATTTAACATTTTATGAATTTCATTTTAATTTTAAAAATACCAAAATGAAATATCCTCTTAGTTGAGAACATTGACCTATACTTTACATGAGAAAAATGAGACTGGTCACCATGAGCTTGTTTTTCTTTTGTCTTCTTCATCTCATGTTGTTCAAGTATCTTCTATCACTGTCTTCTCCTTTAATGTTGCTTCTCATGATCAAGTAACTTTACTCCTTACCAAGGCAAACACCTCTACTTATCCTATTCCATCATATTTACTCATCCTGTTGCCTGAGTCCTCTGTCTTTCCCACTCCATCATTTATTTTCAATCTCTCCATGTCTACTGGCTGATTTCCTTTTTGGTGTTGTTCAGTCATTTGACTCTTCAAGACTCTGGGAACCATAGTTTACCAGACCTTTATATCCTCCATTATCTCCCAGAGTCCATCCAACCTCATGCTCCTTGCTTCCATGACATAATCTATTCATCTCATCTTATGCCATCCCTTTCTCTTTTTGCCTCCAATATTTCCCATCACCAGAATCTTTTCTACTGAGTCCTATCTTCTCATTAAGTGGCCAGTGTTTAAACTTCAGCTTCAGCATTTGTCCTTCCAATGAATAGTCTGAATTAGTTTCTTTTTTTTTTTTTTTCAAAATCCTTTTTGAGCTCTTCCATGGCCTGAGCCCATTGAGTGGGCTGGGATACAGAAGCCTTGACTGCTGTGTCTTTCCCTGATGGTAAGCATTGTTCTTCCTCATCAGAAAGGAAAGGAGGAATTATCTGTTCACCAAGAAAGTAACCTTCTATAGTCTTATTTTTTTTTCCCTTTTCTGGGCCTTTTCCCAGCCAGTGACTTGACTTTTGAATATTCTCTTCACACCCACTTTGCCTCCAGATCAGCCCAGCCAGCGCTTGGGGTCAGAGATTCAAATGCTGCTTCCCAGCCTCAGGGCTTTTGGCGGGGGCAGGGCTGTTATTCAGTGTGAGATTAAGTTCAGGTGCTCAGGTGGGGGGCAGGGCCACCTCACAGGCTCAGTTCCCTCAGGGGGTTTATGGGAGACTTTCAACAACGGATCCTGCCTGCTTGGGGAGCCCCCGGTCTGCTGCCAACTCCGCTGCTGCCTCCCGAGGGGGCCTGAGTTACAGGGGGACCCCACTCCCCTCTCGGCAAGCCAAGAAGACCCTCTCACCAACCTTTGGGGCCTGTGGGTAGAGGGACCTGCGCAGCTGCTGGAGATTCTATCCCTGAAGCCTGCTCGGATCCACTCCTCTCGGTGCCACGCGGCCAAGGCAGGGCTGGGCTCGGCTCCAGGTCTGGGGCATGACAGACCTTTTGCGAGAGGTTTTCAGGGCTCTCTGGAACAGAAATCTCCTCTGCTCCGTTATTCTGTAGCTTCTGCTGCTCCAGAATTTGTTGGGAGATCTTCTTTACAGATATTTTATGGGCTGTGGGTTCGGAGCTAGCGTATGTGTGTCTTTCTACTCCGCCATCTTGGCTCCGCCTGAATTAGTTTCTTTAAGTATTGACTAATTTGATAACTACTCCAGAACCATGATTCAAAAGCATCAATTCTGTAGCTCTCACCTTTCTTTACAATCCCAATCCTACAGCCATATATTGCTACTGGAAAAACCACAGCTTTGACTACATGGAAATTTGTTGGCAAGGTGATAGCTCTGCTTTTTAGTATATTATCCAGATTTGCTATAACCTTCCTTCTCAGCAGCAAGTATCTTTTAATTTCATGACTGCAGTCACCATCTCCAGTGATCTTTGAGTCTAATAACATAAAATCTGCCACTGCTTCCATTTCTTCTTTTTTTATTTGCCAAGATGTGATGGGAGCAGTTGCCATGATATTATTTTTTTTTTATGTTAACCTTCAAGTCAGCTTTTACACCCTCTTCATTCACTCTCACCAAGAAGTTTCTTAATTCTTCAGTTTCTACCCTCAGAGTGGCATCGTCTACATACTTAAAATTGTTGATATTCCTTTTAGTAAGCTTAATTCCAGATTTCAGTTTATCCACACTGGCATTTTGAAGGATATATTCTGCATATAAGTTAACTAAATAAGGTGACAATATACAACCTCGTGTGGTTCTAACTATTTCTCCTTGGGCCACACACAGGTTCTTCAGGAGAAAAGTAAGATCTAGAACTTCCATTTTCTTGCAGATTTGCCACATTTTGTTGTAATCCATACAGTCTAAATACTTTTTAGTGTAGTTAACGAAGCAGATTTTTTTTCCTTCATTTTTTCCCAATGGAACTCTCTTGCTTTCTCCATAATCCAGTGAATATTGGCCATTTGATCTCTACTGTCTCACTGCTTTTCTCACCTATTTATTGATTATGAAGACTACTCCACTTCTCTGCCCCCAGTAGTATGTACAATGATCACCTTAATTAAATTCACTCATTGCTATCCAGTCAAGTTCACAGACACCCAAAATGTCAATGTGTAATCCTTTTATCTCCTATTTGACCCCATCCAGCTTACTTGGTTCATGGATCATATAGTTCAGATTTCTGCACAATATTGATGCTTATAGTATCAGATTTTCCAGTCATCACCAGACACATGCACAGCTGAGCTTCTTTTCAGCTTTGGCCCAGACACTTAGTTAGTGCTGGGGCTCCTTTTAGTTGTCCTCTGCTCTTCCCCAGTAGTGTAGTGGACACCTTCCCAACATGAGGGACTCACCTTCCACTGTCATATCATTTTCATACTACCCATAGGGTTTTCTTGGCAATGATGCTACAATGGTTTACCATTTCATTCTCCAGGCAATCATCTTCTGTCAGAACTCTGCACTATGACCTGTCCATCTTTGATAAATCTGCATGGCATAGCTCATAGTGTCATTGAGCTATGTAAGCCTCCCTTGATGCCATGATAAGGCAGTGATCTAGGATAAGGTCTCATTCTCTACTGCCTACAAATAGGGCCATGTCTCCCCCATCTTCAAAAAATCCTTACTTGTAGGGTGTGTTCAGAGAGGACCAGTGCCTTTGATGTGATGGCTGCCAAGCCCTTTCAGGGCTCATTCCATCTTTGGTGTCCATCTGTTCCACTTAACTCTCACCTGTGGCTTCAAGAAGCTGCAGCATGCATAGCAGCCATATCCTGGTAAACTGTTTCAGCAGATGGGCCAAACCAGGTTGAGGGTAACCAAGAGATCTCAGATCCATTGGTGAGTTATGGAGGTGTCTACTCAAAGCTTGTGAAGACTTCCTCTGGAGGAATGGGTAAATGAGAACAATTTGTTCCAATGGCCATGAAGGCAGATGAAGCAGGCAACATGGAGTGCTTAGAGCTTGGTTAGACACTGAGAACACCAAGGTCATCCACTGCATCCTGACCCATCTCCAGCTATCTTGACTCTGTCCTGCCACTGGACTATGATGACTTTGGAGGAGAGAGTGAGGCTGACTACTTTGTGCAACTCTACCTCACTTAAATCCAATTTACACGTAAATCAAAAGACATTAACCATGCCATTTCACTCTTATGTCTCAAAGTCCTGTGGCAACAAGCATGTGATGAAGCATCAGGTACAGATATACTGGGAGCTGTAGTCATAACCCTGCACATAGGTGACTCAGGCCATAGGGTCGTTTCTCGCTAGAAATAGCAGTGGGACTCGGCAGCCCCCCAGGTGTCTGAGCAGCCTTTTAAGGATTGCACAGGTCAGCTCCTGGTGTGAGGAAGGGGGCTAGAAAAAGTGCCCTAAACATTGTCTGCTTACCCAACCCTGGCCTGATTAGTGTGGCAGGTAGGGAATCCCACTATGTGTTCAAAACACAAAAATATGTACAAAATGTACAAAAAATATCTGTATAGATGAGTCCACTCACCATCAGCACATGGAATGTGTGCACACAAAATCCAGTAGATCTGAAAGAAGAACTACTCTTGTTGCAAGAGAACTCAGCAGGTATCACATCCAAATAGCAGCCCTGAGTGAAACCAGGTTGGCAAATGAAGGCCAGCTTTCTGAAGTTGGAGCTGGATATACCTTTTTCTGGAGTGGGTGCAGTGAAGGTGAGTGCCATGAAGTTGACATGGGTTTTGCAATTAAAACTAATCTAATCAGCAAACTGGTATGCCTGCCAAAAGGAGTGAATGACAGACTCATGACAATGCGAGTGCCATTCGAAGGAAAATGCCATGCCACCATCATCAGTGCCTATGCTCCCATCATGACAAACACTGATGAAGTCAAAGAAAAAATTTATGAAGACCTAGAGACCCTTATCATCAATGTGCCAAAAGAGGACAAGCTTATAATTCTGGGTGACTTTAATGCTAGAGTAAGCTCAGACTACCAAACTTGGCAGGAGTCCTACGGAGGAATGGAGTTGGAAATAGCAATAGCAATGGTCATTTATTGCTGAAGACTTGTGCATCCCATGACCTTCTCATCACCAACACTGTCTTCCATTCACCTAAACACAATAAAATTTCATGGAGGCACCCTCACAGCAAACATTGGCATCTAATAGACTATGTAATTGTAAGGAGAAGATACAGACAAGATGTGAGAGTGACAAAGGCAATGTGTGATGCACAGTGCTGGACTGATCATAGACTTATGCTTTCCAAGTTAAATATTCTCATTCATCAAAAGCGCTACCCCGAAGGCAAAATGACTACCGGAAGAATTAATGTCAACAAATTAGAGCTCTTCTCTGAGAGTGAATAGTTTGTTGCTGACTTGGAAGGAAAGTTGAACCAGCATACAGTTGGCAACAGTGGAGCAGAAAAGGAGTAGGCAGCTTTCAGAGATTTGGTGTACAGCACTGCATTTACTCATCTGGCTCAGAACATTCGCAAATGCCAACACTGGTTTGATGAAAATGATGGGGAAATTCAGAAGCTGTTAAATGAAAAATGAGAACTCCACAGAATTTATCAGCAGGATAGTTCATCCACCTCTAAGAAGACAGCATTTAATTCCATCAAAATCAAAGTACAAGCAAAGCTGAGAGAGATGAAGGATTCCTGGCTCAGTAAGAAGGCAGATGAAATTCAGTTTTATGCTGATAGTAACAATCCAAAGGACATTTATCATTCCCTGAAAGCTATTTATGGACCAAAAACCTATGGTGCATCACAACTGCTCAGTGCTGATGGAGCTGCATTGATTAATGACAAGGACATGATCCTAGAGAGATGGGCTGAACACTTCCATAGTGTTCTCAACAGACTATCATCAATCCATGCTGAGGTCATCGACTGTTTACCTCAGGTTGAAGTCAATCCCTTCTTAAGTGAACTTCCAACTGAAGAAGAGGCTTTGAAGGCCATTAGGCTCCTTTCATGTGGCAAAGCACCTGGTGCTGATTCTATACCAGCTGATATTTACAAGGTAGGAGGACCACTGCTCATACAAAAGCTGACTGAAATTTTCCAGGTTATATGGCAAGAGGAGGTTATCCCCCAGGAGTTCAAGGATGCCTTCACTGTCCATCTCTATAAGGGTAAAGGGAATAGATTGCCCTGTGACAATCACAGGGGGATCTCTCTCTTAGTCATTGCTGGCAAAGTTCTTGCTAGAGTCCTTCTTAATAGGCTGATCCTTCACTTGGAAGATGGTCATATACCTGAGAGCCAGTGTGGCTTCAGAAAGGGCCAAGGAACAGTTGACATGGTATTTGCTGCCTGTCAACTCCAGGAGAAATGTCAGCATCAGAAGAGAGGTCTGAAGTAGATCTGACCAAGGTCTTTGGCACTGTTAGTCATGAAGCCTTATGGAAAATTATGTCAAAATTTCATTGCCTGGTGAAGGTGATCAATATTGTACGCCAATTTCATGATGGCATGCTTGTCCAGGTTCTGGATAATGGACAACGCTCTCATGCCTTCCTAGTTGCCAATGGAGTGAAACAGGGCTCTGTGCTTCCCCTTCCAAAAAGCAAGATATTTTCTGTCATGTTGACAAATGCTTTCGATGAGGATGAACATGGCATCAAGGTCAACTACCGTACTTATGGCAAGTTTTTCAATTTGAAAAGGCTACAAGCCAAGACCAAAGTGGAGGGAATGTTGGTGCATGATTTTCTGTTTGCAGATGAATGTGCACTCAATGCAGCCTCTGAAGCTGAGATGTAACAAAGTATGAATCAATTCTCTGCTGCCTGTGCTAATTTTGGCCTAATAATTAACACCAAGAAAACACAAGCGCTCCATCAGCCACCACCACATCATTCATATGTGGAACCATTGGTTACAACAAACAGAGAAGTTTTGTATGCTGTGGATAAGTTCATTTACCTTGGTAGTGTATTTTCTGGACATGTACACATTGACAATGAGGTTGATGCACGAATTGCCAGAGTTAGCTCAGTGTTTGGGAGGCTCCGAAGAAAAGTTTGGGAGAGAAGAGGTATTAGACTGACTACCAAACTGATGGTCTACAGAGCCGTTGTGCTGACCTCATCGTTCTATGCTTGTGAAACATGAACAGTCTACCAGCACCATACCAGGAAACTTAATTGATTCCATTTAAACTATCTTAGGAAGATTCTGAGCATCACTTGGCAGGATAAGGTACCAGACACTGAAGTCCTTGCTTGAGCTGAACTGCCAAGTATTCAAACTATGCTTCAGAGAGTGCAACTCAAGTGAGCTGGCCATGCTGTTCGAATGTAAAATGCATGCTTGCCAAAAAGACTATTTTATGGAGAACTTGCATAGGGCAGCAAACACATGGTAGCCAGAAGAAGTGATACAAGGACACTCTCAAGGTCTCTCTCAAGAACTTTGAATTGCCTGTGCAACATGGGAGACACGGGCACAGCATCACTCAGCATGGCCTGCCTGCATCAGAAAGGGTACTGTGCTCTTTGAGCAAATCAGAATTGAGACAGCACAAAGTAAATGAGAATGCGCAAATTTAGGATATTCACCCTAAATATTCACACGGATTATCTGTGCCCAACCTGCGGTAGAGCATTCCAAGCTTGTGTTGGTCTAATCAGTCACAGTGGGACACACTGAAATTTCATTTTATCATGGTGATGTCATTTTGGTCCTCTTCGAAGAAGAAGGACAACAACCAACCAACTTGATCCTTCCATCTCTGCTAACTTTCATTCTATATCTCATCTGACATTTGTGTTTAAATTCCTTGAAAAGACCTTCTGTAATAGATGCCTCCACTTTTTCTTCATTCATTATCTTCCTACTTTATCATTACAATGAAACTGATCTCTGCAAAGCTGTCAATGACTTTAATTGACAAAAATCAAAGGCTTTTTTTCTCAGTCCTCATTCTTAAAACTTTTTGCACCCTTTGATGTTGCTAATTACCCTCTCCTCTATGATGATTACTGGGACAGTTGCTCTCTTTTTTCTTCTCCTACCTATCAAACAGCTCCTTCTCTTTATGGAATCTCTAGGTGTCCAATAGAGTTTTGTCCTGGGACCTCTTCTCTCCTTCTTCTTCACTTGGTGATCTCATCAGTTCTCACAGATTTAATTACCATTTCTATGGGGATGATTCTCAAATCTCCACATCCTGCCCTAACTCCTCTACTGACCTCCAATCTTCCATTTCCAGGACATCCAGCAAACATCTTAAACTCAACAGAACTCACTGTCTTTCCCTCTAGCGCTTTCTCTAACTCTACCTTCCCTATTATTATACAGGGCAATACTTTTCTCTGAGTCCCTCTGCTTGAAACTAGACACCAGCCTCAATTCCTCTTTGTCTCCCACTACATCCCTTTCATATTCAATCTAGCGGCATTGCCTTTCAACATTACCTTTGCAACATCTCTTCAGTATTACCCCTTCTCACCTGTGACACTGCCAACACCCTGGTGCAGGTTGTTAGCACCTCCCAGCTGTACTATTCTAATAGTCTTCTGATGGATCTGCCTCATTCAAGTCTATCCATTCTAGTCCATCATTCATTCACAGGTAACAAAATGATTTTCATAAAATGCAAGTCCAAATATGACAGTGCCCTGTGAAATAAACTGCAATGTCTCCCTATTATTTCCAGGCTCAAATACAAAATGCTTTTTTTGGCATTCAGATCCCTTCTAGTGTCTATCCTAGTCCCCTTCCATCTTCTCAGTCTTCTTACACTTTACTCCCCACTCTTTGTTATAGTGACACTTGCTCCAGGAACAGGATATTTTATCTCTCAGATCTGGGCATTTACTTGGGCTGCCTCCTATGCCTAGAATGCTCTCCCTCCTCATCTCAACCTATTTGCTTCCCTAACTTTCTCTGACAAATGACAAAAATCTATCATCTACAGGAAGTCTCCAACTTCACAATTCTAATGCCTTCCTTCTCCTAATTTATCTTCCTTCTCCTATTTATCTTGTTATGCCTTATCTATCTAGTTTGCTTGTCTCTGCCAATTAGATTGTGAGATTTTTGTGGGTAGGGAATGTCCTTTGCCAACTTTATTTTTAATCCCCAGTGCTTAGCATGGTGGTTGGCATGTGGCACATACTTAATAAATATCTACTGAGTAGTGAACTGAGGATTTTCATTTACATAGTAGGAAAGGAAAAGAGAATCACATATGAAACTACTCTTTTTTTCAAGAATATAAGGAGTTCAACATGCAATTCTCCAAGCTGACACAAGGGTTTGCTATGCCTTCTAGCTTTCCTTCTGCTTTCTTTTGTATGTTTGAACAAAATGCTTCAATGGTCCTCTTTTCCACTTTTTTCTCTATCAGATTTTTAGTAACTTCATCCCTATCCTCCTTCACCCCCAAACCCCAGATTATAAATAAAAATAAACAAAAAACCTTATCAAATGGGTTGTCAAGCAAAATATATATCATTTACAATCCTTCTCCATGTTTTAAACCTATAAGTCCAGGATGATTACACCCTCCTTCCCCTTATGCACCCTATGTTTTAGACAAAATGGTCTATTTGCCATTGCTTGTTCATGGCAATCTGTCTGTAGTCTGTGCTTTGGTGCCTCCATTCCCATCCCCAGCCTCTTGGATTCCTGAATTATTAAGACTCAGCTAAGAAGATTCTTATGAAACCATTTTGCCTTTTTTCCCTAGTTACATTCTCTCCCTTCCCCATCTGCCATGAAAATTACTTTGAATTTATTTTGCATATATTTTACATTTCCATAACTGTGGACATGTTTTATTCCCTGAGGATCTGTTTTGTTTTCTTTGTAACATGAATGGCTACCATTTAGTGGCTTTATACAAACTTGTTGAATTGAATTGAATTACTAATGGAGATAGGGAATCACGCGTTTATGATCCTTTTATCACTCACCTTCACTATAAAGACTGTTTTGGGCAAAAGATGCATTATTTCCACCTGCCCTTGAATGGCTCTTGTACACAAAGCAGTATGGCACTGTATAAAAAGGACTAATTCCGGCAATAGAGGACCTGAGGGTGACTTCCCACTTTGCTTCTTGTTTCTCATTACACTCTATGTAAATCACTGACCCTCTTTGGTGCTCAGTTTCCTTATCAGTAATATGAGGGATTTGCATACTAGGTCATTTATAAGCTGCCTTTGAGTTCTAAAGTCTGTGATGCAAATTTTATTTAACTTTTCTTAAGTGTTTTGATTCTTTCCAGTTAGTGCAAATATTTATTTATTTTCATTATATTCCCAAGATTCATTCTCCAGTTTAAGTCAGTTCATTGAGCTATCAATGTCTGTCGCTTGATTAGTTCCAAGTGCTATTGATTACTTATTTTCACCTTTTGTTTATCACCAGATTACTTTTATTGCCTACTTTATTTTCATTTCTAAATTCTGTTGGTTGTTCCAATTCCGTGATTAATTGAATTTTTGTTACTTTATTATTTTCATTAATTATGCTTTTTTACCTGAGTTAGTTCCATTAATGCCATTCTCTCATTTTGCATTATGTCTGATATAGCTGAAAACTTAGGGATAATCATGTTTTGTAAGTTGCTTTACCTAGTCTAGGTATCATGAGTTTGAATTTGCAAGCAATTAGACTATAAGCTCCTTGAAGACAAAATGTAATGGCCAAGACTCCTACTAAGTTTTAGTTATTTACACAGAATCAAATACAAACAAACAAAATAAAGTAGGATCCCTGGGATGGTAGCACAGTAGCTGTTTGTGTGAAAGCTGAAATTTGAAAATAGGGGAGAGGGAAGGTCCAGAGTGCCAAGGCCTGTGTCACCTAGACCTTGTTTGATAATTGCCTGAGAGACCCCTTTGCTGACATAGCATTTTGAATTTAAGTGAGAAAAGCAATCCAGGGAGGGGCTGATTCTAATACATCCGAACCATCACATTTGCAAGGCTACTGTGCTGAAAAAGCATAGGTCTCTATGAGAAACTTTAAGAAATACTCAGAGAGTATAGGACAATTTCAGGTACTATCAAGTCCAAATTTTTGTCACATACTCTTAATAAATAGTGCTGTTATAACCTTTGGTGGTCTTAGTAAAGAAATATTAGTATTCATTGTTGAAGAGGGTCACTGAGTCCAATAAGAAGCCAGAGGCCTCTCAAGGTCTGCGGATTTTTTTTTTATATTGTATACTTAGTACATGGTGCCAAGTGCATAGTAGGTACTTAAGAATAGTTATTGATTTGAAAATTGCAAGTTCATTGTATTTAATTTGAACATCGCTTTAGATATGGAAGCTCTTCTAGCCATAAGATAAAATGATTGTTTATTGAAAAGTGTAAGAGCCCTCAGAGCCATTTAGTCATCTAGGCAGTTCAGTGAATACAGGACTGGATATGGAATCAGTAAGATCTGAGTTCAAATCTTACCTCATACACTCAATAGTATAACCCTGCACAAGTCTCTTGATGTCTAAACTTGAACTTATGCCAGTATAAAAAAGAATAATGAATAGAATCCAATGTATAGGATTATTGAGATGATGAATGAGATAACATACATAAAGTGTTTTGTCAACACTAATCCAATCCTTTTGTTTTTCAGTCGAGTAAACACATCCAGGGAATCTAAGTGATTATCACAGGGGAAGCACTGGAGGTAGGATTTGCATTAGGGTGGTCTGGTTCCAGAGTTATTGGCTTTTCTACTGTAGTATGTCTGATATGTAGTATTTTATGGAGAAGGAAGATGAGAGATGAAGAGATTTGGCCCAAGGTCACAGAATGTTGCAATTCAGATTCCTGTCCTCTGTATCCAAATTAATTACTCTTTCCATGGGACTAAACTGAGTTTACAACAGAGATTCTCCTGAAGTCAATATATTTATGCTGAAGTCATTACATGAAATAATGACTTTTGACCATAGCGATTTTTTAAAAATCACCAACAATTGAGTTGCTAATAATTCTCATCAGTTGAGAACTTTAATCTATGGTCTATGCCTATACTGACATATGGACTGATCATATCTTTCATAATTAATTATAACAAAAATTACATTTTCCAAAACTGCTTTCTGCAAATTTATTTGCCCTCAATCATGCATTTTGGACTAGGGGCTGACATAACCAAAAAAAAGGAAATTCTGGGAAGAGTTAACTTTTACCTAGTAACACTTGAGGGGGAATAAGTGCCAGCATTGTGGAAGGCCACTTACCACATTGCATGAAAACAGAAAAAAGAAAAATAATGGCAGAGGAGCGTCAGACCAGACTGGTCCCTACAAGATTAAATAGCATGCCAAGATTACGTAGACAGTAGACTTTATAGTCAAAGATTTAGACCTGGAAGAGATCTTAGAGGACATCTAATCCAAAGCCTTCGTTTTAAACATGAACACCTGAAGCTGAGAAAAAATCAGCGCCTTGACCAAGTTCATACGATATCACTTAGCAGTGCTAAAATTTGAGCCCAGATCACCTAACTGGAAATCCAACTCATTCTCACCATATCATATTGTCTTTCAATATCTGGCATGGTCCTTGAGATCTAGATCTTCTGATAACCATGCTACTGATGATGTCCAGTAAGGAAGTGATCTTTGACTCATGGGCTATGGCTAACCATTGAAGGTTCTAAGGAAGGAGAGCTCTGGATTCACACCAAAGATTAATCTGCCCATAGGCTAAACTGACAAAGGGTCTGGAGTCATTTGAGGTTAGAAACAGTGGAAAGAGTCAGTGGGCTACTATGTTAATCTAGACCAAAAGCACTGAAACTCCTAACTAGCATGACCATACTATAGAGTATGAATTTGAGCGACATGCTAGAAAGAAAATTGACAAGAGAATGAATAGTAAGGAGGCCCAAGAGAGAATTATCAGTCAAGAATCAGCAGGGTCTTTGTTAGTTTGTTTGGTTGTGTACCTACAAAAAATGCCATTTTCATGTTTAAAGTTCAAAGGTCCTAGACCTTCAGACAGATAAGATACTTACATTGATTTTTATATGCTGACAAATATGAGACAGAAAAAAAAAGTTCCCCAAATTAAAATCCAAGTATTCTAAAACCTTAGTTAAATCGTTTTGTTCCCTTCAGGATATGTCTGTAAGAGAGCATTCTGAGATAAAATCTTGGGATTTATAATAAAGTGATGTGGGTCACAATTTAAGGAAAGTGATAATATGAAAACGTGTTCATAGAGTTTATAGAGTGTCATAAATGTTTGCTAAGGAATTTTATACCTTAGCTCTCTATATTTTCATGAAAATCCTATCATGAGAGTTTTTATTCTTAGCCTCATTTAGCAAATAATAGAAATAAGGCAGATTGGTCTCTTGCTAGTAAACACATGAGGGAGGATTTGAACTCAGGTCTATCTTACTCTCCAGGTCTAGCACTCTAGTATTTATACCATACTGCTCATGCTGCCTTAAAACAAACAGAACATGAGTTCATTAATTCCAACATGAGGCCATGCTGCTGAAGAATGAGATATTTAGGTCATCAATCTGAAGAGGATCCAGGATATGAACATATTCCCACCCAGTTTCTGAAAGGTCTGAGGGTGAACTTACTTCAGAACAGATCCTCATAGGCTTTTGGTGAATTGACAGAACACAAATTGCATTTAATAAATGTTTTAAGTAATCAGAATAAAAGACTTCCCTATTTTGGTTTAGAGAACAAATAGAATGGGGGGAAAATCCACTTAATGCAGATGCTGTACAAAATCTACTTATTTCTGTCAAGGAAATAGGCACTATCTCCTTGGCATTTCAGATTCACATTGACCGCATGTAGTGGAGTTGCCTGAGGACCCAATTATTTTGAAATGGCAGGAACATACTTCATGAAAACCTAACAGTGTGCAAAGCTCCTGCCACCCTAGGTATTGATAGCCTTTTGAACTAAATATAGAAATAGTTTATTGCCAACTTATTTCATGTCACTCAAATACCCATAGTTAAGGGTGAAAACCCACACTGAGGCACACTAAGTAATATGGCAAAAGTCATAACCAAGGAAAGGATATAACTATATTCTAATATGACAATGAATGTGTGATGTATTTGAATCTTACTCACAATTATATCAATAGGAAGCCATCCATTCCTGTTCAACCAATGTGATTATTGCAAAAACCCTTCCATAATTTTACCACAGAGGGACCAAAATACAATTTCTGGACTCTTCCTTAATTTTTTAACATCACTGAGGTACCCTTATAACTAATATGCTTTCCCTCAGTTTTCCCTTGTAATGCAGTTCTATTTTTACAGTTTTGCAATGTGTTACACAATGAAAAAAGTAAATTATAAAAAAAAATAGCATTGCTCCCTTTATCACCAGTGGAGAAAGATTCAGCTAGATACATACATACATATATATATAAGTAAATATATATGTATATATATTTTCATTTATTTCCCTTAGTAGCTTTACAGGTTCATCCACTTCTACTCGACTCAAAGCTGTGAATACTTTGGGAGGAGAATGACCCTTCCATCCCACTCCTCAGGCTCTGTCTTAAGAAATAGATGAAATATTTGTATTGTTACAATGCCACGTATATGTTCACGAGTCTTAGTAATGAAATGAGTTGTAGACAAAACATTTTAAAATGAATATCAATGTGCATGTGCATACATACACACACACGAACACGCACGCACACACACACACACAAACACGTGCACTTACAACCTTAGATGAAAATGCCTTTTGTTTTTCTGCTATCGCAAAAAGTTTTCACCAAATAGGGTTCATCAAAATCACGTCATTTGAAATACTGACTCAATACACCTCTCATCTCCTGCATCAGGACTAAAAATAACATTTGCCCTTGGAAGAGGAAAGAGGAGGAAAACATATCTTTTCTCATTGTCCAATTCAACTCAACTTTATTTTCAGACCTTAGATTTTCTCACAGTTTTTTTTGTTTGTTTGTTTCACTTGCCTGTCTTAGGCAACAACATCCTTGATACTTAATATCAGACACAATGTTATGCAACTTGATGATCTGATGATTCATAATTTCACCAGGTATGCCTAAATAAGGGGTGGGGAAGTTGTAGCTTTAAGGCCATATGGGATCTTCTAGATCCTTGAGTGCATCCATTTTACTGAGTCCATGTTTTACAGAACAAATTCTTTTATTAAGGGGATTTGTTAAGTGAAGTTTGGATTCAGTCAGATGGCAGCACTTGAGGACCTACGGGGCCACATGTGGCCTCAAGGCCATAGTTTTCCTGCCCCTGGTCTATACCTATATCTATATCTATACCTATTCCTGTCTATACCACTATCTCTCTCTTTGTCTTTCATGCAGATATGTTATTTATATTCATATATGTGTATTTGCAATAATTATATATAAATATATGTACAAACATAAGTGTATGTGCATGTATGTACATAAATATGTGTACATATGTATGTATGTGTGTGTCTGTGTGTGTGTGTGTGTGTATATATATATATATATATATATATATATATATACTTATATATTATCACATTCAAGCATACATATAGAAGGAGAATAGATGAAGGCAGTCTGAAAGGAGAGGGCTTTATTAGGTGAAGTGACAAGAAAAGACTTCTAACGTAAGGTGGGACTTGAGTTGAGTCTAGAAGAAAGCCAGGGGAAAACCAAGGCAAAAATAGAGAGGGGGAAAAGCATTCCAGTCATGGGGAATAGCCAGGGGAAAAGTCATGAGATGGGGGATGCAGTATCATGTTTGAGGAACTGCTAATAGGCCAGTGTTACTGCATCATAAAGTATATGAAGGGTAGAAAGGAATGTCATCAAGAAGAACTTTAAATGCCAAAGAGAGGAGTTTATATTTGATCCTGGATACATTCTGGAGCCATAGAATTTGATGAATAGGGGAGTCAATGGTCAGACCTGCACCTAAAAAAGCCAACAAATAAAACCTCTTGTCAATCGAGTGGAGAAATGATTGGAGTCAGGAGAGACTTGAGGCAGAGAGACCAATTAGCAAACTATGGCAATACTCCAAGTGAGATGTTATGAGGGCTTAAATTCATGCTTTGCCTCTGTAAGTGGAGAGAAGAGAATGTATGGGAGAGGGGTGAAGGGATAATAATACTAATGATGAGAACAATAGCACTTTTTAATAAGCTTTTAAGGTTTTCAAAGCACTTTATATAATTCTTCTTGTCTTGAAAACAACCCTGTCAAGTAGGAGCTATTTGCAGGTAAAAAAAATAAAAAAACTAAGACACACAGAGATTAAGTAAGTGTCTGAGGCAGGATAGTCAGACAGGATTAGATATGGGGGAACTAATGAGAGATAAAGAGGACCTTTTGATGCTAAGTTTTTGAGTCTGGATAACCAGAGGGGAATTTTGCTACCTTCAGAAGTAATACGGAAGTCAGGGAGAGAGCAGTTTATAGGAAAAATGAGTTTGATTTTGAAGACCTTGAGAATGAGATATCTATGAGATATTCATTTTGAAATATCTAAGAAGCTGCTGGAGATTTGTCACTGTAGTTCAACAGAGAGACTAGGTATAGGTATACATAGCTAGGAATCCTATACATTTCTGTAGCTGAATTGCTTAAGTCATACTGTTCAACTCTTTGTGACTCAATTTGGGGCAAAAAGGGTTAAGTGATTTGCCTACTATCACACAGCTAGTAAGTGTCTGAGGCCAGATTTGAACTCAGAAAGAAGAGTTTTCCTGACTGCGGGACTGGTACTCTATCCACTGAGCCACCTAGCTCCTCTTTTCATTATATACCTATATTAATTGAGGAATAGCCAGAGTCCAAATGATTTCTCAAGGTCACATGAGTGGCAGAGCCAGAAATTAAAACCATATCTTCTCATTTAAAATCCAAACAGCACGGATGGGATTTTGTTGATCTTATGACTCAAAGGCAAATAGGAAAAAAGAAATATTCCAATTAATGACTTTTATGATGCAATGGCAGTGTTCAAAGAAAATTTTGACTAGCTGCAGTAGAAATATAGGATGATATTTGAAGACTACTTGTTTACTATGATATGGAGGGAGTTATGTGTAGTTATGGCATACTAATTGTGATTTATCCTGTCTTTTGTTAAAGACATGATCCAAATCTGCATGACTGTGAGAGGTGAGGGTGAATCATATTTAAATAAGAAAAACGTATTTCAATAGGAAACCTCGAAAACATCTTTAATGACTTTGAAGTCCTGAAGAGGACATTGGAGGATTGAGGGAGACAGGTGGTGTTTTGTTCTCCTCTGCCAATTGAAGGCTGGGATTTTGGAAATGAAAGAGAAATATGGGAAGTGAACATCTGGCTAAGTAGATTGTGGGGAAGAGCAGTATTTGATATTTTGAACCATGGCTTAATATATGAGAATAGAGGGGTGGGAGAAATTCTTATTAGAGATGAATTATATTTCATTAGGACAAGGAATATTTTTCTTGGCTAGAGAATTGCTGAGCTAAACTAGAGAAATTTAAATCTAAAATGGAAGATGAGACAGAAATGCCCAGACAAACCTTTTAAATCAGGTCAATTAAGAGCAATAGATTTTTTTAAAAATGTAATAGCAGAGCAATGAGAATGAGAATGTATAAGGACTGGAAGTATTATTTCAAGACATAGAAAACTGTAGATGAAGCAACTAACCCTACCAATATAAGGTGGCACCTTCTGTGTAACTTACATTATTAAAGTCTGTTCTAGAGAATTGAGACACAAAATAATGTGCCCAAAATATCACAATCATTATGTATTACAGATAGGATTTGAACTCTGGTTTTCCCTGCTTGCTATCCATTACACTATACTCACTTCCCAAAAGTGTGACATTCAAAAGAAAAAAATATTAATATTGTAAGTAATATTTAAGATTTAGGATAATTGTATATCAGAATATAGAAAGGCTGACCAAAAGTAAGCAAATGGAGCCTTCATCAGCATTGTTAACACTTGGTTCAATCAGAAAGACAGAAAGATCATGGGCTAAGGTACTGCATGCTAGGCACTGTGTTGACAACTGGTATGTAAAACATGGTGGTCCTTCCTCCCAAGGAACTAAATAATAAATGTTTCTCTTTTACCCAAGAACCCTGACAGTCTTCCCCTCCCAACTTTTTTTTTTTTTTTTTTTTTTTATTAAGGGGCCATTCCTTGAGTAACTACTTAAAGAAGTCTATTCATTGAGTGGGTGTATCTAACTCAAAGTGAGAATGTAGAAAGACTTCAGCCTGAAAGAGCCAGGGTCCCACGTTCCATCCTGAGCCATCTCTAATTACCCTAATGAATATCAGGCCACTGGACTCGGACTCAGATGACTCAGGAGAAGAAAGTGAGGTTGGTGACCTTGCACACTGAAATGAAAGTCAATGGCAAGTCATGTCATCATCTTGATGTCATGGTCTTCTTCAAGAATAAAGGACAATAACATTATAACAAAGAAGATAAAGGGGAATGCAAAGGGTTGAAGCAGAGATAATAGAGGAGACCCACTTTGGGGAGAAGGCAGCTGGTGGGGAGCTAGAGTAGATCAGAGAGTGAGTGGAAAATGACAAGTATGGCGGTGGTTCCTCCAAATATGATGGTCTGGGGGAAGGATTCTCCAACCAGCAGGCCGGTTTCATGAATGGAAAACAGAAATGAACGAACAGTTTTGGTTGAAAAGTATCAAATTAAATCAATAGTGGTGAGGTCCCACATAGCAAGAATGTATGAATCTAATAGAAAACTTGTAAGATGGCTTGTGAGGTCATGGTGGATAGCATTAAGATGGGGTTAAATGAAGAGTCAAACAGAAGACATGGTAACAGACAAACAAGGAATTATATCAGTAGCAGCAGGAAGTTCTATTTATGTAACATTTTAAGGTTTGCAAAATTTTTTGCATATATTATGTCATTTGCAACTCATAAGCCCTCCTGAATTTGGTATTGAAGGAATTATCTTCATTTTCGATATGAAGAAAGTGAGGTTCAGCCAGCTTGTGACTTACAGGGTCTCAGAGGTGGGTAGGATCAGAAGTGGGGTATGAATTCTGAACTTCCTGTTCAGAATAATCCCTCTAGCCACAAAGACTCTCATGATGTAGTTACAGAGAAGACACGTGATGAGAATGATTTTTTTGTCTGTTTTTTAATAAAGACCAGAAAACAAAGAAACAAAAGAAATTATGCCTCTGATTCCATAATTATTTCCTATTATATACTACCACCAGTTTTTATTAGATCTCATATTTTTCTACTTAGTTCACACTATTCCAAAAATTTCCTATCCTCTATTGTTGAATTCCCTTTACAATATGAGCTTCATTATTTCTTTTTTAAAAAATAATATAGGGTGCAGAGCCAAGATAGCAGAGTAGAAAGACAAACATACTCTGGCTTTCCCCTCACAGCCCATAAAATACCTGTGGGGAAAGAATCTTGACAAGTTCTGGATGGGTGGATGCCACTGAGTGACAGGGTTGGGGAGACTTCCAGCCCAAGGTGACCTGGAGGGCTGGTGGGAGAGATCTATCATGCTGAAAGTGGGGCAGAGCACAGCCCTGCCTTGGCTTCTGGGCACCTGGAGGAGCAGGACCAGGGAAGGCCTTGAGGGCAGAGTCCCCAGTAGCAGCAGAGGTTCACAGATCCCTGGGCCCCTGGGGGAGATGTACACTTAAGAGGTTGTTTGGAGGGCTTTTTCATCTCCATGGCAGGGGAGAGGGGTCCTCCCCTCACCCAAGCCCCAGGCAGCAGTGGTGGCAATAGCAGCAGTAGCAGCAGCAGTAGCAGCAGCAGCAGCAGCAGCAACAGCAGCAGTGGGCTGCAGCCACAGTGGCCAGGGGAGGGCAGCAGCCAGCTTTCACTGTTGAAGCCTGAGATTAAATCCCCTGGGGGAACCGAGCAGCTAATCTGAACCTCAGCCACTAGCCAGGCCTGAGAGTAAACTCCTCTCCATTGATTGTGTCACCTTGGGGAAACTGAGAACTTACATGTCCCCAGAGTATACCCTACTCTTAATAAAAGACCCAAAAGCCAAGTAACTGGTTGGGAAAATGCCCAAAAAAGAGAAAAAAATAAGACTATAGAAGGCTACTTTCTTGGTGAACAGGTATTCTCTCCCATCCTTTCAGATGAGGAAGAACAATGTATACCATCAGGGGAAGATATAAAAGTCAACTTCATCCAAAACCTCAAAAATAAATATGCAATGGTCCCAGGTCATGGAAGAGCTCCAAAAGGATTTTGAAAATCAAGTAAGAAAGTTGGAGGAAAAACTGGGAAGAGAAATGAGAGAGATTCAAAAAAAATCATGAAAAACGAATCAGCACCTTGCTAAAGGAGATTCCCCCCCCAAAATTGGAGAAAATAACACCTTTAAAAATAGGTTAACTCAATTGGAAAAAGAGGTCCAAAAAGCCAATGAGGAGAGGAAGGCTTTAAAAACCAGAATTAGCCAAATGGCAAAGGAGGTTCAAAGGCTCACTGAAGAAAACAGTTCTTTAAAAATTATAGTGGAGCTGAGGGAAACTAGTAACATTATGATAAACCAAGAAATTACAAAACAAAACCAAAAGAATAAAAAAATGGAAGACAATGTGAAATATCTCATTGGAAAAACAACTGACCTAGAAAACAGATTCAGGAGAGACAATTTTAAAATTATGAAACTACCTGAAAGCCATGATCAAAAAAATAGCTTAGATATCATCTTTCATGAAATTATTGAGGAAAACTGCCCTGATATTCTAGAACCAGAGGGCAAAATAAATTTGAAAGAATCCATTGATCACCTCCTGAAAGAGATCCAAAAAGAGAAACTCTTAGGAATGTTGTTACCAAATTCCAGAGTCCCCAGGTCAAGGAGAAAATACTTCAAGCAGTTAGAAAGAAATAATTCTAGTATTGCTGAAATGCAATCAGGGTAACACAAGATCTAGCATCTTCTACATTAAGGGATCAAAGGGAAATGATATCCCAGAGGTCAAAGGAGATAGGATTAAAACCAAGAATCACCTACCCAACAAAAATGAGTTTAATACTTCAGGAGAAAAAATGGTCATTCAATGAAATAGAGGACTTTAAAGCATTCTTGATGAAAAGACAAGAGCTGACAAGAAAATTTGACTTTCAAACACAAGAATTAAGAGGAGCATGAAAAGACAAACAAGAAAGAGAAATCACAAGGGACTTACTAAAGCGGAACTATTTACATTGCTACATGGAAAGATAATATTTGTAACTCTTGAAACTTTTCTCAGTATCTGGGTAGTTAGAGGGATTATGCGCCCGCACACGCGCACACACACACACACACACACACACACACACACACACACACAGGCAGAGAGACACAGATAGAGAGACAGACAGAAAGTGAAGAGCAAGTTGAATACGAAGGGATCATATCTGAAAAAAGTAAAATTAAAGGGTGAGAGAGGAATATATTGGGAGGTAAAAGGGAGAAATGGAATGGGGCAAATAATCTCTCATAGAAGAGGAAAGGAAAAGCTTTTCCAATGGAGGAGAAAAGGGGGGAGGTGAGAGGGAAAAAGTGAAGCTTAATGTCATCATATTTGATTTAAGGAAATAATAACATGCACACCCAATTTGGTATGAAAATCTGTCTTATACTACAGGAAAGTAGAGAAAGGGACAAGAGATTAGGGTTGGGGGGGGCGGTGATGGAAGGGAGAGCAAATGGGAAGAGGGAGCAAATAGAAGTAAACACTCTTTGGGAGGGACAAGGTCAAAAGATAATAGAAGAAATGAGGGGCAGGATAGGATGGAGGGAAATACAGTTAGCATTGCATAACATGCCTATTATGGAAGTCATTTGAAAAACTACATCATCTTGAAATAATCATGAAAAAGAACAATTAAAATTGAAGGTAAAATAAACAAAATTGAAAGAATAAAACCATTCAATAAATCAATGTGATATTTTTAAGGATCATTAATGTTTTTTATATTCATTCCAAGCATTTTTACTAATGGTGAGTTCATGAAGAAAATAACTGAATTGAATATGTGAAGTTATGTTAAGAAAAATTAAAATTATGTAAAATGAATCAATGGTGACAAATATTTACCATATCTTTGTTAATAGCTAGTGGTACGGTGGGGCATAGAGTCAAGAAAACCTGGATTCAAATCTCATCCCAAATATTTACTAGCTGTATGTCCCTGAGCAAGTCACTTACTTTTGTTTGCTTCAGTTTCCTCATTTGTAAAATGATCTGGAATAGGAAATGTCAAACCACTCCAGTATCTTTGTCAAGAAAACTCCAAATGGGGTCAAAACCAGTTGGTCAAGATTGAAATGAGTGAACAATAAAAAATAAAAACAAAAAAACAGAAAGTAGATAATAGCGTAACCGTAATGTGATATTCACAGTGCCTACAACAGCCATGATTATCCCAGCACCATTCTGAACCGTGAAATACCACAGACTCTCTGCATGGAAGATAGAACCAAAACATTTCTTCAGATCCTGGAAAGCCAAGTCCATCATAGTAAAAAAATCTATACACGATAACAACGCAGAGAACAACACCATCCCCAAGCCTTCCCCCTGCTAGGCTTCCCACAAACCAGCTCCATTAAACAAAATCACAAGCAAGCCCTTTCACTCACACAAGCCAGCTGTCTGCTTCCCTGCAGCCTTCCTATCTCTGACTGCTTTCTGACCAATTTTCTCTCAGTTCTGCTCTAGCTCCACCTCTTCCTGTTTCACCCATTCATCAGTCTCCTCCTCCTCCTACCACAGGATCTATATGACTCAGACTCACATGGACCTATTTATGAATGAGAAAGATCTCCCCACTTAAATTACCATTTGTTAGGAATAAAATTTTTTAAAGCAATAACAAATACTCCTGAGGCAGATGAGGTAAGCTCATGTATTCTACATTTCTTGCAAGAAGTGGGTTTGCTACCTGAATAGCAACACAACCAACACAACATTGAAAGCTAAGGGTTTAAATCCTTATCTCAAAACAGGAAGTCCCTCCCTCATTTCCTCATTGGCTGAGTACTTTGAGATGTACAACTTCGCCATACACCTACTTCATGTTACTCCTTCTTTGCATATGTTGCCCCTCCTTCAACATACATTGCACATGCATGTAAATGAAATTTGACTTCTGGGAAGAAGTCAATATTCATGAAGCAATTAAACATGCATGCTTGAAGCCTAGCTGATCTACTTACCCAGTCCCAATTTCAACCCTGGTTGAGATCGGCTTCTAGTGACTGATTTCTTGTTTTTTCCCTTATTCTAAGAATTATTTTTGCAGAGAACCATGAAAGAAAGAAACCCTTTCCTTCATCTGTGTGGAAACATAATCTTTATATCTCACACCATTACACTTAGAAAACAGTCCAAACAGAAAAAGAAATTGAGAAATCCGTTATAAAAGCAAGAAAACAGACACACAAAGAAACAAGTAAAAAAAAAAATCTAGAAGGAGAGAAAACAAAACTGTAGATGAAACTGTTTCATTTCAATTCAATAAATATTTACCAAGCACCTACCTGTGCCAAGCACTGTGGGAAGTATTGGGTATACAAATGCTCAAATGTCTTAACCCTCAAGTGTCTTACGACTTAATGGGGGATGGCAACATACAAAAGGAATGGGAGGGTGCATCAATAATGTTCTGTGGAATTGAAAGCAAGTAGAGATAATGATAGAAAGTGGAAAATTACCTGGAAAGTTCTGAGACTGCTATAAAGAAAGATTTTGGGATGAGTTTATTGTTATCTCCTGTCAAAGGGAATAGACAACTGAGGGAGCTGAAAAAATGTTATGTATAAAAAACTGAATCACTATGCATAATGATAAAATTTCCTATAAGCATCTTATTCTGAAGGACACATGATGTTCTGAGGAGTGGGAGCAAGCAAAACTGCTAATGACAAATTGGGTTACCTAAATTTCAACTGCTTAAAAAAGAAAATCACATCCATGCTACATTTTTCTAATAAAAAAGAAACAAGTGAGATAGATTCCTTCTATGACCCCAAAACTGTCTTGATGCATCAAGGGGAAAAGAAAGATAAAGCAGAAAAAGACAATTAGGACAACATTGATCATTAACATGTTTATTCCAAAAAGGGCCAAGTGTAATAGGGGCCAAGACATTATAGAAACATATCTCTTCAAATTACCATTGTGACTGTGATGAATTTACGTGAGGAATGCATATATGCTTCAATATTAGGAAAACTGTTATTATAATAAAATATATATTAATAGAAAGATTAGCAATTAAGGTACAGAAAAGTTTTAATAAAATACTGTACACTTATATACGTACTAACAAACAGAAGAATTATATTATTATATCAACATGTATATTTAACTATCCATCTAAAAAAAGAAATAGAATTATTTTACATGAAGAATAATAGACGATTTTTTCCAGTTAAAATGAAGGTGAAACAAATACTACAGTATTATCATGAGACATGTTATCTATATTAATGAAAAGGAAGAGAAATAAAAGGGATCTGCTTTAACACAGAAGGATGTAGTTGTAGACTACATGATGGTTGACAGTAGTTAGCAGAAACTAGGTTTAGATAGCATCTAATAGAATGAACCAGAATTCTTTCACTATATACAAAATAACTGAGAGGCAATGGGAATCCCTGTGCCTTAACTTATACTAAAAAAATTATAAAAAAGAAAAAATGATCTAAATGTAAAAAGGCAGACCATTAAAACTTGAAGATATTCAAAAGTCATCTTTTACAGTCATGCATTATGGAAAGAATAATCCAGATATGATGGAAAATATATTTAATAGTAACATATTTATAATCCATAAAAATAATTATATAATATATAAAGATAATTGCATAGTATATAACTATACGTTAAAATAACTATGTGCATTTTATAATAAATATATACTTTTGATATCAATTTGGGGAATAAAAATGCTCTTTTGAATGAGTATAATGTAGGCAGTATATTCATCTAATAATATAAACTATTGACAAAAATATCTACAAGGAATTGACAAAAATATGCAAGATTAAAGTGCAAATGACCACCTGAAAGGTTCACAGTTATAAGAAATACAACTAAATACAAGTGACAGCACAATGATACATATTTCAATTATATAAATTGTAGAAATACAGAATGATATAACTGAGGAATCATATCAAATTGGTAACAATGATAAACATAAAAATAGGGGAAATACTAAATAGAACATCAGTAAGAAAAAGGTATGATAATTCACATGTGAGAGTTATGAGTTGTCAACCATTTGAAATGCAAAAAAAGAATTATTTTTTTAATAAAATCAATGAAATTATTTATATTCTTTGACTGAGCGATTTCATTTCTAGGTTTGATACCCCTAAGGAAACTCCTGACAGAAGGAAAGACCTATTGCTCAAAAGCATTAAAAGAAGCAATACTTGGAATAGCAAAAAGGTAGAAATAAATTATGTGCCCAATGACTGGAGAATAACTGAATAAATTGTGGAACATGAATGCAATGAGATAGTATTGAAGCTTAAAGAGTAACACATGAAAAGAATTTCAATGAATGTAGGAAAATGTAGTATGGCATAAAATGGGGGGAAAGGAAAATTAAAAGGGTACCATAAGATTTAAGACTAGAAAGGGTTTTAGAGATCATGAAATACAATTCCTTCATTTTATACAAGGAGAATGTTGCTCCAATAACCACTAGGATTTCAAGATAGTAAAATTTCATCTAGTCCTATCTGTAACTAAAAGGTTAATCTTCCCTATAGAAACTGATCATATTTATATAGCATTCGTTATTGGCCAGGCACTATGCTAATCATTTTACAATTATTATCTCATTTGATACAATGGCTCTAGAGAATTAGGTGCTATAATTTTCCCCACTTTACAGATAGGGAAGCTGAGGCAAACAGAGGTGAAGTGACTCCCAATAGGTCACTCAGCTAGTAAATGCCTGAAAGCAGATTTGAACTTAGTTCTACTTAACTCTAGGTCCAGGCTCCTTGATCTATTATACCCCATATGTGTGTGTGTGTGTGTGTGTGTGTGTGTGCATGCATGTATACTTACAATATATCTGACAAATGGACACAATTTCTGAATAGAGACATCAAGCAAATACTAACCAAATACCACCTAAGGCAACCCATTCCACCATTGTGCAGCTCTAAATATTTGGAAAGTGCTCCTTAAATCAAGTCTGGATTTCTTTTACTGTAACATTTGCCTCTTGATCTAAAATCTGTCTCCTGGAACCAGTGTTTTGCTATATACCAATGGAGATAACGTGTTAAAGAAGAAAACACTAGCCTACAACAATTCTCAGTTTATATATAATGGATGATTATGTCAGCAACTTGCAAAAGTTAAAACTTTTAAAAGATAAGTATAAAAATAATTTATAATCTTGCACAAAGGATTTGACTAATATTAATAATCACTGCTTTGTGTTGTTTTACATAATTATCTTCAGAGGATAGAATGTGTACGTGTACATGTGTATGTGAGTGCGTGTGTGTGTGTGCACATGGGTGTGTGTTTTATGATGGCTGTGTAAAACTTTAAATAGAGCTTCTGGGGCTGCTACCCATGACAGAGTCTCCTTTTGGTGTATGTCACTGATTCTGAATTTGTGGTCATATAAACCTCCTTTCCACAAGTAACAAACCTTCTCCACCTGTGCATTTTGCTCCAGTCTTGAATCTGAGGTAAAAGACTAGCCTACTTTAGAAGCCCATTTTTTAAAAATTATCTTTAGTATAAGCCACATGTTCTAAACATGAGATGTTTTAATTTTTTTTAAATAACTCTTCTTTAAAAATATGATTCATTGCCTTTGTAATCTTGCATAATTCCTTTTACACATTTAATAACTTTATTTTGCAAAAAAAGGGAACTAAAAATCTCAACACTGTCAAACTGATTCACAATGCCAAAAAGTTAAAGCAATGTTAGATACATTTGCATTTTAAAACCTCAGATAAAATACACACAGAGTCTATTCCCTCAAAGTAATTAAGCAAAAGAACAGAGAGGAATTATTGTAAAATATATTTTAAAAATACCATACAAGGGCACCCTTAGATTTTTTTATTTTAAATTTGATTTCATAATATATATCCTGAAGGAACTTCTGAATATATTTGGAACATAGAATACGTTTGAAAGCTGACTTATTTTAATATGAGTAGGTCATGTATGTACCTTGAAAAGCAACATATTTATTTTCTTTACATGGATATATTAGATTGCTGGGTGGCATGTAGCAATCTTTTTTTCCTCCACTAAAAAAAATATTGAATTCCAAAACTATTTGTGTGCATGTGCGTGTTCATCACTCCATCCATGTACACATACATAGACAGATATATATATATATATACAATATCTATCTATATCCATGTATATATGTATGTTTTTATCTATCTGTCTATCTATCTAACAACTTTGAATCTCTGAGATTCTGTGACACCCCTGAAATACTTACAAATAAATTTCACTTCCCAGAATTAATGACAATCTTTTGAACAAGGTCAGCTAAAGTGTTCTGTGAATATCTGAGAGCATTCAGAGTAAATCCAAAATGGGAGAATGCCAATTAGCAGCCCAAATAAATATGCCTAATCACATATCTTCAGCCACAGGTGTGTTTTCTATGTTACTGATGACCTTTAGCCATATTTTCCACAGTTATTAAATATGTAAAATAAATCTTCATTCTATTTCTAACTTTCACCATTCAAATAAAAAAATGAGGATCACAAAACGAACATTTAGAATGAAATAACATGACTTTTTCATTTTAAAGTCAGTGTTCTACATTGTGAGAATTTTCATTTCCTTATTTCACGTCTCATAGGATCAAAGGAATGTTGGAGTTTGACTTCAATCCTCCCTCCAATTTATAGATGAGGGGATTAAATTACAAAAAAGTCAAAGGGCTTAAACAGGATCATAAAGTGCTTAGGGCAGGATTTGAGCCTGACTCTTCCTGACTCCATGTTCAGTACCCTATACAAAAAGTCATTCTTGCTATTAAATACTGCCAGATTGATAATAGAGCTGATGTGGTAAAATGTTTGATTCATCCATCTTGAAACAATTCGGAAATCTGTAGAATGATTTTAATCAGCACAAAAGCCACTAAAGAAGAGATATTTTCATCTCTTTTGCTCAAGTCCACAGGGTCTTTTCCATTTGATTTCAGCAAAAACCTTCTAAACTTGTTTGTTGACTAAACCATTGCAAAGTGAGCTCCTTGAGAGCAAGAGTTGTCTTTCTTTCCTATGTGTATCCCCAACACAGCACAGTATTTTGTACATAGTAAGTGATATATATACACACACATAAATATACACATATATGATATATCACACACATATATGTGTATTGTGTATGTATGTATACGCATGTCTACATATGTATATGTATGTATATATGTGTGTGCGCGCGTATGTATAGATATGTGTGTATACATATACGTATGTTTATATATATATGTATATATATATATATATATATATATATTTTTATAATTCCCATTCAAATAACTAAGGAACATAAAGGGTAAGTGTGAAATAAGCAGAAGAAATAGAAAAAAAAACCCTGATACTTAACGTGAACATGAATTCTTTTTTCAATTTGAAAGCACATATTCAGAGGGGGAATAAGGAATATTTCCCATCCCCTTTCCCTCCCAACATTTTTCATTACTATACTACACTACTCAGCTTCATTTTAAAGAACTCAAATATTGCCAGATCATGGTCCGTCAAACATTTGAAATTTGAACTTTTCTTTTAATTGGCAAATTATTGCACAGCTCCAAATGTTTCATATGGAACATTCACAGGATGTTCACAAAACATTATTTTGGTGACAAATAGTGAAGCACTGATAATCTGAATATACTCTCTCAGGCATAGGTTCAAGGCAAGCCTTAATTCATTTTTTTCCAGTATTATCTGATTCAGAAGCATACAGTTTCTAAAGTAATAGCATCCTCCTTTGAAATCTCTTTCAAATAAATAACATAGGTATATGGAAAATGAGGGGGTTGGATTGAATGACCTCTAAGGTCCTTTCCAGCTCTAAATCTATGATCCTATTATCTTTAGGAAGAAATAATTTAGATCTTCCCTCTTTCTTTTCTCTCTGAATTTTGACATTTCTCAAGGAAAATGGACACAGCATCATGGAATATAAAAGGGTTTTGAGCTGAAATGCCTAGTTTAACCCCCTGAATTTAAATGAGGAAACTGCCACTTAGAGAGGTTAAGTAGCATATTCAAGGTCACATTGGTAAGTTGCAAAATTTCATGTCATGCTACCAACAGCATAGCATTTTCTCAAATCCTTACAACCTCAAAAAATCTTTAAAATAGGAATGTTGTAAGGAATTAAGTAATTGCTGCTGTTTCCATAGTCTGCACAAGATCCTAAGAATGATAATGAAGTGACAATTCAAGTTAATTCCTAACTCATATTCATCACTTGGAACCTAGTCCCCTACTGTTATCCTTGGAATTTGAGATTGAGTCATTTTTGAAATTAGGGTTTGTGATACAAAAGTCAACCTGCAGACTTATAATAGGACACAACTTTTCCCATTCCTTTCCTCCTATCCTGGATAAAATCAAAAGGAAGAAGTGTGTTCTGATTGGAAGAGAACTGTGGATATATTCTTTTTTTAAATTTATTTATTTAACTTTTGACATTCATTTTCACAAAATTTTGGGTTACAAATTTTCTACCCATTTGTCCCCTCCCCCCACCCCAAAACACCGAGCATTCTGACTGCCCCTATCACCAATCTGCCCTCTCTTCTATCATCACTCCCTTCCCTTGTCCCCATTTTCTCTTTTGTCCTGTAGGGCCAGACAACTATCTATACCCCATTACCTGTATTTCTTATTTCCTAGTAGCAAGAACAGTACTCAACAGTTGTTCCTAAAACTTTGAGTTCCAACTTCTCTTCATCTCTCCCTCCCCACCCATTCCCTTTGGAAGGCAAGCAATTCAATATAGGCCATATCTGCGTAGTTTTGCAAATGACTTCCATAATAGTCATGCTGTGTAAGACTAACTATATTTCCCTCCATCCTATCCTGCCCCCATTTCTTCTATTCTCTCTTTTGATCCTGTCCCTCCCCAAGAGTGTTGACTTCAGATTGCTCCCTCCTCCCATTGACTTCCTTTCCATCATCCCCCCCACCCTGCTTAACCCATTCTCCCCAACTTTCCTGTATTGTAAGATAGGTTTTCATACCAAAATGAGTGTGCATTTTATTCCTTCCTTTAGTTGAATGTGATGAGAGTAAACTTCATGTTTTTCTCTCACCTCCCCTCTTTTTCCCTCCACTAAAAAGTCTTTTGCTTGCCTCTTTTATGAGGGATAATTTGCCCCATTCCATTTCTCTCTTTCTCCTCCCAACATATTTCTCTCTCACCCCTTAATTTCATTTTTTAAAGATATGATCCCATCCTATTCCATTCACTCTGTGCTCTCAGTCTCTGTGTGTCTGTGCATGTGTGTGTGTGTGTGTGTGTGTGTGTGTGTATGTAATCCCACCAACTACCCAGATACTGAAAAGTTTATAAAGTTACAAATATTGTCTTTCCATGCAGGAATGTAAACAATTCAACTTTAGTAAAGTCCTTTATGACTTCTCTTTGCTGTTTACCTTTTCATGCTTCTCTTCATTCTTGTGTTTGAAAGTCAAATTTTCTTTTCAGCTCCGGTCTTTTCATCAAGCATGCTTGAAAGTCCTCAATTTCATTGAAAGACCAATTTTTCCCCTGAAGTATTATACTTAGTTTTGCTGGGTAGGTGATTCTTGGTTTTAGTCCTAGTTCCTTTGACTTCTGGAATATCCTATTCCATGCCCTTTGATCCCTTAATGTAGAAGCTGCTAGATCTTGTGTTATCCTGATTGTATTTCCACAATACTTGAATTGTTTCTTTCTAACTGCTTGAAATATTTTCTCCTTGACCTGGAAACTCTGGAATTTGACCACAATGTTCCTAGGAGTTTCTCTTTTTGGATGTCTTTCAGAAGGTGATCTGTGGATTCCTTGAATACTTATTTTGCCCTCTGGTTCTAGAATCTCAGGGCAGTTTTCCTTGATAATTTCATGAAAAATGATGTCTAGGCTCTTTTTTTGATCATGGCTTTCAGGTAGTCCCATAATTTTTAAATTGTCTCTCCTGGATCTATTTTCCAGGTCAATTGTTTTTCCAATGAGATATTTCACATTATCTTCCAACTGGGGAATGACTGGACAAGTTGTGGTGTATGATTGTGATGGAATTCTGCTTACTATTGAAATGATGAGCTCAGTGATCTTAGGAAAACTTGAATAGACTTACATGAAATGAAGAGTGAAATGAGCAGAATCAAAAGAACATTGTATATAGTAACAACAATATTATTTTAAGAAAAACTTTGAGTGGATAAGCCATTGATTATTATAAACACTCAATTCAATATCAAGGAAATATGAAGGAAGACTGTCTATAACCAGAGAAAGAACTGATCAATAGAAGTATGTATAGAATGATTTCACATATTTTATGTATATATACACACATACATATTTCTGTCTGTTAGCCATCTCTAGAGTGAGAGAGGGAAAAAGAAAAAGGGGAAAATAAATTTATATCATCACTTTATTGTACATTTAAAAGGAACAGCGAGTTATATGTAATAGATTTGTGGCTTCATGTTTCTCTTTTTAAGCTTCTATTGTGTTATGGAAATACTTGTTTTTTTCATAAATTAAAAATGAAACAAATTTAAAAATAAAACAATTGAAGGCTTTGGGTGAAATTTGTCCTAAAGCCGTTCAATCAGAGGGGCAAATGGTACCAATGGTACCAAAAGGTTGTGAGAAAAATAAGAAAACAAAAGACTCAGATTATTAAAGATCTCAGGAAGAAGAAAACACATTTAAAGGTTTAGAGCATAAGCAACTAAACCAATAGCAAAGTCATTAGTAACAGAAAGGACAATGGCCTCCAGGTCATTTAAAGTGTAGAAAACTTCTATCCATGCTGGCACACACCTCACAAAAGAAATAAGAAAGAATAAACGATTGGAAATGAAAATACGTGAAAGTGAAATCTAAAAAATGAAAAGAAAAATACAGTAAAAATAGCAAGAAGAACAAGAAAAACTCAGATCTCCAAACAAGTAAAACCTTGAAGGCAAGGATGCATAGGTACAATAGAAGGATGTTCAGGATCCTATAGAAACAAGAAATATTGTGATTATATAAACAGAGTAACACACACACGCACATGCACACATGCACACACACACACACACACACACACACACACACACACACATACACCAATACAAGAAGTCCTCCTAGAACATCTGAACATAGTAAACCCAGTGTCAACTGAAAGAGTCTACTGATCATCACCAGAACAAAAAGTACAAACAATTCTGTAAATGGCTAAATTTAACAATTCCAAGGAAAATAAATTCTGCAGTTGACCAAGACAAAGACCTGCAGATATAAGGAAATGAAATTCAAATAACATTAGGCTATTCTGCGTCATTTTGGAAAAGCACTTAGCACAGTTCTTGGAACAAAAGAGGAACATTTTTTGTCCCTTTCTTCTAAGGTCACACATAGTAAATGACAGCGCTAAGATAATGATCCCTAGGTTTTCTTATTCAAAATCTTGTATTTCCACTATAACCTTCTACTGATCTCAAATGGTCTAGAGCCAATCTTTTTCATATTTCATATTTCTTTTTAAAGGAAGGGAAAATGGTTTTGTATCATTTGGATAATCCAATAATAACCAGACCCTTACAGACCCTCTGACTTCAAATAACAGAGTGGGGTCATCCCCAGAGTTTTCTCCTCATTACTAGATTGTAGATCTACAAGATTTAGGAAGGGGACTCTTGTGAGTCATATGTTCTATCTTAGAGTGCTGGTTTTCTTTTTGATCTGCAGTTCAAAGCAAAAGATAGAGGAACCTTCATGAAGGATAATTACGGAAGGCAATGGCTCTAGCTTCATTGTGGAAACAGGAAAATCCTTCATATAGGAGGATTCTAAGGCAATCACGTCTTTTTAATCATCATTGCATTTCATTACACAGCAGTAGAGCACAAGGATACCAAAAAAAAATCCTGTTTCTTTTTTCCTATTTCTTTCTTTTCATTTCAATAGATCATGCATTTTGAAATTGGAAGGGAATTAGAAATGATCCATTCTGAGGCCCTCATTTTACTGGTTTAGAGATATGGAGACTAGTCCCAGGAAGGTTAATCTCTCTTGCTCAATAATGCATGGAGTATTAGTGTTAGAAATAGGACTAAAACCCAGATTTCATGATTACCAAACATCACTCCTATTTTTAAGATGTACCTGTATTGATTTTAAAAGAAAACATATGTATATCCATCAGAAAATTACTTGCCAGAAAAAATTACCACATTATTATAATAAGGAGATACTATGCATTAAGGATTAAAAGGATATTGTTGATTACAGTTATTATTTCCATTAATTAAAGTCAGAAAAAAATTATCATCAACTGACCAATCAAAAAATATCACTAAATCACTATGTGCCAGATATTATGTTATAGGCTGGGAGTAGAAATACAATGAATGAAACTTACCTTCTCGGAATATCTCTTATTTATATTGTATGTGGTTTATAAGTATATTTTTTGTGTGTGTTTTGTCTCTCCCTCCCCCACTTCTGCCCTTGCTTCCACTTCGAATTTAATCTCCTGGAAATCAGGGTTTATCTCTCTTTATACTCTTAGTGTTCAGGGCAGTGTCTAATATTTAATATACAATAAATGCTTCTTGGCTCTCATTACTAATTATTATAGCAACTGTTTCATGAAGTGACCATATTATTGAAAAATAACTAATAGATGAAGTATATATTATGATAAAGAATATGTAATCTTAAGAATAATTGGGAATGAATAACATAAGGCTTCAAGTTTATAAGTATGAATCTTAAATAATAAAATTGTCTTTGTCTATGTTTTCAGAGCTTTAATTTCTTGGATTTAATTTAGTTCTAACATTTAAGATGCCCTTTGTTTTTACAAGAACAGTTTTCAAAATTATTATTTATTTTTAACATTCATTAAAAACTAAATTCCTAATTCTCTCCTACTTACCAAACTGAGAACTTCAAAAATGGATCCTATCACTACATTTCTATAGCAGATATTTTTCATTTCAAATTATGATTACTCCATGACCAGGAGCAATATTCCAAGGAGAATGTAGGTATGGATGATTTTCTATTTTCTCCCATTTGTTTGAAAAAGAATTATATTTTTCCAAGCAATTTGAATTAATGGTTGACAGCACATACTAATGAAATACAGCAGCAAACATCTTCTGATGAATGCAATATATTGTTATATGGAGTACACTTATATTTGGGGGAGAAATTCACTCACTAAAACTAATTTGTGTTTGTTCATTTGGCTTGAACCTCTGGCTCTAATTTATTTGAAGAAACAAGAAGCCTATAACAATTTATTTTAGCACAAAGTGTTCGATCTCTAAGAATGAGCTTCATGAAATTTAATTTTCTGAGACAGAGAGACAGTCTACAATGAGGGGAAAAAAACGATCTCTTACTAACGGGAAGAAAATGACGAGTCTATGCCAAGACAAGGTATGGCGATCACAAGCCACAATCCAGAGGCCAGCTTCATGGTGCTCAGTTTCTGATGTTCTTCTTCACAGACTGGTTTAAGAGTTTATCTTGGGAGCAACTCTATCATTTCTCTAAAAAAAAGATTCTCAACACCAAATCAATCAGTAGTTATTCAGTGCCTGCTATATACAAGGGACTAGAGATAGAGCAAAGTGTATAAAATATTAACACAGCCCCAATATGCATACAAATTAGTTGGTATAGCAAGATTATAAGTCTGTGTTAGACTGTGTAAACAGCTTATTGTCTCTCATAGTATTGTGGAGGGAGGTCAATGTAGAATGCAAGATGCACCAGGTTTAAATTGTGATTATTTTTCCCCAGTTTTTTTTCCCCTACTGTCTGACATAGTTCCTTGCTCATGTATTTGATTGACTATCATCTAAATTAAAAAGCTCCAACTCCTCACCTTTGCCTCTTGGAATCTCCAGATCCATTCAAAGCTCAAGTCAAATGCCCCTTCTTATATTAATCCTTTCCAGGCCCCTTTCCCTCCACCAAACTGCTTGTATCTCACTGAAAATACTTTGCATTCAATTGGGATATCTCTATATAGTACAAACTATTTCCTTCTAGTAGAATGCAAATTCCTTGAAGGCAGTGACTGGTTTGGATTTTGTCTTTAAATCAGGAAAACTGCATACACATTGTGCCTGCTACACAATGGGCACTTCATAAGCACTTATTGAATCAAACTGAAGTGAATTCTAGATGATTCTTTTGTTAACAAAGTGTTTGGCACATAGTAGGTGCTTCATAAATGTTTATTAAGTATTATAGTTGGGATTCTTTTTCCCCCACTTAATAGTATTTTGTTTTGATTTTCCCCCCAATTACATGCAAAGATAGCTTTCAATGTTCACTTTTACATGGTTTGAGTTCCAAATTTCTTTCTCCCCTCCCCATCTCCAAGATGGCATGCCAAACTTTCCAGAATTCTGTGATTCTGTGAATTGAATTTTGTAGGAGGCAGGTTCACCAAAGTGAACTTCTTTCCAGAAGTATCACAGAGTAACACTTATGTGTCTTCAGGGAGAGGCTCTTCTAGGGAAAGAAAGACTTTAAAAAAGAAACTCCCATACTGGGACCATCAGTATGTATATAGCAACAAATCCTAAAGAGAACTTGAATATAGCTCTGTATTTGTTCTTCATTGATGAGGAAGACCATGCCATCAGAGAAATAATGACAGGACTTTAACTTGACTTTGTTTTGAGTGAGGGAGGGCTGTGCAGGTCACCAGCCTCACTTTTCCTCCAGAGTCATCTGAATCCAGTGACCAGATATTCATCAGGATGACTGGAGATGACCCAGGATGAGGCAGTTGAGGTTAAGTGACTTGTCCAAGGTCACACAGCTAGAGAGTGTCAAGTGTCTGAGGTGAGATTGGAACTTAGTTGTGTTATTTCTAGAAGATGGAAATGAGAAAAAGAATCTCTATTCTCCCAAAATTCCCTTCACCTTTCAAGTGAGAACAGATGATTAAGTAATCCACTAACAAGGAGAGATTCATATTTGCCTAGATTTGAACTTTGTCTTTGTTCTTGAATAGGATAGATGACATTATGAAGGTGATGTCTTGACTTGTGTATACATTGGATACTAATAGGACAGAGACGCTCAAAGTCATCACCCTCATTCTCTCCTCCAGAGTCATCAAATTCCAGTGGCCAGAAAAAAGTTAAGATAACTGGTGACAGCCCAAGATGCAGTGGGTGATCTTGGCCATTCTAAATGAAGGTCTTTCTCAGGTTTTAGTTTGGTTAAGGCCATGCTTATTCAATACTAAGGTCTGGGTAAGAATTGAGACAAAAAGTGGTTCAATTTACCATCACATAGATATGAGTGTGGGGAAGGAAGACCTTTAGAGAGATTCTGGCCAGAAGGGTTTACATTTACAAAGCAGTATTCTTAAAGTGAATCCTTCTCTGCTACAGTGGAGCATTGACTTTGAACCTTTGCCATGGCAATATTTTTGTTTCCTTTGCATTCTACCCTTCAATTTATAGTGCATAAGTCAAAGATGGAGTAGAATTTGACTGAGTACAGTATGATCTGAGCTTGATTTCTATAATGACTTTAAAGTAAGGAGATGAAATATTTTACATTTTTTTGTCCTTCGTAGTTGTGATGATGAAGTTGACAGGGGTTAAAAAAACAGAAGGCTGTGTTTCACCACCTTCTTTCAGAAGACACCTTTTAATAGTTGCTTTGACATTCCAAATAACTACTTGAATTATTTTCTTATAGACTTGTGGCCCTATAGTCTAGAGGCTTCATTTTTATCATCAATATAAAGCTAAGGTTGACTCAACCTTTCATTGTATATTTGTCTGGGAGAAAAATATTTGTCTCCCCTTGACAGACCTGGATTATATGACTCATTTTCCAGTAGTAGTTAACATTAGTAGCAAATTAAAAATCAACATACTACAAGTTTTTTTTTTTTAAATCATACAATAATTCCTTTGACAATGGTTTATTCTGGTAGTCTTGACTACAGTTTTAGGATCCAGCATACCAAGGACCCACTTTTGGTCCAAAGGCATTCTTTTAAATTCTTAAAGTTTTCATAAATTCTAAAGGTTTCTCTTCAAATATATGAATAATGGATCTCCAAGTCTTGGCTCTGAATAAAAACTACCAAATCCTACATTTCTGTTGCTAAATACCATAGGGATGTTACTGAAATTTAGGATGACTGTGTCATGGAATAAATATTGCCTTGCCCTGCCATCAGATTTAAGTAGACTCTTTCATAAACCCAAAATCAAGCCCCCAAAGCCCAGATGAATCATTACCTGCTGTGTCATTGTACACAGAGAATGATGACTGAATGCAAAATCATAAAAAAAACAAAAAACTTGACCATTCTTCAGCCCTTCCTGATTGCCTCTCTGTCAAGGGAAGAAAATTCTTTTGAGAAAATAAACATGGGCCCCAATTGATAAATGGTCAAAGGATATGAACAGGCAATTTTCAGAGGAAGAAATTAAAGCTATCTATAATCATATGAAAAAATGCTCTAAATCACTATTGATTAGAGAGATGCAAATCAAAACAATTCTGAGGTACCACATCACACCTATAAGATTGGCAAACATGACAGAACAAGAAAATGATAAATGCTGGAGAGGATGTGGGAGAGTTGGAACATTAATTCATTGTTGGTGGAGCTGCGAGCGCATCCAACCATTCTGGAGAGCAATTTGGAACTATGCCCAAAGGGCTACAAAAATGTGCATACCCTTTGACCCAGCAATATCGCTACTAGGACTATATCCCCAAGAGATCATAAAAATGGGAAAGGGTCCCACATGTACAAAAATATTTATAGCAGCACTCTATGTAGTTGCTAAAAACTGGAAGTCAAGGGGATGTCCATCAATTGGGGAATGGCTGAATAAATTATGGTATATGAATGTAATGGAGTACTATTGTGCCATAAGAAATGATGAACAAGAAGACTTCAGAGAGGCCTGGAAGGACTTATATGACCTGATGCTGAGTGAAAGGAGCAGAACCAGGAGAACTTTGTGCACAGCAACGACCACAGTGTGCGAGAGTTTTTTCTGGTAGACTTGGAATTTTGTAATAACGCAAAAACTTCTTATAAAAAAAAAAAAATCCCAAAGGTGGTTCTCAAGGCAAAATGCCTTCCACACTCAGAGAAAGAAATATGGAAGTCACTCACAAAATGTAGCAGATCATGTTTGTGTATGTGTATGTGTTTGTGTATCATGTCCTGATTTGTTATACGATTTCTTTCATTTATTTTAGTCTGACTACATAGCATGACTATAGTGAAAATATACTCAATAGGAAAGTATATGTAGAATCTATACAGAATTGTATGCAGTCGTGGGGAGGGAGGGGGATAGTGGGGGGTAGGTGGGGGGGATAAAATCTCAATTGTATGGCAGTGATTGTTAAACATTAAAAAATAAAAAGAAAAAAAAGAAAAATAAAAAGAAAATAAACATGGGGCATCTCAAGTCAGTTCCTTTGAGCCATGCACATCTATCATGGTATGTTTGGAAGAAGGAAGGAAAAGATACAATCAAAGTACTCAGTGACACCTTGGATCATGGACAATAACAACATATCAATTCTTATATTTGTCATTTAAAAACCCTTCATGATTAATGTCCAGTCTATTTTTTTATTTCTTGTACATTATTTTCTGCTTCATATGTACTCTATGTTTTCAGCCAGATGGATCTGAGGTTTCCTTAATTTAGCCTTCAGTATTCAACCTCTGTGCCTTTGAACAGCTGTTCTCTGCACCTGAATGTCCTTAGCTCTTTTTCAGCATCCTGTGCTTCCTTCACTGCTCTGTTCTGATTCTACCATCCATTGAAACCCTTTATTGATTCCTATATTTATCTTCTTTTTAATTATCTTGTGAATACTACTCTGCCTAAATATTACATATACTGCTATAAACTCCTTGTATCAATATAAAGTAAATGAGAGAGGTAGAGAGAGTCAAAGAACTGTAATAATGAAGAAGGGCTGTATGTAGGAAAATATTGAATCTCTTTTTAGTAGTATTTTTCCCCATTAACATGTCAGGAAAAGTTTGAGCATTCATTTTGCGTTTTATTTTTCTCCCTCATTCTCTCCTTTCCCCTCTTCTGGAAATGCTAAGCTGTTTGAAAGATTTTATAAATGACACAGTTGTGAAAGAAGAAACAGATTAAAAGAAAAAAAACACAAGAAAGAATAAAGTAAGTGAAAAAATATGCTTTGATCAGCATTCAGAGTTCATCATTTCTTTATCTGGATATGGATAACATTTTAATCCTTTTTATTTGTCTTAGATCATTGTGTAAATAAGAAGAGCTGAGTCATTCATAGTTGATCATCATACAATGTTGCTAATACTGTTTTGCTGGTTCTGCTTGTTTCACTTTGCATCAATTCATACAAGTCTTTCCAAGTTTTTCTGAATTCAGTCAGGTCATTATTTCTTATTGCAAAACAATATTGCATTACATTCATATACTACAGTTTGTTTAGCCACTTCCTAGTTGATGGGCATCCCCTCAACTTGCAGTATTTTACCACCACAAAAGAGGCTGCTATAAATAATTGTGGACATGTAGATACTTTTCCCCTTTTTATCATTTCTTTGGGATACAAACCTATGGAACCTCTATTTGGTTCTCTTCCAATATAGTTCCAAATTCCTCTCCAGAATGGTTTGATCGGTGCACAATAGTACATTACTGTCCTAATTTTCTACATCTCCAGTGTTTATCATTTTCCTTTTCTGTTATATTAGCCAATCTGATAGGTGTGTGGTGGTACCTCAGAGTTGTTTTAATTTGCATTTCTTTAATCAAAGTTATCTGGAGCACTTCTTCATCTGAGAACTGCCTGTTCATATCTTTTGACCATTTATCAATTGGAAAATGGCTCATATTCTTATAAATTAAACTCAGTTCTCTAAATATTTGAGAAATGAGACCTTTATCAAAAACACTTGCTGTACAGATTGTTTCCAATTTTTATGCTTTCCTTCTAATCATGGATACACCAAGAGGCTGGATCTTAAGGGAGCTGGGGGTTCCAGGAGGCAGAGAGGAAGATGGGAAATATACATAAATATTTTAAGACCATTTGGAGTATTTCTACACAACATTCTTATTTCTCATGCCAAGGAGGTCACCCTGAGTTCTTAGTGGAACATAAGTTCTGAATGTTTCATCAAGCTGGACAGGTATAATAACCTGATACAGCTACTATTCGTGGATCAATGTAAATAAGTTCAGAGAGGCTTTTTACCTATCAATCACATTTGTCAATTCTTTATTCATATTCTAGCCACTAGCCATACCTTTGCCCTGATGTTCTGTCCTGAGGTCCTTTTACCTTTCATCAGCTTCCATAGATACAAATACCATCTCTGTGCCTATGATTGGTTTATCAGCAAGGACCCTGGCATACACAGGAGGGACTGCTGTACGGGTTTTTATATCTATGTTTCTAAAAGGAAAGCAACTTTTGAGACATCAACAATCTACTTTAATCAAGCACATATATCATTGACTTAATTCAGGGGAAAAAGGCAGCACCCTGAACTTCAGAAAAAATACAAATAGAGAAAAAAGATCAACACACAGGGCTTCTAGCTGTCTGACCATAAGCAATATCTACATAGTTGTTAGAGAGAAGCACCACCAACTCGGTTTTCAAAGCCAGGGGGGTTCCTTAGTGGCTGCCCAGAATCTCATCTGGCCAAGTGAACACTTCCAATGAGGATGCCCCAAAGTAAAACCTCACTTCAGAATATTTATATACTTTTCAAAGCCAGAGGATGGGGCTCTCTGACCCAGTGCCTCAATAGAAATTAATAAAAGGTACTAGTGGGGAAGATTTAATTAACATTACAGTTGGGTAGCCAGGTGGTGCAGGGGGATAGAATTCTGGGCCTGGAATCAGGAAGACTTGCAAAATGAGCTGAAGAAGTAAATGGCAAACCACTCCAGTATCTTTGCCAAGAAAATCCAAAATGGGGTCACAGAGAGTCAGACATGACTCAACAACAACAACAAATAAAATAAAAAAGATTAGAACAGTTAACTTCCAAAATCTCTGATAGATATGTTTTAATCCTCTGGAACTCCACTGTGAAGCCAGGAAAGTTCTCATTTTATTTTAGCCAATTATTCTTGGTTGGTTGGTTGTTGTCCTTTTTTTTGTCAGAGGACCAAAATGACATCACTATGATAAAGTCAAGTTTAAATGTTTCTGACTGTGACTGATCAGACCAATACAAGCTCGGAATGCTCTACCACAGAATGGGCACAGATAGTCTGTGTGAACATTTGGGGTGGATACTGTAAATCTGCTCATCCTATATTTCCTTTGAACTGTTTCACTTCTGCTTTTCTCATAGAAAACATCACCTTCTCCGGTGTGGGCACATCATACTGAGCAGTCCTGTTCCAGTGTTTCCCATGTCACACAATCAAAGCTAAGATTCTTGAAAGAGAACTTGAAAGTGTCTTTGTATTGCCTCTTCTGACCACCATGTGATCACCTGCTCTAAGTGAGTTCTCCATAAAATAGTCTTATTGGCAGGTGTACATTTTGCATTAGAACAATGTGGCCAACCCATCAGAATTGTGCTCTCTAACATAGTTTGAATGGTTGGCAGTTTGCTTTGAGTAAGGACTTCAGTATTTGATACCTTGAGGTGCCAGGTGATCTTCAGAATCTCCTAAGACAGTTCAAATGGAAGTGATTCAGTTTCCTGCTATGCCACTGACAGACTGTTCATGTTTCACAGGCATATAATAGTGAAGTCAGCACAACAGCTCTGTAGGCCTTTACTTTGATAATCAGTCTAATACCCCTTCTCTCCCATACTTTCCTCAGAAACTACCAAACACTGAGTTAGCTCTGGCAATGCATGCGTCAACCTCATCATCAGTGTGTCCATCCCTGGAAAGTACACTACCAAATCATTGTATGCTTCTAGTGAATGGGTCTCTCCCTAAGGGAGAGGATGCTTGCTCAGACAAATGCTTCACTTTTCATATTGTTCCTAATGTGAATTTCCTGCCTTCCTCTCCATCGGCTAGATGAAGCCTTCTTACCCTCCTGCTCAAGCCTTCCTCTTGATAAGTTCCCTTCAAACAGCTCGTTAAGCATGTGTACAAGCTTCTGATCTTTTACTGTCATCAGAAACCTGGTTCTACTAGGTCACAATTCTGATTAGAACCACTAACCTCTTGCTTAAATTCTGCTGTCATTCAAAACTGGAAACAGAATTCCTTCTCTTGTTTCTCACAATACTAACATCAATTTATTATACTGGCATGAAAAAAAAAGAATGACAATTGAAGTTAGATTCTCTCTCTCTCTCTCTCTCTCTCTCTCTCTCTCTCTCTCTTTCTCTCTCTCATGATTATATATATCTGAATATAAAAAGATGTTTTATACAAAATATTAAGTTTTTAATAAAGACACATGAAATTCAGGTATTCCCTTTCTTCATATTAAAATTGAGGGAATGCAACTTTTTTGTGGTTTGAGCTGTTTGCTCATCATCTTCTTATTGTTAGGAAGGGAAACTTATTTCATCTTATAGGACAGCCTTAGAATGTTCAGGGTTATAGATCGTCATTTTTATTTTTTTATTTTTTTATGGAAGAAAATGGACTGTGTAGTCACCTCCTCCCAAATGTTTAGAGGCATAAAGTTTATCTAATAAAGATTTATGTTGTGACATGCAGGGCATCAGACTTGAAAAGATTTTGCTATGAATTGATTGTTTTTCTTTCTAAGTTGGCATCAAACATCTTCCTTAACATGGGGTCTGCTCTGTACATTTTCTGCACCAGAGGCTGAGAACAGAAATCTGCTCAAGGCAATACACCTGCATTTTCACTGAGCAGTCTCATAAATTTTAAGAACATGACATGGATCTCATTTTATCTTGGTAAACAACATCTAGTCAGTTTTGTCAACTTTTTGTTGGTACATGATTCACAAAGAGAGTTCAATTATCATGAACTAAACTAACAGACAAGGTAAATACAGCTCCTTCTGAGAGGAGCTGGAGATAATATTATATCTTTTAAGTGTTCTTGGGAAGGCAGACTTCTTAAATTAATGCTCAAAACAAATATAGTCTGAGAGAATTTCATGGCTATGATAATAACTTTCTAAGATAAATTTAACTCCCTAATTACATTATATGTGACATCTACTGACATCCTTAGGGGGATGCTCTTAAAAAATAATTTGCTTGTCTGTAATTTTAATAAATAGACCTGACATTATGTCAATCTATTGTCAAAATCCGAGATATCTCCCTACAGACTATAGACAAAATGGAAAAAGGCAAATAAAATGAATTTTCTTTTGAGATGAAGAGCTCCCTTTTCCATCCTTTTCTCATTTTCTTCCCTCCTTTCTTTCTCCCTCCTTTCCTCCTCCCCACTCCTCTCTCCCTTTTGCCTACTTCCCTTTCCTTCATTCCTTTCCTTCCTTACCCTTTTCTTATTGATATAATTTGCTTCCACAATCAGTAAATATATTCAAATATGAATGACTTAGTATTCAAAAAGAAAACTTTGAGGGGAAAAAAAAAGAAATTCCTCTCAGCAATGAAAGAATTTCTGCCTGAGGACAGAAGTCCGGAACAAACGCTGTCTTCAAGTACTTCCACCTCAAATAGTCAGTGATTATACTTATCCAATTTTCTTTATATTGCAAAGACTTTTGTACTACCTTGAAATATTTTAACTTTATTATGACAATATTCATGTTTGATGACTAAAAGGAGTATTGTTGATTCTGAAAAAAAGAAATAAAGCTATTAGGTGCAGGTTCATGTTAAAACTATTTTTTTACAAAGTTATATTTTATCAAAATATCATTAATATTGCTAGGAAATATACTAGCATGTTTGTTATGGAGTACATTTCCTCATTTTACACCACAAAAAGTTAGGTTTTTTTATCTTTATTATTTTTTATCTTTTTGGGTATGTTTAATAATTAATTTATTTTTAGTTTTCAACATTCATTTCCACAACATTTTGAATTCCATATTTTCTCCCTGTCTCTCACCTCCCCCACTCCAAGGTGGCATGCATTCTAATTTCCCCTTTCCCAGTCTACCCTCCCTTTTATCTTCCCCTCCTCTCTTATTCCCTTCCTCTTTACTTTCATGAAGGGCAACATACATTGCCTGTACATCTTATTTCCCAGTTGCTTGTAAAAATAATTTTTTAGCATTTGTTTTTAAAACTTTGAATTCCAACTTCTCACCCTTCCTGCTTTCCCAGCCACCCTCATTGAGACAGCAAGCAATTCTAGATAGGTTATACATGTAGTAATGCAAAACATGTTGTGTCAATATATTGTCAAAATCATAATACTCATGTTGTGAAAAACAAACTATTTCCCTCCATCCTATCTGGTTCCCCACTTATTTATTTTCTCCTTTGAACCTATCCCTTTACAAAAGTGTTTGCTTCTGACTACCCCTCTCCCAGACTGCTCTCCCTTCTATCATTCTCTCTCACCCTTATCCTTCTCCCCCCTACTTTCCCATAGAGTAAGGTAGCCAATTGAGTGTGTATGTTATTCCCTCCTTAAGTCAAATTGGATAAGAGTAAGTTTCATTCATTCCTTCTCACTTCCCCCCTCTTCTCCTCCATTATGAAACATTTTTCTTGCCTCTTTTATGAGAGATCATTTATCCCATTGTCCTTCATCCCTTAATTTATGTTTAGATATCATCCCTTCATATTTAACTCACCCTGTGCATCTATCTGTCTGTCTGTCTATCTATCTATCTACCTACCTATCTATCTATCTATCTTTTCCAACTACCCTAATACTGAGGAAGGCTTCTTGAGTTATAAATATCATCTTTCCATGTAGGAATGTAAACACTTCAACTTTAATAAGTTTCTTATAATTACTCTTTCCTGTTTACCTTTCCATGTTTCTCTTGATACTTATATTTCAAAGACACATTTTCTATTCAGCTCTGGTCTTTTCATCAAGAATGCTTGAAAGTCCTCCATGTCATTGAATGTCCATTTTTTTTCCCTGAAAGACTATAATCAGTTTTTCTGGGTAGGTGATTTTTGGTTTTAATCCTATCTATTTGACCTCTGGAATATCACATCCCAAGCCCTTTGATCCCTTAATGTAGAAGGTGCTAGATTATGTGCTATCCTGATTGTATTTCCCACAATATTTGAATTGTTCTTTTCTGACTGCTTACAATATTTTCTCCTTGACCTGGGATCCCTGGGATTTGGCTACAATATTCCTAGAAGCTTTCCTTTTGATATTTCTTTCAATAAGTAATCAGTAGATTCTTTCAATTTCTATTTTACACTCTGGTTCTAAAATATCAGGGCAGTGCTCCTTGATAATTTCGTGAAAGATGATAACTAGGCTCTTTTCTAATTGTGACTTTCAGGAAGCCCAATAATTTTTAAATGATATCTCCTGGATCTATTTTCTGGGTCAGTAGTTTTCCGATGAGATGTTTTGCATTGTTTCTTGTTTTTTCATTCTTTTGTTTCGGTTTATAATTTCTTGATTTCTCATAAAGACATTGGATAGCAGAGTATAAGCAGGGACCTGCTACAACTTTTTCCCAAAATCCATCAACAAACATGTATAAAATGACTCTAAACAAATTCTAGATCAGCAGAAGTCACAAAATGACAGGCTGAAGCAAATTTCCAGCATAAGAAAATCTGGAAGGTCAATGGGAAGGGTCTATTGCACCAGGCTTGAACGGAGCAAAGTTCTGTGTGGGCCCCACCAGCAGAAACTGGGAGGGAGCAAGCCTTAGGGGACAGAATTGCTGGCAGCTATTGTGGACTCTAAACTTCTCAACCTACAAATGCTAAACACAGCTTCTAAGGTCAGTGGGAAGGGTATCTAATCTAATATGGGAATGTGGTACAGTCTTGGCCTTAGCCCCAGCTGTAACGGGACGAGTTAGAGCCGACCCCTGTCTATTGCAGGACGCCACACCGAGAGCCTGCCTAGATAACCTGGGGGCTTGTCAGTAGGGGTGGAACTAGATGGATTTCAGGAGGAAAGGTCTCGTCTTTGTTTGCAACGTGGCAGTTCTTTGTCCAGCTCCGGAGGTCCAGTGGAGAAGACACCCATATAAGGAAAGGTGTTAGGTGATAGGTTCAATGTATAGACTTAGGAATGTTCACGTAATTAAGACTATATGCATGTGAGCTAGCTGGAATAAACGGAGCTCTCACCACCTTGTCTCCCGCCTCATTTCATTACTCACTAAATCAAGGCCTCTTTCTGGACAAGAGCCTTGGGTCGGGTTTAGGGATCCCCATAATGGTCTAGGGGACCCCAACACCCAGCCACAGCCCAGGCTGCTTCTGGAGCCCACCATTTAACAAAGTTCATCAAAAGTTAAATAATTGACTAGAGAATTGAGCAAACACAGGAAAGGAAAGACTATAGGTTGGTGAAGAGGTATTTTCTTACATCATGGGTGATGAGGAAGATCAAAATATATAGTCAGAAGAAGGCAACAAAGAAAAAGATCTTGCATCTGAAGCCTCTAAGAAAAATATGAATTGGTCTCAGGCTGTATAAGAGCTCAAAAAGGATTTTGACAATCAAGTAAGAGAAGTAGAGCAGAAATTGGGAAGAGAAATGAGAGAGATGCAAGAAAATCATGAAAAATGAGTCAACAGCTTGCTAAAGGAAATCCCCCAACAATGTTGAAGAAAATAACACCTTGAAAATTAGACTAATACAAACGGCAAAAGAAGTTCAGAAAAAACAATGAGGAGAAGAATGCCTTAAAAAGTAGAATGAGTCAAATGGAAAAAGAGGTCCAAAAACTCCATGAAAAAAATAATTCTTTAAAAATTAGAATATAGCAAATATAAACTCATGACTCTATGAGAAATCAAGAAATTTATAAAACAGAATCAATAGAATGAAAAAAATATAACACAATGTGAAGCATCTCATTGAAAAACAACTGACCTGGAAAATGGATCCAGGAGAGAGAATTGAAAAATTATTGGACTACCTGAAAGTCATAATCAAAAAAAGAGCCTAATCATCATCTTTCAAGACATTATCAATGAGAACTACCCTGATATTCCAGAACCAGAGGGTAAAATAGATATTGAAAGAATCCATCAATCACCTCCTGAAAGAGATCACAAAAGGGAAACTCCTAGGAATATTGTAGCCAAGTTCCAGAGTTCCCAGGTCAAGGAGAAAATATTGTAAGCAGCCAGAAAGAAACAATTTGGTTATTGTGGAAATACAATCAATTTAACACATGATGTAGCAGCTTCTACATTAAAGGATCAAAGGGCTTGGGATACGATATTCTAGAGGTCAAAGGAGCTAGGATTAAAACCAAGAATCACCTACCCAGCAAAGAGAAATCAAAATGGACTTTTTAAAGTAGAACTGTTTATATTCCTATATGAAAAGATGATATTTGTAAGTCATGAGACCTTTGTCAGTATTAGGATAGTTGTAGTAGTAGGGAATGTGTATATATATATATACATATATATATATATATATATATATATATATATATATATGTATATATATATATACATATACATATACATATATATGTATATATATACACACATATATATACATATACATGTATGTATGTATATATATGTATATACATATATACACATATATAAAAATATATACATATGTGTGTATGTGTGTGTGTGTATATATATACAAATATATATATAGAGAGAGAGAGAGAGAGAGACAGACAGAGAGACAGAGAGAGGGAGAGAGAGAGAAAGAGAGGGAGAGAGAGGCACAGGGTTAATTGAATATGAAGGGATGATATCTAAAAAAGAAAATTAAGGATTGAGGGAAATGTATTAGGAGAAAGAGAAAGGGTGAGGTAGAATGTTGTAAATAATTTCACATAAAAAAGACATGACAAAGCTTCTACAATGGAGGGGAAAAAGCAGAAGATGAGAGGGAATAAGTGAGCCTTCATTTCCTCAGATTAGGCTTCAGGAGAGAATAACATACCCACTCAATTGGGTATGGAAGTTTATCTTACCCTACCGGAAAGAAGGGGGGAAGAGGATAACAAAGGGGAGATAATAGAAGGGACAGCAGATTGTGGAAAGGAGTAATCAGAAGCCAGTACTTTGGTCGAAGGACTGTCTGACCATAAGCCATACATACATCACAGATTGACAGACAGATCCAACTATCTGACCATTACATGTATATATACATACATAGTTACCAGAGAGAAGCACCAACATCTGTCTTTTTCAAAGCCAGGGGGTTCCTTAACATCTACCCAAAGTCTCATCTGATACATGAGTCTTCTTCCAAAATATATGCTCCAAAGCAAAACCTCACCTCAGAGTACATGTACACTTTTCAGAGATGGACGTCATTATGACCCTGGTGACCCAGTGCCTCATTAAAAATTAATAGAAAGTGTGGGCCTTCATATAAAGCAAGCCTTCCCTAATCAAGTTTCCCTGGTCAGACCAAGCAATCCTTTTTCACCCAGATCCCACAGTTTTCCCACTGAAGTTCTACGCTGTCTTTGGCATTTATGGCTTGAGAATTCTGGAAACTGCTGCAGCTGCCAGTGATTTAGTTCCCTGAGGCCAACTCTGGCCCACCTGTGGGCCTAACTGCACAGTGCTCCTTGCCCAGTGCTGCATAACCTTACTGTCAACTTTCCAATTTGTCTTGGGCTGGAAATTTGTTTCACTCTGTCATTTTGTGCGTTCTGTACCTCTAGAATTTGCTTAGGGTCATTTTTAACAGCCATTTGGAAGGCTTTGAGGGAGAGCTCATGCAAGTCCCTGCTTTTACTCTGTCTTTTTGGCTCCATCAAAAAAGTTTTAAAACATGGTTTACAAGCTTACTAATTTAATCAGTGAAATAATTCCATTTTGCTTGGAGAAAAAGATATCAAAAAAGTTGCATTTTCCACAGTAGTGATGGGTTCCAGGAACATGGATTTTCAAATAACTTGGGAGATAATATGGATGGAAGAATCTAATTATGAGAGGGGAAAAAAGATTTAAAAGACCTGCAAAGTTTATTTATTGTAACTAGCTCCATAAATAAGGGGGGAGGGGAATAACATAAGAGAAAAAGCATGATTGCTGCCCCAAAAGTATGAGACAATGAATTTTGAAATTGGTCAAAAACTTACCAGTGAATTACATGAAATGTTTAAGTTAATTTCTATACTACCTGTGCTACAAAATTGTTCTCAACAACATCATGTCAAAAAGACAGCCATTGAAAAGAAGAGACAGAAGGATTGACCCATTTTGTACTCAAAGCCTGATATAAACCTGGACCAGTTGTTTTTTTCCCTACTGTCTCCTGACTTGAGGCATGAGGTTTGTGACTGGAGGGGCTTTGCTTTTGTCATGGGATATTTTGTTTTGTTTTGCTTTGCTGGCTTAATTGTCTCAGAGATATAGATGGTGCTGTGAATTACTCCAGCTCTAAAAATCAGGGGTATAATTTGATAAACTTAACTGTTCAGCCCCACAAGTCTACTTCCTTAGAAATACTATCCTTCATTTTCTTCAGACTTTTCACTTGGGTTAAGCTTCACAACAATGATATAATAAGCCACTATGCACCCCACATCCCATAGTCATCTGACACAGGCATAAGCCATTTGTAGGCAATTAAAGTAATTTGTTTGCCTGATATCCAAGGCAAACTGATGGTGGGAAACCAAGGGCAGTAGAAAATGTGTTTGTCTCTGAGGCATCCTGAAACATTGTAAGCCAGATAGCTAAAGACTGAAAAGCTTTTATTCTTGGGATCAAATGAAATATGTAATTTCTAAACAAACTCATTTAAGAAATTGGAATGACACAATGTTCCATTACAAACCCTGGGGAAAAACCACTGGGAGGGACGGTAAGCAAAGAGTGTTTTCTTGATTACTGCTTGAGTCTCCTCCATACTGGACTTCAATAGGTCTAGAGGAATGGGTACTTCTCATGGATATCCTAATATCATCACCAAAGGTAACAACAGAAGGATGGAAAGGCAGATTCACAACACCACAGGGAGACTTGCAGAGAAGCTAGATCATAACCCAGGGGTCTTTCTTGAGCACACAATGAACCAGGGTGAGGAGAGAGAGAGGGAGAACTTTTAGCCAACAGTAATTGGTGAGTTTCTACTTTGCCAAATATTCTTTCTAAACTCAAGTCCACTTTCCACTGAATTCAACATGTACTTATGGAAGAGTGTGCCACAGGACTCTGAGATGGTACAATGGATGGAATGCTAGCCCTGGAGTCGGAAGACTTTAATTCACATCTGACTTCAGGCCCTTGAAAAGTCACTTAACAATGGTTTATCTCAGTTTCCTCAACTACAAAATCAGGACAAAAAGAGCTCTTATCTTGAAATGTTGTTATGAAGATCAAATGAGCTAATATCTGTAAAGTGTTTAGCACAGTGTCTGGCACTGACCCCACCTTACTAGATAACCCTTTCTAAAAATGTGTTTAACACATTAAGGCAAGCACATCAATGGGGGCTCATGAGTTGTTGTTATTTGATCATTTCAGATGTGTCTTTTTGTGACCCTACTAGAGTTTTCTTGGCAAAGATGCTGGAGTAGTTTGCCATTTCCTTCTACAACTCATTTTACAAAAGAGGAAATAAGGCAAAAGGGTTGAGTGACTTACTCATTGTCACACTGCTTGTAAGTGTCTGAGGCCAGACTGGAACACAGGCAGATTAGACCAGGCACTTTATCCACTGCACGAATTAGCATTAGAATGATATTTCCTAATCCCATCAAGTTTAATCTTGAGTCTTGAGGGAATGTAAAATAATCACTTGTAAACCAGAGAGGAAGTTGGGAAAACTGACCTGGAACACTGACTACATTACAAATGATAGGGTGGGGGTGGGATGTTATGACTTCAAAGGTTCCTTGAAGCTCTAAATCTGTGATTCTTTCTCATCATCCTTCTTATTTCATTAAAAATTACACAAAAGACTTTATGTTCAAACTTTGTTTAAATTGAATTTATATTTAAAATGTCTTTCTTCTTACTACATCATTTGAAAATTTTTTGTTTGGAGTCCTTTCTGGGCTCTTTTGCCCCTCTTATTTTGGTAATCAAATAAAAGTTAACATTGAGTATAAAATTATCATCTTTGGTATCCATAATTTCAATTGTCCAATAATCTTTAGTATTATCAATAATTTTCTTAAGTAGATCATAGTTGAGATGTTTTAATTATATGACATTTTTTTTCCTCATTGTTATTCTTACTTTTAGATTTATACTAATTCTGATTTTTGCTCTAAGAATGCAATCATCATTTCTCCACACAGATAATTTGGACCCAAAGTTAAACAGAAGGAGGGGAGGCGGCCAGATTAGTTGGCATTAGGAAACTAAGCAACTTTAATGACACCAAACTTTCCTCAGAATTAAAATTCTATGTTTTTAATTCCAATATTATGACATTTATGAATATATGAAATGCGAACATGATAGTGTCTGAGGAATTGCTTGTGAAGATCACAGAGAGGGATGTTGTATTTGTCCTTCATTTTTGAAAAAGATCATGACATCAGAGAAATGATGACATAACTTGCACCTGACTTTGTTTTGAGTGAGGGAGGGCTTATCAAGGTCAACAGTTTCACTTTCTCCTCACACAGAGGGCAGTTGAAAGATAAGTACTAAATATGAACAGGTTTCCCTGTATAATGGGTGAGGTAATCCAAAGAAAAGGATTAAATGATTTAGTAAGGGTAACTGGGAAAGAAATATGATCTGATCACGTGGTGAGGTCTAGGAATAAGGGGCAGAGAGATGTTGCTCACAGCTCTTAATTTCATTTTGTCAGGTGAAAGTGTGGGAGGCAAATTAGGCAGACTCTCTGGTGAACTTATGGAAGGAAACAGACAAAGTTGACACTCAATGGATAAGCAAGGATGGATGGCAATCTGCATTGATATAGAGACATTTCAAAGCAATGAGATAAAAGGTCTACTGCACTTCTTTATTTGGTATTTAAACTCCTGTTTAATTCACAAATTACATTTTTCTTTTTAAAAATAAATAATTAAAACATGCATTCTCTTGTAAGCCCCACTATAAACACAACTCAAAATTTTGTAATTTGCTATTGTAGGAACTAATGTTTCTATCATATGTTATTGAGCCAAATCATTATTTAGAACACTTTTTAGTCTCTATCTAAGTATATATATTTTGGTCACATTTTGATTATTGTCTATGCTTATGTTACTCTTCAGTTTTAATGCTGTTTCTATTTTGATCTTACCTTCATTTATGTTATAAATGTATTTTATATACAGTAAAGTATTTCTACATTTTCTTCTCCTCCCCCCAAAAAATCCATTTTTAACCAAAACAGATTTTTTAATACACAAAATGGATCTAAGAAAACTAAGCAAATGGCCTATCAATAACTACTGACACATTTCCTCAGACTGAGAAAGGAGATACAAAAAGCCCTCAATTACACTTGGGAAATTGCCAAGTGTTTTCAATTATTCCTAAACATCTTCCTGAAACACATGACCATTTTTATAACAATATTCTTCAAATATTCTTCTAATAAATCATTGAATAGTAGAGTCTCTAAAAAACTGAAATTAACCATTACCTGAAAACAGCAGAAACACATATTACAGGCAAGTATTTAATGCAATGAATTATAAATAGAGATCTATGAAGACATTAGGGAAGATGTCATAAAAGAAATGAATGAAAAAAAAAGATGTGAGCAGAGAATAATTAATAACTAATTGACAGCCCATTTCCCTGCTTTATATTTTCATTAAGTCAAGAAAATATAGGAAGATAAAAAAAAAATTGAGAATGTTCCTGTTCATCTTGGTATATTAGTGATCTTTTGTGGGCATTTTCTAATATGACTTTATGAAACCATTTACAATGTTATTTGAAAAAATTTATTATTTATTTATTATTTAAAGAATTAATATTGTTAAATATACTACCAAATAAATTAACTAATAAATGAAATATTTAAATAAATAAATATAGATATTTATTTATTTATTATTATTATTACAATGTTATTTGAAATCATTTTTTTACTCCTTTTTTTCCCTTCTCCTAGTTCATCCCCTCACATTTCTGTAGTGTTCCTTGGGAAATATTCTTTCTTCTCCCTTCATCTTTTTGTTGCTATTGTTGATGTTGTTTTTCTAGTACTCTGACACATTTCTTGATTTGATGTGGAAAAGTAAAGAAAGGGACCTGAGTTTAGATGTAGTCTCTTAGCAACCTAATCAGAAATCAAAATATAAATGGTAAGAATAGTTCTGAAGTCATCCAATTTGCATACTCTAAGTAATTTGCATGTGAAATATACTTTGTTAAATATATGTAATTTGCAGTGCTTTCCTGCCTCTATGAAAAACAATCTAGTATAGGCTCCATCTGGAGGATGTCGATCCTAGTAATCTGCATACATATTGAGAGAAATTTTAAGGAATGAAGAATTTTAAACATGTCAAAAGAAATAGTTTTCTTTCCAAATCCTTTTCTCAGACATTAGCATATAGAAGACTATTATAATGTTAGGGATGGCATCATGCAAAGGATGAGTTTAATCATGCTATTTCATTGTATAGAATACATTAACATTTACATAGAACTTTTCCCACAACATCCTACTTATGTGGTATCTAGTTCAATTACAAGTAAAAGGCATTTATTAATAACTGTGCAATGCACTATGCTAGATATGAGGATAAATATATTAATGAAACAAGCTCTAACCTCTAAGTTTATGTTCTATTGGTAGAAAAAAAAAATGCAAGACAACTTACCAGAACTTGATCTATCCTGTCTAAGCTTTTGAGAAACTTTGATTAACTAAGAAAATCTTCTTTACCATAAGAAAACATTGACATAGAACTTAAGTGGAGCATTTTGCCTAATGAATCAATTCAAAATTATTAAAGAATAAATCAATAATTGAAAAAGAATTTTGAGAAAAACCTATTTTCTATACCCATTCAAGATACATTAGGTTGAATTTACTCCCAGTGTTCTCATTTGAATAATTATCACCATATAAGTAAAAATTATTATATAACCAGTCTGCTCACAAAATAGAACATCATGTCAAATAACTGGACTAGTCTTTTGTGTGGTATAACCTTATGCATCACCTTGATGCAGGTGGCAGGATCTGGTCATCTTACTCTTATAGCTGATGAGCCTTTTAGCCATATAAAATGAACAAACTCAGAAGGTTGTAAGTTATTATGAATGACAAGGAAGTTACTTGGTATGACCAAAGATATGTTTACTAATACTTTCAGCAAAGCAAAATGAATGTCTGTCCATTTCTATGGCACCAACATTGTGATCAACAAAACACAACAGTTCATGTCATCCACAAATAAGCAATAAGTCTTAACTAAGACACATTAATGATATTAGATGAATGTACTCAAGGAATATTTTGTAAAGTTCCTTGAATTATGATAGGACGTAGATTTAAACTTAATGCTACACAACTGACAATCAGTAAATCAGTGAAAATTTATGAAGTATCTACTACGTGCCAAGCACTGAGCTAGATGTCAGACAAAGCAAAGAGGGAGTTACCAATTTTTGGCAAAAAGAATTTTGTTTTTTTCATTGCATTTGTTCAAATACTCAGATCACTAATGAATGGTTCTTTCACTCAGCATCTTAACTTTGTTAAAATCAGTGAAAAACATATGTTTTGTTCAAGTGAAGTTTCATAAAGTGGAATATAATTTTATGTGTAGTACACTAAATATATGTGTGTGTATAATGTTCATGAGGTAGAATATCATTAAAATCACATATTGAACAAATTTTTATTACAAAATCACTCATTAAAATATTACAATGTTAAAGGGAAAATTGGAGAAGTTACACTCTGTATGTACTTTCAGAACAGACAGTGAGAAATAGCAAAATTTACATGAATAGTGCCAAGGTCTGGTATAATGGTGATTAAGATGGATAATAATCTCAATTTATTTCTCATTAGGTTCATATGTTGCCAGTGTGAAGTCAAATATTAAGGGTCACATGAACAATATAGATATATTTACCTGTATAAGCTGTTCTCAGAGCTTGTTACTAACCATTTAGAGCCTAAAAGACAAACTGGACACTTTGTTTTTAGCAAAATGTATTAAAAATGCTTTCATTGCTTTGATACACACAACTTACCACTCCTCATTAGATTACCCTCTGTTAGAGTCTGTGATTTGGAGGTAAGCTCCCAGGAACTTCCTCTTCTTTTATTCCACTATATGTCCTAGATGTGGGGGTCATTTGGTAATTCTCTTATACACAAACCTTTGACTTTTTAGGTGGTTGAGGGGGATTAAAAGATACCAGTAGCTGGATGACTCTGTATTGAAATATTTGGTCTACTTTCATTCATTTTTAAGAGTTTAAGAGTGTCTTCTTCTCACTTTCACCTCTAGTCATAAGGGGAAAGACCGGTAGATTGTCCACCCCAGGTTCAAAATTGTCAGTACATCAGTAGCTCTTAAAAATACTCACAAGGCCCAAATCAATGTGATTACCTTTAATAATCAACTGGGGACAAAGTTCAAAGCAAAAGCATTTAATAAAATATCATAGTAAGAAAATTAGTAACAAGTATTTCTTCTAGAAAAATGGGGTGACCTTTCCCACAAATATATAAAGTACCAATGAGAAAAGTGGATCTATATATGAACAACACTTAGAAACAAAGTATTATTCCATGGAACACATGTGACTACCACATAAATGGAAGCTGAATACTTGGAGCCCAGGATTATGCAGGGCACAAATACAGGGACCACATGAAGTCAATTGTGAATTGGCATTTCACACTTCCAATGGGACAGGATGTTCATGGTGCTAGTGATGAGCAGATATTTTACAGTGATATCAATGAATTTCCTCTGATGAGTTTCCTCCTTCCATTTTGCTTGTAGTTGGTTTCTATCAGTTTTAGTTTCTGACCTAACTGAAATACATGGAGTTCTTTTCCGAAGGAAAGAGCAGGAGATGTTATGGTCCCTTGGATTTGTTTTTATTTGCCTTTTGTTTATCCAAACTCCTTTAGGAAAGTTAAAAGGGGAAAAGGAAAAAAAAAACTTAGGATAAACATAAAGTCTCTTCAGTCTTATTTTGTCACAGCCTTGACTACTATTGAGACATTTCATTTCAGACCCAGGCAATAAGTTCTTTAGAACAAAATGTAGATTCATTTCAATGAGCTAAAATCTTTTCTTTGGACCATCATCTCCATGTAGGGCTTGAGCCCCTTGTTCAAGTATCTCACACTAATTTATGGTGATTTTCCCATATATTTCCTAGGGGTAGCTAGATGATTGTCCTTAATCAATTATGATTAATTAAGTCACTCATCTTCCCAAGTTTAAATCTGGCTTTAGGCACTTAACTAAGTGTGTGACCTTTGACAAGTCACTCAGTCCTGTTTGTGTTAGTTTCTCACCTGTAAAAAGAGATGGAGAAAGAAATGGCAAACCACATCAGTATCTTTGCCAAGAAAACCTCATATGGGATCATAAAGAATCAGTCATGAGAGAAAAATGGCTCAAAAGCAAGATTCCATATTCTTTTAATTTGTAATCCCCATAAACTAGAGGGTAAGCCCAATAATCCTTATCTGTAATAACAAATAATTCTGAATTTGAGAGTGCTCAGGTTTTTCTTTTTTTTTTTTATATAAGTTCTTTCATATAGATGAATGGCTAAAGAGAAGCACAGGAAGACAATGTCAAGTCAAAGAGGCAATGTTATTTTTCTTAGTAATCTTTTCAGTCACATTTTTTTTGCATTTAAATATAAAGATCAGATCAAAATAAAAAAAAATTCTTTGCCTCATATTTTTATATGCGATAAAATATGTGAACAATAGATCATCTACGAATCAATAGATGTGAAGGGCTATGAGAGACAGATAGCATCAAAGTTTTGCACATGGGAGATAAAGTGGATGGTGCAGCTAATGACAGTAATAAAATCAAATGGAGGAGCAAGGTAAAGGGAAATGATAATAAGTTTATTTGGGAATTTGTTATATTTTAACAGTTAATGGAACTATCAGCTAAGTGATGTGCACTTAGAGTTCACAAAAGAAGGCAGAGGCAAAGAGAAAGCTTTGGGAATCCATTGTGTGCATATAGTAGGTGAAAACCAAGAGAATAAATGGAGCTGGTAAGGGAAAGAATACAAAGAGACAAGAAATCCAAAGACAGACCTTTGGCAGAATACTTATTTTAAGAGGTTCAAAAAGAGGACAAGGTAGCAGCCAGGGATACAAGCATGGAAGGTTAAAGTGGAAGAGGACAGGAAGACAACTAATGTCTTTAAAGTTAAGGGAGAAGAGAGGAGTTAGATTAACAGTGTCAAAAGTCAAAACATCATTGAATACAGCAATCAGGGTGTGTGTGTGTGTGTGTGTGTGTGTGTGTGTGTGTGTGTGTGTGTGTGTGTGTGTGTGTGTGTGTGTGTTTAGTGAAGGGGAGTTGGGATAGAAAAGAGAAAGCATTACTCCTTTACCTATCTGATCTGTCTCTCTATGTCTACTTATCTATTTTTACTCTTGTCCATTTCTCAATAAAAAAAAGAGTTAAATTGATTTTCAAAGTGATTCCACCAATAAGTCTTGGGTAAGCCATTGGCTTGAAATTTTTTTTTTCTTTTTGCTCCTTCCTGGCCCCCCCACCACCACCATTAGCAGTGACAGATGTGTACTCTGCAACCACTCAATCCTTCTTGTGACTAAGAAAGCACATTTGGAAGATAATTGATTAGGGTTAGGGGAATAGAGAAAATCTAGCTAGTATAGACAGGACACAGTCATAGTTTTCATTTGTACGTAAATCCACAAACTAAACTCACCCATCACAAATAAAACGTTCAAGGATCCCAAAATATGTGAATGTTGAACACACCTTTTGTAGAAATTGCATTTTATATGAAATGATTTATATACTATAAATCTCATGATCAGACCTTGAAAAAAAATGTGTCACTTTCTATTCTATGTACTCATTTGTGGAATACTCCAAAGATTCCGTATATACTCCTTAACTGAAAGAATGACTGTAGAAAGATCTCATTTACTAACTCCAATGAAGGTGTTACTTTATTTTATTTTTTAATTTAATTTTTATTTTTTTGGCATTATATAGCTTATTTTTTTTCATATAAATTTATTTTCAGTTTTCAACATTCACTTCCACAAAATTTTGAATTTCAAATTTTCTCCCCATCTCCCTCCTATCCCCACACCAGGTCTGTGTACATTTCCTCCAATCTGTCCTGCCTTCTATCATTGCCCCCCATCCCCCTCACTTCTATTTTCCTGTTGGGTAAGATTGATTTCTATACCCCATTGTCTATATATCTTATTTCCTAGTTGCATGTGAAAACAACCTCTAATGCTCATTTTTAAAGCTTTGAGTTCTACATTTTTTCACTTCCCCCCACCCCACCCACTCTCACTGAGGAAGTAAACAATTTGATAAAGGTTATACATGTGGGGTCATGCAAAACACTTCCATAATAATTATGTTTTGTCCCACTTTCCATTTATTGAGTTCTCTCCTTTGACCTGTCCCTCTACCAAAGTGTTTGCTTCCAGTTGCCCCTTCTTCCAATTTGTTGTCCCTTCTATTATAACCCCTCTCTTATCTCCTTCTCTCTGCTTTCCTGTAGGGTAAGATAAACTTTCACACCCAATTGAGTATGTGTGTTATTCCCTCTTGAAGCCAAATACATTGAAAGGAAGGCTTATCTATTCCCTCTCACCTTCTCCTTCTTCCCCTTCACCGTAAAAACATTTTTTTCTTGCTTCTTATGTGAGATGACTCACTAAGTTCAACCTCATCCTTTCTCTTTCTCCTAATACATTCCTCTCAACCCTTAATTTTTTTTTTTAGATATCATTTCTTTACATTCAGCTCACCCTGTACTCATGCCCATTTTCATTCTCTCTCTCTCTCTCTCTCTCTCTCTCTCTCTCTCTCTATATATATATATATATATATATATATATATATATATATATATTATATATATACACATATGTATGTATGTATATGTGTGTGTATCCATATGTGTGTGTACATGTGTGTGTGTATATATATATTTGTGTGTGCATGTATATATATGTGCATGTATCCCCTCCAACTATTCTAATACTGAGAAAGGTCTCATGAGTTACATATATCATCTTTTCATGTAGGAATCTAAACAGTTCCACTTTAGTAAGTCCCTTCTATTTTCTTTTTCTTGTTTACCTTTCCATGCTTCTCTTGATTTTTTTATTTGACTATCAAATTTTCTATTCAGCTCTGTTCTTTTCAATAAGAATGCTTGGAAGTCTTCTATTTCATTGAAATTCCATTTTTCCCCCTTAAGTTTTATACTCAGTTTTGTTGGGTAGGTGATTCTTGGTTTTAATCCTATTTCGTTTGATCTCTGGAATATCATATTCCAAACCCTCTGATCCCTTAGTGTAGAACCTGCTAAGTCCTGTGTTAAGTTTATTGTGTTTCCACAGTACTTGAATTGTTTCTTTCTGGCTGCTTTAATATTTTCTCCTTGACCTGATAACTCTGGAACTTGGCTACAATAGTCCTAGGAGTTTCAATTGTCTTCTATTTTTTTCATTCTTTTGCTTTTCTTTTTTAATTTCTTTATTTCTCATAAAGTCATTAGCTTCCATTTGATCGTTCTATTTTTTCATTTCAATTTTTTAAAAATTATTTTCTTCATTGAACTTTTGGACCTCTTTTTTCAATTTTACTCAATATGTTTTTAAGACATACTTCTCCTCATTTGCTTTTTGGATCTCTTTTGCCATTTGGGTTAACCTAATTTTTAAAGGTATTATTTTCTTTAACATTTTGGGAGATTTCCCTTAACAAGCTGTTCACTCGTTTTTCATGATTTTCTTGCATGACTCTCATTTCTCTTCCAAATTTTTCCTCTACTTCTCTTATTTGATTTTCAAAATCTCTTTTGAGCTCTTCCATAGCCTAATACAAATTCATATTTTTCTTAGAGGCCTTGGATGCAGGAGCTTTGGCTTTATTGTCTTCTTCCAGCTGTATGTTTTCTCTTCCTCATCACTAATGACATGAGAAAATACATCTTCACAGAGAAAGTAAGAATCTATAGTCTGTCTCTTTTGCTGTTTGCTCCTTTTCCCAGTCAATTATTTGAATTTTCAGCTTTGTCAAGTGGATAGCTACAGAAGCAGCTTTAACTTCAGCTGGCTGTATCTGCCCTGGGGCTGGGGCTAGGGCTGAGGCAAGCTGCCGCAGGTTCCTGCTTCTACTCTGCCATCTTGGCTTCCTTAATTTAATTTTTAAAATAAAAATATGGATACATTTTGTTTTGACTCATTTGCCTATTGTGCACTGGACCATTAAAATGAAATTTCCCACTAGACTATTCCATTCAGGAAACTATTGGAGCTATTATCCAGAAGAGATGGTACATCAACTATTTTTTTCTCTTTTGCAGGAATTTAAAAACCCAGCAATTACATCTGAAGAGACAGTCACTAATCAAACTCACAATACTTCATAGGAATTCGTTCCTGAAAAGGAACAGTGGGAATTTCCATTCTCAGTTTTAAAAGACAAATCATTTACAATATGCATGTACTTTATGCTTCATAATTGAACATGTCCATGCATTTTGAGAATTGGGAGAGCTTGTTAATAGGTGGCCAGTCATTTCATTTAAAAAGTTAATTTTGATATTTTTTTCTCTTTTCCTAATATACTTGAGATATCAGGAGGTTAATTAACAGTACAACTTGGTGGTGAGTATGGTATAATTACAACAAGCTATTGGAGAAATGTACCTAAGGAATTACAAGGCACAAGAGACAAGCAAACATTTCAAAAACTCATGAAGTGTGATTATAGTTTAATGAATGTTCCAAACTATAGTATTGTTTTAGTGACTGATGGAGTTTTTGCATTAAAATGTACATTTAGACAACTGAAAATATTGTATACTAGTGAATAAAATATTTTTCTCTAATTTACTCCTTCATTATTTATCCTATCAGAAATTTGATGACGTTTCACAAAATATTTCCAGGGTATTTGTTATTGAAAATTATTTCTAACCACAGAATATTTTTATGCTTTGACACATTTGAAAATGTCTTCAAATAAGTGACTAAAATTAATATGGAAATGGTATAATCAAATACTCCATTACATTTTCATAATTATTATAGGTAATGCACACATAACAACATACAGATGGAATCTTTAACATTTCCTAGGATCATAGTTGCTTTTTGTGGATACAATATGTAATACATATATATAATATCCTATACACACACACACACACACACACACACACACACACACATACACACACAATAGCTTAGTTGAAGCTGTTCTTAGAGCCCCAGTGAAGTTAACATGTCATAAGAGTAACTAGACTTGGGCAGAGCCAAGATTGCAGAGTAGAAAAACAGATTTACTCTAGCTCTGCCCCCATAATGCATAAAATACCTGTAAAAAATAACTCGAAACAAATTCTAGAGCAGCAGAAGACACAAAACATCAGAATGAAAGAGATTTCAGCCCAAGACAGCCTGGAAGGCTGACCTGAAAGGTTTATCACATTGGGCTGAGTATGGAGCACAGCTCAGGCTTGGTCATAGGCCACAGACAGGACTGGAGCAGGCTTCAGGGCACGGAATCACAGGTAGTAGCTGCAGTTCCCAGATTTCTAAATCCACAAACACCAAAGACAGCTTTAAAGGTCAGTGAGAAAAGTCTGTCACCTGGGTAAGAAGGGATCAGGTCTGGCCCTAGCACTGTTTCCAGGGTTGCAGTAGCCACTGTGGCAGCAGCGTCCATTTTTGGAACACTCTGTCTAAAGATCCCTGGGGAAATCAAGTAGCTGATCTGGGTCTCAGTCCTGAGTGGCAGTCCTGGGGTGAGGAGGAGCACTGGAGTGGTGGAGGCTCTGGAAATCATTAAAGTTGAACTGTTTTCATTCCTTCATGGAAAGATGTTATTTTTAACTTATGAGACCTTTTTCAGTTTTAAGGTAGTTAGAGGGAATATATATATGTGCATGGTTATGTATGCATGTGTATATTATATATGTTTAGGTATGTATAAATACATGTATATGTGCAAGCATATGCATGTTTATATATTATCATGTGTATAAACACATATACACATATATGTGTATACATACATACATAATACATGAACAGAGGGCACAGGGGGAGCTGAATGTGAAGGGAGAATACCTAAAAAAATAAAATGTAATGTTGAATGGCATGTGCTAAGAGTAAGAGAAAGAGAGAGGTAACAAATCATCTCATATACAAGAGGGAAGAAAGAGCTTCCACAAGGAGGGGAAGAGGGGAGAGATGAAAGGAAGCTGAGTCTTACTCTCATGGGATTTGGCTTAAGGAGGGAATAACACACACTCAATTGGATACATAAATGTATTTTACTTTGCAAGAAGGCAAGGGAGAAGGGGATAGGAGAGGGAAGATAATAGAAGGGATAGCAAATTGGGAAAGGGATAATCAGAAGCAAACAGTATTGTAGGAGGACAGGTCAAGGGAGAGAATGGAATAAATGAAGGACAGGATAGGACAGAGGGAAATGTGGTTAGGCTTTTACAACATAGCTAATATGAAAGTGCTTTGCATTGTTACATATGTATGACCTATATTTAATTGCTTATTTTCTCAATGAGAGTGGGGGCAGTGAAGGAGAGAATATGGAACTCAAAGTTTTAACAATATGTTAAAACTTGTTTTAGTATGAAACTAGAAATTAAGCTATACAGGCAGTGGAGCACAGAAATCTATTTTACCCTACAGGAAAATAGAGTAGAGGACAGATGAGAAAAGGATGGGTAATAGAAGGGAGGACAAACGGGAGGAAGGGGTGGATGGGGTACATGCTGTCTTGGGGTGGGGTTGAGGAGACATGGGGAGAAAAGTCTGAATTCAAATTCTTGTGGAAGTGAATGTCAAGAACTGAACTATATATGTACATATATATTTACATATATTATATATACACACATACATACATATATACATGGAGAGAGAAAGAGAGAGAGTGAAAGAGAGAGAGAGAGAGAGTGAGAAACTAGACTTTTCATTAATGAAGTTCACCTTGTAGAGAAAAAAAAAATTAACACATTTTAGGTCTCCTATATAAAATTTTGCTGTAGGAAGATGATTTAATGGGAGTATTCTACCAAAAATATGGAATAACATGATAAATTCATGAAAAATATAAACAAATACATTAACTCCTCTATGATGAAGGCAATCAAAAATGACCTCAATGCCACAAAGAAAGAGTTGTGATTTTGACCACTTATGAGGGATTTAGCTCATCAGTATAAATGCTACCTTGTTGGACTTAGTAATCAAGCCCTAAGAAGTTGTGGGAATTTCAGCGAAGTTACTCAATTGCCTTGGGTCTAAAAGCTCCATTAACGTATGTGAGGCAAGATTTGAACCTCTTATTTTCTGACTCCAATCTCAGAATTCTATCTATTATGTTACTCTGTTTCCATTAATCTTCCACAAATGAGTTATACATTTGTTGCCCAAAAAATAAATGTGTGGTCATAGATTCCTTCTTACTTTACAATTTAGGCCTACTTTGATAATTGACCACAAGAGGATTCTGCTCTATTTAGTAACAGAAATTCATCATCTTATTTCTGTGTTGTTATTTACTTTGGGACATAATTTCCTGATGCCTATAGTTCTGCCTGGGGATAAGCTGATAAGCAGCATGTTATTCTAACCCCAACTGAAAATAGAAAAATGACAATTTTGTATCAGTTATTTAGGATATTGCCCAGTGACTCAACCAACTAACACCATTTCTGTCATAATTTGCTTGAATAACAGGTACTTTGGTGAGACAGTTATCATTAAGAGCTAGTGAGTAGGATTCATGCCAAGAATATATATCTAGAAGCATATACTTTCTTCAAAAAAAGAGCAGAGTAGATAATATGGGAAAATTATATAAAGTATTTCGAAAGTCTTAGTGATCTAATAATCTAAAACTATGCTATGACTTTTGGGACGTGCTGTATAATAAACAGTTATAATCACATGAGGAAATCTAGGAACTCAACAAAGAAAATAAAATGGAGAATATCTGAGTAAGAAGTATAGATTGCAAGAAAAACAGAAGTCAAGGACAGAGCTAAGATGGCAGAGTAAAAGTAGAGACTTGCTTGAATTGTTCCCCAAACTCTGCCAAATACCTGTAAAAATGACTCTAAACAAATTCTAGAGCTGTAACCATAAAATGATGGAATGAAACAAATCGCCAACCCAAGACAGCCTGGAAGGGATGAGAAGTGTCTATTGCACTGGACTGGGAGTGGAGCTCAGTCCAGCATGGGCAGCACTGGCACAGACAGGGCCTGAACAGACCTCAGGGGACTGAATCACTGGCAGCTATGGCAATTATCAGACTTCTCAACCCCAAAATATCAAGCACAATTTGAAGATACAGTACAAAAAGCCTGTCAGACCTGTGTGAGAGAAAAGCATGATCTGACCCAGCCCTGGGGTGGGAGAAAGGGCAGTGGAGCCAGTGGTGGCTGCTGACGCATGTGTCTCAAGCAGCTGATAAGAGGGGAATTAAAAAGATTTCTTTGAAAGTGCTGAGGCAGGATTCTCTTGTTTTGCCCTGCTTGGATCTGGGTCATAGTCCTGGGTGATAGTTCTGGGGAAGGGGGAGTGCTGGCATGGTGGAGCGTGTGGCAGTGGTGTAGAGGGAACCCTCCTCACAGTTTCAAGGCAAAAAAGAGTGCATGAGGTCACTCCCAAAACAGAGCACACATCAGGAGAGGAGTAAACACCTCTCCTTTAATCATATATCTCTGGAAGAGGTGAAAATTTGCAGGTCACTGGAAGCATTTCTGAAAACAGTTGCACAAAACCATTGAAGCCTGGAATAGAACACAACCACCATCACTCCACAGAAATCAGAGAACTACCTTGACAAAGAGCTCAAAGTCAAGTAATTGGCTGGAAAAAAATGAGCAAACAGGGAAAATAAGATTATATAATCTTACTTTGGTGACAAGGAAGAACAAAACGTACAACCAGAAGAAGACAACAAAGTCTCAACTTCTACATTCAAAGCCTACAAGAAAAAAAATATGAATTGATCTTAAGCCATGGAAGACCTCAAAAAGGACTGTGAAATGCAAGTAAGAAAAGAAGAGGGAAAATAGGGGAAAGAAATGAGAGAGATGTAAGAAAATCATGAAAATGAATCAACAGTTTGCTAAAGGACACCTAAAAAAATACTGAAGTAAATAATACCTTAAAAAATAGACAAACCCAAATGGCAAAAGAGGTCCAAAAAGTCAAAGAGGAGAAGGATGTCTTAAGAAGCAGAACTGGCCAAATAGAAAAGGAGGTCCAAAAGCTCACTGAAGAAAATAATTCCTTCAAAATTAGAATGGAGGAAATGGAGGCTAATGACTTTATGAAAAGTCAAGAAATTATAAAACGAAACCAAAGAATGAAAAAAATAGAAGACAATGTGAAATATCTCATTGGAAAAACAACTGACATAGAAAATAGATTCAGGAGAGAGAATTTAAAAATCATTGGACTGAAAGCCATGATCAAAAAAAGTTAAAAATTGTTTTTACATGCAACTGGAAAATGAGACATCTATCTTGCACTATTAGAAAATAGAGGAGGAAGGGATAAGAGAAGGGTATGTATGTGTCATAGAAATGAGGACATATTGAGGGAAGGGGTGATCAGAATGCTTACCATCTCAGGGTGTGGGAGGGGACAGATAAGGAGAAAATTTGGAGTTCAAAACCTTGTAGAAGTGAATGTTAAAAAACTAGTAATAGATTAATTAATAATAAAAAAAATAAAAACAGAAGTCATATTGAAATTGGTTGACTCTACAAAATGTCTGATCAGAAGATGTAACAGACAAGTAATTTAGGAAATAACATGAACTTGGCTTGATGGCATGATCCTGCATTTAGAAGGTATTTCAACTACCTGTAAATTTATTGGATTTCTCTCTATTTGAAAAAAATATATCAGTGGCAGCCATAAGGAAAAAAAAAACTGCCATAAAGCAGGTGTACTTGCTTTTTTAAATGTTATAGCCACCTTGGCGAATCCTATAGTTGCTGTCTAAGAATGTTTGTTGCTTATTTCATAATTAAAGAAAATGTTAAATTTTAAATATAGATTAATTAAAATAGAGAAGTAATTTTTCTTTCCCATCTAGGTTCATAGACACCCTCTACCCCTCCAAAATTCTATCCATGGACTATTAGGGGGTCATTAGGCTCCAGGCTAAGAAACTCTGGCTAGAAAATTGCTGTGAGCTATAGAGGAAGGACCGTTGTATTCAGAGAAATATGACATAGTCTATATCTGCCATTAATTATTAATATTTTCATATTTGCTTGATTTACCAATTAAAAACTGAGAATGTCAGATGAGCTGATCTAAACAATACTGCTTTTCTTTTGGTATTTTACATTTAAAATATTTTTTAAAAACTGGAGCAAAGAACAAGAATTATTATTCTCAAACTGATACTGACACAGAATAGCAAACATTGGATACAAATGAGGACTCCATTAAATTCTGTGATAGAGAATTAGAAGAAGACTTAGCATGGAAGCTGATTTACTTCCTTATTTTGGGCGGAATGGATTTAAAATCATTGAAAAAATTGATGGCTTGGATCCAGTGGTCCAATATTCCACAGAAGAAGTCAGTCCAAGTAAGATGAGAAGTTTACAAATTCTGGAGATTCAAAAATAAATTATTCCAACAGGAACGAAAGCAGGTATTGACCTAAAAAAAACTACTATGGCTAATGCGATCTATCAAATATAATTTTTTTAAAGTTGTTTCTTAATACAAAGTTAATCCAAGGGCAGGTTAATAAAGAATTCATGTAAAAGGTTAGCACAGTTCTGGAAGAAAAGAGTTAGGCACACCAAAAAATAGAGCAGGTAGAAGCTAACAATGAATTTCTTTCCCCCCACCCCACCAACATTGATGGCAATGAAAGACTCAAGGAAAGCATAAGATCATTGTTTGAGTAATTAGCAAGTTGGTGAGAAAGCTAAATTATCCAGTTTATGCTTATCTTTTTCTTTCCCAATGAGAATGATTTTCTCTTTGGACACTATGAAATAAAAAGTTATCAGGGACTTGAAGCCTAAGTTAATAATACAGTCAATGTGTTAGAAGCTCTTCCAAATCAGCAGCCACTAAGGAACTGCAGATCATTTCCCATTGAAAACCTGGTGGCAATGAACCATATGAAGTCAAAAGCAGGCTCTCATCTGCAAATTTAGATGAAATTATAGAGAAGTAAGAATGGTAAACAAGCATGCTTCCTAGAAGTGGGAGTAGGGAGTGACAAGGTTCAGAGGCTTCCATCTGCATAGAAAATAAATCAGTATAATTTTCATTCCCAGGCAATGAATTTTCATATTTAAAAGATTTTAAATCACTTTGTTGGGAATTAATAAATTATAAAGGTATGTTAAATGTCCTTTCTATAAAATCAAAATGTACCCTGGTACATTTATAACTTAGAGTTTCTTGATCACATCTACAGGTTTTTCTTTAAATTAATTTAGGCTAGCACTTGCAACTTTCAGAATTTCCAGAAAAACTGGATGTTGAGTAAAAGAGTTGAAATGGATATTGAAGTCACCATTCCACTACTGGCAGCACAATAAAGGATCTCATGTAACCCCTTACCCCCCAATATAGATAAGATGCCTACAGATAAATGAATGATTTTTTGTTGTTGCTGAGAATCAGATTTAAGTAGTAGTAGTAAAAATAGAAGAAAGTTATAAACTTTGAAAAAATAGACAATTTGCATCTAAGATCATCAAATCCCTTATATTTACCTTAGGTGAATTATGGATTCCACAAATGATATTAGAAATGCAGATGGTAACAAATTAAAAGAAAACTTCAAAACAAACAAAAATCCTTCAAAATTTGAATGAATCATCACATCCTTCCATTCTCACAGTCTTGCCTAAAACCTTTTCATATTGAAATGTCACTCTTCTTTGTCTGCCCCCTCAGTAAGAAAAGGAGGCACCCAGACTAAAATAAATCCCCATACACATAAATTTGTTAAGTTGGCCATATCAACTTTCCAGCCAGGAATATTTCTCTTTGAGAGATAAATGTTCCTTCCTGTTGTTTAGGTGTTTGGTTGGTCCACAATACTCAAATTGTTTCTTTCTAGCTGCTTGCAATATTTTCTCCTTGACCCGGGAACTCTGGAATTTGGCCACAATGTTCCTAGGAGTTTCTCTTTTTGGATCTCTTTCAGGAAGTGGATCAGTGGATTCTTTCAATATATATTTTGCCCTCTGGTTCTAGAATACCAGGGCATTTTCCTTGATAATGTCATGAAAGATGATGTCTAGGCTCTTTTTCTGATCATGGCTTTCAGGTAGCCCCATAATTTTTAAATTGTCTCTCCTGGATCTATTTCACATTATCTTCCATTTTTTCATTCTTTTGGTTTTCTTTTGTGATTTCTTGGTTTCTCATAAAATCATTAGCCTCTATCTGTTCCATTCTAATTTTTAAAGAACTGTTTTCTTCAGTGAGATTTTGAACCTCCTTTTCTGTTTGGTAATTCCACTTTTTAAAGCATTCTTCTCCTCATTGGCTTTTTGAACCTCTTTTGCCATTTGAGTTAGTCTATTCAGCATTTTTGGGGGTCTTCTTTAGCCAGGTGTTGACTCACTTTTCATGATTTTCTTGCATCTCTCTCATTTCTCTTCCCAGTTTTTCCTCCACCTCTCTTACTTGATTTTCAAACTCCTTTTTGAGCTCTTCCATAGCCTCTGACCACTGAATATTTATTTTGTATAATTGGGATATAGAAGCCTTGACTTTTATGTCTTTCCCTGATGGTAAACATTGTTCTTCTTCATCTAAAAGGATGGGAGAAGATATCTGTTCACCAAGAAAGTAACCTTCTATAGTCTTATTTTTTCCCCCTTTTTTGGGCATTTTCCCAACCTTTTGGAACTTGACTTTTGGGTCCTTTGTCAAGAGTAGGGTATACTCTGGGAATCCATAAGATCTCAGTTCCTCCAAGGTAGCACAATCAAGCATGTAAACTGGTCTGGGTGCAGGAAGAGATTTTTGTGCCCAGAATCTTAGCAGAGTTTCCTCTTCACAGCCACCTCACCTCCAGCTCCATAAAACCAGCACTGGGGGCTGAGATTCAGATAAGCTGCGGGGGCAGGCCCACCATTCAGTGTGAGATAAAGATCAGCTACTGCAGGACCTCTACACAGGGCTGATAAGAATCAGCTGCTCAGTGCTCCCAGGGGTTTTATGATCCAACAATGGATGCAGCCTGCTGTAAGAGCTGCTGTGGGAACTGCTGCACCTGTCTGATGAGGCCTCTCTGGCCACTGCCTGAGGCAAGAGCTATGGGAAGGCCCTTCTCCCTTCTCAGTCAGCTGAAAAAACCCTGTCACTGACCTTTGGCACTTGTGGGTTGAGGGATCTTCAAACCTCTGCTACTGCAACTGGAGATTCTGCCCCAAGGTCTTCTCCTGTCTTGCTCCCAGAGCTGAGCCATGTGACCAAGGCCAGGCTGGGCTCTGCTCAGCGTCCAGTATGACAGATGTTTCCTATCGGCCTTTCAGGTCACCCTGGGCTGGAAATCTCCTCCACTCTGCTGTTCTGTGGCTTCTGCTGCTCTAGAATTTGTTGAGAGTCTTTCTTTACAGGTATTTTATGGGCTGTAGGGGGAGAGCTAGCATATGTGTGTCTTTCTACTCCACTCTGTTCATCATTTCTTATAGTGCAATAGTATTCCATTGCATTCATATACCGCAACTTGTTCAGCTATTCTCCAATTGGGCATCCCCTTGATTTCCAGGTTTTGGCCACCACAAAGACAGATGCTATAAATATTTTTGTACATGTGAGACCCTTTCCCATTTTTATAATCTCTTTTAGATTAGAAGCAGTATGGCACATTTTTGTAGCCCTTTGGGCATAGTTCCAAACCACTCATTCAGAATGGTTAGATCAGTCCACAGCTCCACCAACAATGAACTAGTGTTAGTCAATCTGATAGGTGTGATGTGGTGTCTCAGAGTTGTTTTGACCTGCATCTCTATAATCAACAGTGACTTAGACCATCTTTTCACATGACTACAAATAACTTTAATCTTTTCCTCTGAAAACTGCCTGTTCATATCTTTTGACCATTCATCAATTGTATTCTTGTACATTTGACTCAGTTCTCTATATATTTTAGAAATGAGACCTTTCTCATAGACACTAGTTGCAAAAACTCTTTCCCAGGTTTCTGCTTCCCTCCCAATCTTGATTGCATTGCATTTGTTTGTACAAAAACCCTTTAATGTAATCAAAATTAACCATTTTGAACTTTATAATGTTCTCTATTGTTTAGTGAAAAATTTCTCCATAAATCTGACAAATGCACTATTCTTTGCTCCCCTAATTTGTTTATAGCATCAGTCTTTATACCTACATCATGTATCCATTTAGACTTTATTCTTGTGTACAGTGTCAGGAATTGGTCTATGTCCAGTTTCTGCCACATTGTTGGCTAGTTTTCCAGCAATTTTTGTCAAAAAGTGAGCTCTTATTCCAGAAGCTGGAGTCCTTGGGTTTATCAAACAGTAGATTGCTATATTCACTGACTACTGTGTCTTGAGTACCTACCTATTTCACTGCTCTACCACTCTATTTCTTAGCCAGTACCAAGTGGTTTTGATGAGTGCTGCATTATAATACATTTTGAGATCTGGTATGGCTGGGTCACCTTCCCTACTATTTCTTTTCATTAGTTCCCTTAATATTCTGGACTTTTTGTTCTTCCAGATGAATTTTGATATTAATTTTTCGAGCTCTAGAAAATAATTTTCTGGTACTTTGATTGGTATGGCACTGTATAAGTAAATTAATTTAGGTAGAACTGTCATTTTTATTATATTAGATCAGCCTATCCATGAGCAACTGAAATTTATCCACTTAATTAGATATGATTTTGTGTGACAAGTGTTTTATAATTGTGTTCATATAGTCTCTGGGTTTGTTTTGTCAGGTAGACTCTCTGATATTTTATAGTATCTACCTACTTCCTCTATCTATGGATATCCCTTTTATAATTCTGAAGATTAACAAGTATCATTTTCCCTTATAGGGATGTAAACAGTTTTTTCCATATTGAATAACAAGGTTGTTTTTTTTCCCCTGTTTACCTTTTTATACCTCCCTTGAGACCTGTGTTTGAAGATCAGATTTTCTATTGAGCTCTGACCTCAATAGAAAGGAAGGTTTCAGGAAGGTTTGGAAATCCCTTATTTCCTTGAATGTCGGTCTCCTTGCCTGAAATGTTATGCTCAACTTTGTTGGGTAATTGATCCTTGGTTGTAGTCCCAGCTCCTTTGCCTTACAGAATATCATATTTAATCTCTCCTATCTTTTAATGTGCTGCAAGGTCCAGTGTGATCCTGACTGTAGCTCCTCGATGTTTAAATTGTTTCTTTCTGACTGTCTGCAGCATTTTCTCCTTCACTTGATATTTCTGGAATTTGGCAATAATATCCCTTGGTGTTTTCAGTTTGGGATCCCTTTCAGGAGGTGAATAATGGATTCTTTCAATAACAATTTTGCCCTGTGGATCCAGGACCTTTGGGTAGTTTTCTTTGATGATTTCTTGGAAAATATTGTCCAGGCTCTTTTTTTCATAGTGACTTTCTGATAGACCAATAATTCTTAGATTTTTCTCTCCTGGATCTATTTTTCATGCCTGTAGTTTTTCCAATGAGATATTTTACATGTTCTTCTATCTTTTCATTCTTTAGATTCTGTTTGACTTATTCTTGATGTCTCAAAATCATTAGCTTCTACTTGCCCAATCCTAATTTTTATCAAATTGTTTTCTTCAGTTAATTTTTGCATCTCCTTTTCCCTCTGTGCAATTGTTCCTTTAAGGCATTATTTTCTCCAGTTAGTTTTTGTACTTCCTTTTCCATTTGTCCAATTTTCCCAGTTATGTTTTGTGCTTCTTTTTCCTTTAGTTCAATTTTCCTTTTGAATTTTTCCTTGATTTCTTTTCCTTATTTTTTTTCTTATGGTCCAGATACATCACAAGTTCATCCCTATTACTTTTTAGGGAATCCAATCAATTGGAATACGAAATAATTTTGACATCTTGGATGGAATCTTTTTTCTATGGATGAAATTAAAGATCTCCAATTAATGAAATTTACCTAGGCTTCCAAAAATTAATGAAATTAACTCAATTTTACAGGGAAATAATCACCCTTTGCAAGAAGTAAAGTGGTAGAATGGATAGGATGCTAGCCTCTGAATCAAGAAGACATGGAATCAAAATCCATTGCTGATACATATTAGTTGTGTGACAAAAAATAATTTCAGAATGTGAAATTGAATGTCATAAAAGAACTATCTAATGGTGAGGACAGAAAAGGAGGATCAATATTCAGTTGAACTTTAAAATAAATTCTATTAAACACTTAAAGAAAAATGAATACTTATGCTCTATAAGTTTTTTTTCTCAAAGACTGAAAAAATTCTTCTAAATACCTCTTATGAGATAAATTTGATTCTAATACCTAAGCAAGGGGAGGATAAAGAGAAAGAGTACATAGACCAACACCTCTTTTGAATATCAATGCAAGTATTGTAAGTAATTGCTTTACTTACTTAATTTACTTAAAATATAGTAACATACGTGCAAAAATTCATTATGATGAAGTTAGATTAAATAAAATTATCAAAAAATGATTCAATTTCAGAAAAATAATGGGGCACATCTGGTTATAGTAAAGCAAAAAAATCAAAGTGACATATTAATCAACATAGGCAATTAGAATACCCTATAATAAAATACAGTTCTTATTCGTATATTAAAAAACTTAAATAGCATAGGAGCATCCTCTTTTTAATGTAATAAATTCTATATCAAAACCCAAAAGGTACATCTTTTTGCAACAGAGAAAAGCTAAAAAATTTCTCAATAAGTACAAGGTCAAGCAAAGATTTCCCCTCTCCTCTGTCTGAGTCTCCAAATATAGCTTTGCTATAGAGGAGAAGAAAAATAATAAAGGAATGATGACAGCCTTTCCCTGGAGGTGAGTATTTAGTACAAAGAAAATAGTGATTAATTTTCATAATTCATCCTATGATTATACTCAAAATAGTTCCATCTTGATAGACAGTACCAGAGTTTGTAGTGTTCTGACAGCATTTGAGAATCCAAAGTCCCTTGCAGAAAAGCCTCAGAGAAGGATTTTAGAACAGATAGGTTCTCAAGAGGACATAAATTGTGTACATTTCTTGATGAGTAGATTAGCCTGAATCTGGTAGACCAGTTAGCAAAAAGAAAATAAAAACAGATGTCAGAAGAATTGAAATGAACAAGGCACCACTAGTGCCATACAATGAAACCATATTGTCATTAAATGCCATGTAAATACACTGAGAGTACATGTAATCTGCAATTCTTTCAAGATGTCTTTCTGTCCATTAGCTGATACCCTCAACAAGAAGCCACTTGCTTTTCCCTCTTTCTTCAGTGAACATCCTCTCAGAAAATTTATATCTGGTTTTTGTCCCACATGTTGTCATGTTGCAATTCATACCATGGTCACAGTGATCTTTTGATGACTTAACTATTGGCTTTTCTACCCACTTAAGAAGCTCACATTCCTTTTCCTGTTGTCTGTGGCTTCTTTTCAAATAGACAATAAAAGTATACTCTGTGCAAATTATCAGAGGTCTCCATCATTTAAAAGAAAGATCATCTGGAATACTTCCCAGAATTCACAGCTGTTTCTGATGTTACACCTTGTTGGACTTTGTCTCGCAGGGAGGCAGGAAGGCCAAGTGTATTTATTCATATTGGATGGAATTACGATTTTTCCCTCAGTCTCTCAAACGTTTCTGGGTGTAGCCTTCTCAATACTAACAATAGTAAGCACTGAAATTTCAATAGCACTTTAAGAGTTCCAAGTCACTTTATGTAGAATATCTCATTTGAGTCTCACAACAAATGTGTGAAATAATTAATTGAGACATTATTATTCTCATTTTACAGATGCAAATATTGGGGCTCAGAGAAGTTGGAAGCACTCAGTTACAAATATAGATTGTAAAAGTGAGGGTTGGGATCCAAACACCGGAATTTCTTGTCTTTAAGTCCCACATATTTTCTGTTCCTGCCACTCCAACAGATGTGCTAGATAAAAGCAATAACCTTTTCATGACTGATGGGCACAAACATTAGCTGTACCTTGTCAGCTGACAAAACACATCCACTGCAAGTTAGCCATTTCACAAAGAGGAGAAGAAGCTAATCACAATTAGGCAAGCCCCAGCAAACAGGTCATGGGCTAAATGTACATTAAGAAGTCAGTTGCTGGGAATCCAGGATGCATTTTCTGCATAGAAATAGTGATATACATATTGTACAAAGTGCTAAACCAGTTTATATCATACTGCTTATCCCATACTATAGACAAAGTGTAGTATTTAACCAAGTACACTATAGAGCCTAACCAATATCTGCAATCAATGAATCAATTCACATTTATTAAGTGCCTACCAGGTGCCACTCATTCTGCTAGGTGTTACGTAGGTATTCCAACACAAAAATAAAACAATTGCAAGGTGTGGTGGTATGTATGCCACTTGTTTCCGAGGAGGTTAAAGCTGGTGGATTGTTTAGGATTAGGAGTTCTGAAAAACAGAAGGAATAAAGCTAATTTCATCTGTATACAAAGTCAGACATTAATATTCGGTGTCCTTGGATTCTGGGGGACTAGGGAGTAAAGGGAGAGAGAGTAGTAATTGTCTTATTTTTATCCGTTCACTTATTTTCATCCACTCATTTATTTTTCATTCATAGACTCAAGCATTCATTCATCCCTTTTGAGGCTGGTCTCCCTATCTCACCCAAGCTGAAAGTACAGCAGCCACCCATGTGCCAAATCCTAATACAGAAGCCAGATCACCACAGAAGCTTTGACCTGCTCTGTTTTCCTACCTGGAATGGTATATTTCTGCTTAGTCAGTCCACCTGGCTGATCTAAGATTGTTTTATCATTATTTCTATGGATGTTTCAACTTTGATACTGGTGAGATGCCTCTCCCTGTCTCTTCTCCCTCCTTCTTTTGTCTCTCAGTGTGAAAAAGGCAGGAATTCGCCTTCTTCTCAAACAACGACAGCAACAATATCGACATCAGCAACAACACAAGCAAAAACAACTGTTGTACAAGTAACCAGTTGCCGATCCCATAATTTAACACAAAGCCTTCAGGGATATCAGAATTGGCAGGGGTAAAAAAAAGAACAAAATAAAGAAACAAATAAGTAAATAAGAATTCATAGGGTTAACAGGGAGATACAATGGATCAAACTGAAGCAAATTTGGGATGTAAGAATTCTTAACCACTATATCCCCAATGAATTCCCCTAGTACTGCATTGGGCCTTCAGGTACCTGCTTTCTTTTCTTTCTTAGACTCCAAAAATTAGACTCTGTTTTTTTTCCTCTTCTGCTTCCTTTTCTTGTTCTAACAACTCCTATCTGTATCTCTACCCTGTCCACCTTTTGCCACCCCTACATTCCCTGAACAAAGGATGCATGACTAGCTCTCAAGGGCAGAACAATGATGAAAGGGGAGGAATGAGGTACCAGGGGGCATATTCTGCCTCCATATAATTAAGCATTTGCCAAAAACTAGAACTCCTAAAAACTCGATGGACTCCCTGATACACATTCAAGCAAATATTGATCACAAGTTCTTACTTGTATTGTTCAAGGGAATCCCTGCATGGGAACAGAAGGGTAAACGAAACATAAATAACTATACTTTGAAGAATTTGAAATGAATAATAAAATCTCAAATCCAGTGATCATGAGGCAAAGAATCAATATACTTGGATGAGCCTGGGGGAAAAAATCAGCATAACTACAGTATTTGAAAAAAAGATTCCCTTCTACAACCAAGCACAGAGTTATCACTTGCTGAGGGGACCTTCTATTGACCTGCAGGTGAAGGGAGCTAGAGGCATTTATTTTTCACTTGTCTTTAATTAGCCAAGACTGATAAGACATGTATCAACTATTTTTTCAGGAGTCCTGAGAGATTTCTTTTGGAAACACTTTTTATATGTATATATGTATATATTTATGCATTCCCATATTACATACCCATATGTATGTATATGATATACATACCTATACACACATGTATCTACATAGGCATATATATGTATAAAACACACAAGTACATATACATACGAAACACAAAAATGATTCAAAGACAACCAACGTTAGGTCTATCTAAAGACTTTTGTATTATTATACTTGATTTCTACTCTAATCATGCAAATAGGAAATTAATGCATTTTTATAAGCATAAATTTAAAGTTAAGTAATATAAGTTTTCTTTAAATGAAAAGAAAGTAATTCACCAGCAATAGGAAGCAGCCTCTAATACTGGCCAGGTCTTTTGGCAAAGCACATGAATAAGGTTCCTATAAAAGTATTATTCTCTTTTCCAAATATTTCCCATTCCACCATCCTCCATTTTTTAATGCTTCATTATCCTCACTTGGATGAGTCTTTGTATGATCACCCTTGAAGTCTGCCTTTTCAATTTACAGCTACTATAGAGAGAGCTGAAGAAAGGAAAGAATCCTCATTAGCATTACATAATTATAATTATTGAAATCTTTCATGGCATCTTCTATCAGAAGTTTCCATCAAATATTTTTTCTTTAACATTTTTATTACTAGAAAAATTTGTTATTGTCAATTCAATGTCCATTCTCGTACATCAGTAAAGGTAAGAAAAATGAGAATCCTTCAGCCTGATACCCCTTAAGCAATAAATAGTAAATAAAATAAAATAAAATAAAATAAAAAATGCCAAGACAATAGTCTTGGAGAGAACATTGGAAAATGACTGAACACAAAGTCTTTGCACATAGTAGGTGTTTAATAAATGTTTCTTGAATTTATTTTATTCTTGAATATTATATGTGGATGAAGAAAAATATTCAGAAAAAAAATTCAAGAAAAATAAATCAGCATGGCTCACTGTTTTACAAATTGGCTTTAACAACATTTTAAAAAAATCTTCAATGTAAGTATACATGGTTTTTTGATCTTATAGTAATTATGAGAATTATTAGAATGTTGTGGATAAGTCCACTTATCTTGGCAGTGTACCTTCCAGGATTGTACACATTGATAATGAAGTTGACACATGTATTGTCAGAGCCAGGTCAGTGCTCAGGAGGTTCTGAAGAAAAGGATGGGACAGAAGGGATATTAGACTGACTACCAAACTGATGATCTACAAAGCTGTTATGGTGAACTCATTGTATGCCTTTGAAACCTGGGCAGTGCATCATGGCAGGAAACTGAATTGCTTCCATTTGAATTGTTTTAGGAAGATTCTGAAGATCACCTGGCATGATAAGGTACCAGACACTGAGGTTCTTACTCAAACTAAATTGTCAAGCATTCAAACCATGCCCCTGAAAGCACAACTACGATGGGTTGACCACGTTGTTTGAATGCAGAATATACAATTGCCAAAAAGACTATTTTATGGAGAACTCACACAGGGCAAGTGCTCACATGGTGGGCAGAAGAAGTGATACAAAGACACTCTCAAGGTCTCTCTTAAGAACTTTAGAATTGATTGTGTAACATGGGAGACACTGGCATAGGACTGCTAAGCATTGTGTACACTTGTCAGAGAACCTGCTGTGCCCTATGAGCAAAGCAGAAGTGAAATAACTCAAAGGAAATGCAGAATGTGAAAATTTGGAGAATCCACCCCAAATGTTTACATGGATTATTTGTACCCAACCTGTAAGAGAGTATTCCAAGTCCATATTAGTCTGATCAGCAACAGTCGGACACATTGGGACTTTATTCTAGCATAGTGATGTCACTTTGGTTCTTATTGAGAACAAAGGACAACAACCATCTGCCAATTACCCATAAGTCACACTAATTTATCAAACTCCAATTGGAAATATTACATGAATAATACAATTCTTTTGTATTCTTTCATTTTCTGCAAGTAGCTTTTATTTCTAACTTCAATATTGAGATATTAACATCGACATGGTGATTAGGTTTTAAGCTAAAGATTTTAAAGCAAATATTCATTCCCTAGTATATTTTGGACTACAACCTAAACAAATTATATGAAACTCCATGTGAATAAACCTTTGCCACAACATTTAGCCAATTTCTATTCTGTCCTTTTCCTTGGAGGTTTTAAATTGAGCGAGAAGCAAGTCTATATATTAGTACACCTTTAGATGCTAATTTCAGACTGCTTACTCACAAAGGGCTACTTGATCTCTGAGGGTGTGTAATTTCATCTTCTTCAAACTTTAACTAGCTCTAGTCTGCTGGATTTATAGAATCTGCTTTACATTCTAGCAGTGCAAATATCTTGCGTTCTACATACCAACTGGACCGTAAGGTCCTTGAGAGGATACCCTGCTTTATTTCATATTTCCTTCCTAAGTACAGTCTCTATTCATACATAGTAGGGAATTAATTCCTTGCTGAATGTAATTTTGAAATATGTAAAACCTAACATGGCTCTGTAACCTAGTACTGAACATTCAGAACATTTTTTACTATTTTTCAGTTATTTCAGTCATGTCCCACTCTTCTAGACCCTATTTGTGATTCTCTTAGCAAAGATACTGAATTGGATTGCCATTTTCTTCTACAGCTCATTTTACAGATGAAGAAACTGAGGCAAAAAGGGTTAAATGACTTACCAGGGTCATATGGCTAGAAAGTGTCTCAAACTGGATTTGAACTTGGCTCTTCCTAACTCCAGATCAACATTTTATCCACCATACAACCTAAATGCTCATCAGAGCAGTAGATGTTCCGCATAATTTGCTTCAGAGACAAAAATACTACGTCAGTGTCCTCTATAATTTGCAATCTATGCACAGAATACGACAAAGAACTAAACTTAAGTCCTAATAGACAGGGGATAAGAAGTAATAAGATTATGATGGTTGGGATTACAAGCAGGCACATGCAAAAGTCTATTAAATCAATTACAAATAATTAATTGCTTGCTCTATAATAGGCACTGTGCAAAACACATACAAAGAAAGATTTTTAAAAATCTCTTTCCTCAAGTAGCTGATATTCAAATTTGTAAGAAAATATGTAAATCACCTAGGTCCATCTAAGATATAGTGAGTAGCAAAAGATAATTCCAGAAAGGCAGGGATAAGCAAATGGAAGGGGGGGAGGGGAATATGATTTGAGGAAGCTGGGAAGTTTAGGCAACTTCTTAAAATCTATCCAGTTATCAGTCTGCCACACAAGTAAAATGAAACTAAATTCCTAGAGGGAATGTTTATTTTTGTGTTTGAATTCTTGTCATTATAGTACTTAATAATATGTTAAAAAACTTTTTTATTCATTAATTCTTTATGAATTAAGGGGCAATCTGGTCTATAATTCAGTTTCTTATGAGTTTCATCTGTATAGATTACCTCCTAAGAACCTGTTTAGCCCTGGAAGAACTGAAAAATCATGCCCTTGATGAGGCCAATTTACTGAGGAGCTTTATAGCTTTACTGGAAACAGCCTGTCAGCCTAGGAACATACAATAAAGATAATGTTCACATGTTATCAGTATTAAACATTACTCTGTCAATGAGCCTCACCCACCCATCCATTAGATATCCCAGTGTCAGGTATTAGTGAAAAAAATAAACATTTCCTCCATATTACCTCGTGATTATTAGACAAGAAGGGAGAGTTTAGATCAAGCTTACCTTCTGATGTCCAGTGACTGTTTGAGTTGAAAAATAATCCTATCTTCCTTAAAATACTGAACATTCTCTAAAGCTTATTATTCAAGTTTAATATAAGCAAGGGATATTTTTTTGTAAAAGAGTACAGATGAGAAAATTCATCTAGAGTGCATTTTACTAGACACTGATAATCTTTTATTCTTCCCACGATCAAGGTAGTAAATAATTAGTGAACAAGGAAATAAATTGGCAGGGGGGGAGGGGGGAGTCGTGAAAAGAACTAAATTAACTGCAAAATCTCCACTGAAGCTGAACTTCATACACACACACACATACACACACACCACTTCCAAAGCTACCCAATATTAGAAGATAAATGCTCTTTATAAGAGAGAAAGGACAGAATGCAAATATTCAGAATTTCTGAAAAGAAAATTAAAGATCCAAGGATAGCTAGGGGGGTTAAAGAAGTGTCTGAAGATGCACAAAGAGAAATGGATACTAGTATGTCAAAGTCAAAATACGAGCTCAGAGTGATGGAGAGATGGGATGGGGAAGGACTACAGTAATATTAGTGAGCCCTGAATGAAGGCTAAAGGGAGATATGAAATTCTATAAATAGATTCTACAAACCTGGAATGACGAAAGGATTAGGTGGAGATTTCTGAACTCTCTTTTATCATTTGCAAGTTTCAATAAAGAGGCTTTCTATATTTTATGTGCGGCATCAGTAATGTCTCGTTTCATTTTTATTTCTCAATAGGATTTCAACTGCTTATGTGTTGTCAATACAAAATTTCAGAATAGATTCAAGGCCCTACCTAGAAAACCTGGTGCTCTCCATACGATTATTTGGTGCAAAATAATGGTACCACTGTTAAGTATACATGGGCAGATGACATAATGCTTCTCTTACTTGGATTTCTCAGTGTTATCTGCTTTGTTTTAACATTTTTTACATTATTTTTACAAGTATTTTTGAATTACTTCTCTTTATATTGGAGGTATCAATGAGTAATTATCTTGAGGGTCAATGATTACTATTGTATTTCCTACTGATGCAATGAGGGGTCAATAACACAATCAATTTTTCTTAGGAAACATTATTAGAATATGAATGAACCTCACTGATTACCTTGGTACAAATGAAGCAACCATATTATGAAGGTATCCAAAACAGGTGTGTATTACAGTTGTGCTTTCACTTTACATAAATGAGAAACTACATGTTAAAAATGGCCTTAAACTTTCAGTGCCAAGATGGTGAAGTGAGGAAGGAACCCTCTGAAACCCTCCCAAATTTCCCTCCAAACAATTAGAAAATCACATCAGAATTGTTCCAAGGAGCAAGGAAACAGTTTAGCACCATGGAAGGTAAGTTCTATCTCACTGGAGTGGGAGGAGAGCAAGGTCCAAGAGCAAGCAGCAACATCCAGCTTCACAGTAGGGGGCCTGCAGCAAGAGTCAAACCTGGGGAATTCTACCAGGAAGGCCCTATTTTCCTGCAAATCAGCAGCCACTTAGGCAAGTGAGCAGTCTGCACATTACAGCAAGACTTCACCCCAGACACCCTACTCCCAGCACAAGCCACCAGCAAGACCTTGACCCCATTGCTGACCAGTAGTGAAGCCTGGAGCCAGCCAACAGCAGGCTACGTCCATAGCAACTCAGCAGCAGGGTCCTGCCATTGGGGCAGACCATCAACAAAATCTGTCCTCCAGGTATAGCCACCAGAAAGACTTTATTATCATAGCAACCAAGTAGGAGGGGCTCATCCTTGGAGCAGACAAGCAGCTAAACCCTACACCCATGTGAGGTCAACAGGGAGGCCCCATCATCCAGTACAAATCAGAAAGGAAGTCTACCCAACAGTGAAAGCACATAGCTAAGCACTGAAGCCCAATGAAAGTCTGTAGTAAGACCCTGAGCTCTAGCACAAAAAAAAAGTGAGAGTGCAGGACCAGGGACCCAAACACCAAATCACAAAAAGGAAGAAGGACTGAGCAAAATCAAATAAGGACTTGACTATAAAATGTTATTGTGATGACAGGAAGGATTAAGGCATAAACTTAGAAAGAACAATAATGTCAAAATGCCTACATGTGAAGCTTCAAAGAAAAATGTAATTTTATCTCAGACTTAAAAAAAGAGCTCCTAGAAGAGCTTATAAAAGATTTTAAAATGTAAATAAGAGAAGTAGAAGAAAAATTGGGAAAAGAAATGAGAGTCATGTAGAAGAAGTATGAAAAAAGTCAATAGAATGTTAAAAAATATATACAAAAATTTACTGAGAAAACTAACTCCCTATAAATAGAATTGGCCAGTTGGAAAAAATACAAAAGCTCATTGAAGAAAATAATTCCTTAAAAAATAGAATTGAATAAATGGAAACTAATAACTCTATGAGACATCAAAATACAGTAAAACAAAATCAAGAAAGTAAAAAGGAATCTAAGGGAATGTGAAATTTCTCATTGGAAAAACAACTGACCTAGAAAATATATCCAGGAGAGATAATAGAAAAATTATTAAACTACCTGAAAGCCATGATTTAAAAAAAAAATATCCTGGACAACATCTTTCAAGAAATTTTCACAGAAGACTTCCCTGATATATTAAAACTAGAAGACAAAATAGAATTTGAGAGATTCTACCAGTCACTGCCTAAAAGAGATCCCAAAATGAAAACTCCCAGGAACATCATAGTCATATTTCAGAGCTCACAAATGTAATGGTAATTTAAACGGGAAGACCTTTCCCATTCATTAATAAGCCCATTTGACCTCCTTGGGTCACATGGAAGCCTGAGTCACATAAGTCTAAGTCACATGGAACAGGAAGGGGTGGAGCAGGAAGAGTGGAATAGGAAGAGGCTGAGCTAGAGCAGAGCAGAGGGAAATTTGTCATGAGAGCATTCAGAACTGAATGACTCAGGCAAGCCTGCAGTATCTGTGAGTGAGAAAAGGGCATTTTCTTTAAGGGAGCCTGTTTGTGATTCGTTTAAGGGAGCTGGTTGTGGAAAGTCTAACAGAGTGAAAGCTTGGGGATGGCATTGCCCTCTGCATTGTTATTGTGTATGATTTCTTCGTTGCTATGATGGATTTGACTTTCTGGTGTCAGAACAAATGTTTTGGTTCTGTTTTCCATGTGGAGAGTCTGCGGTATTTTGCAATTCAGAATTGTATTGGGATATTCATGGTTGCCATAGGTACATAAATATCGCATTGGCGCTACAACAGATCAAGGAGAAAGTATCGTAAGCAGTCAAAAAGAAACAATTCAAATATTGTGGATCTATAGTTAGGATTACTATATGTAGTCAGGATTTGGCAGCTTCCACATGAAAGAGCCAAAGATCTTAGAATATGATATACTAGAAATTAAAGGAGTTAGAATTGCAACCAAGAATCAACTACACAACAAAACTGAATATAATCTTTCCAGGGGAAAATGGATATTTAAAAAATAGAGGACTTTCAAACATCCCTAAGTAAAAGAATAAAGCTAAATAAAAATTTAGACTCAAGAGGAACATAAAAAAAAGGTAAAAAGGAACAAGAAAGAGAAAACATGACAAGTTCAATAAAGTTAAACAGTTTATATTGCTATATGGCAAACTAATATTTGTAACTCTTAAGAACTTTATTACTAAAAGAGCAAGTAGAAGGAGTATATGTATACAGTGAGTGTAGAAATAAAATGATTTTGATAGGATGATATCTCCTCCAAAAAAATAAAGGAGTGAATAAAAAATTACACTAGAAGAAGGAGTGGGGTAAATTATTTCACAAAAAAGAAGTGTGAAAGAGCTATTATAATGGAGGGGAAAATAGGTAGGGGCAGGGAAAGTTTAAACCTTATTTTCATCCAAATTGGCTCAAAGGTCGAATGAAATTAATGCTCAGTTTGATATAGAAATCTATCTTATCCTATAAAGAAATACAAATGGATGGGGATAACAGAGAATTGAGGGGAAGTAATAAAAGACAGATCTCATTGGAGAAGAAGTGCTCAGATTAAAACATTTGTAAGGAAGGAAAAGGTAAGGAGTTTAAGGGCAGGGGGATAAACAAGCAAAAAAAAACAGCACTGAGGTAAATAAACAGGTAGCTATCACGACTATAAATGGGACTAGGATGTATTCATCAGTAAAAGGGAAGCAGATAGTAGAATGGATTAAAAAACACAATCTTACATGTTATTTACAAGAAACACACTTGAAACAGAGGAATACAAACAAGATAAAGGCAAGGATCTGGAGCAGACTCTATTATGCTTTAGCTGAAACAAAACAGGAGTAGCAATCCTGATACCAGACAAACTAAAAGCAAAAATACATCCAATTAAAAGAGATAAAGAAGGAAATTCTATCTTACTGAAAGATACCATACACAATGAAGTCATATCGATACTAAATATACATGCACCAAATGGAATAGCATCTAAAATTTTGAAGGAGAAGTTAAATGAGTTACAGGAGGAAATAGATAATAAAACTATACTCAACTTTTCCTTGTCTGAATTAGATAAATCTAACCAAACAATAAAAAAGAAAAAAAGTTAAAGAGGTGAATAAAATTCTGCAAAAGTTAAGTATGATAAATTTCTGGAGAAAACTGAATGGGAAAAGAGAGGAATATACCTTTTTTTCTGAGCAGTACCTGGCACCAACACAAAAACTGACCATGTATTGGGACAAAAACTTTCAGAACCAAATGCAAAAAAAGCAGAAATAGTGAATATCCTTCTCACATCATAATGCAATAAAATTTATATTAAAAATGGACAATACAAAAACTGGAAATTAATTTAACTAATCCTAAAAAAATAAAGTGGGTCAAAGAAGAAATTTTACAAACTATCACTAATTTCATTAAAGAAAATGAGAACAACTAGACAACTTACAAAAATTTATGAGATGCAACCAAAGCAGGACTTAGGAGAAATTTCATATCTCTAATCAATGGAACTGACCATGAGAATGAAAAAGAAAAACTATAAAATGAACAAATTAAAAATCTCCAATTAAGCATAAAATGGAAATCTCAAAATTCAAGAGAGATTAATGAAATTAAAAGTAAGAAAATCATTGAACTAATAAATAAAATTAGAAACTGTTTTTAATGAAAAAACTATTAAACAAACAATTCGTTAATTTGATTTTAAAAAAGGAAAGAAGAAAATCAAATTATAGAATCAAAAATGAAAGTGTTGAATTCACTACCCATGAAGAGCAAAATAAGCTGCCAATAAATTTGACAATCCAAATTAAATGAATGAATATCTACAAAAATATAAACTACACAGATTAACAGAAGAAGAAATAAAATATTTAAATAACCCAATCTTAGAAAAAGAAATTGAACAAGTCATCAATTAATTCCTAAGGGAAAAAAGGACTAGATGCATTCACAAGTGAATTCTAACAAACATTTAAAGAAAATTTAATCCCAATACTATATAAATTATTTGAGAAAATAGGTGGAGTCCTACTTTATTCTTTTTATGATAGAATTATGATACTGATATCTAAGCCAGGAAGAGCTAAAGCAGAGACAGAAAATTATAGACTACTTTCCCTAATGAATATGGATGAAAAAATTTAGAAGCAAAGAGATTACAGCAATATGTCACAAGGATTATACATTATGACCAGGTGGGATTTACATCAGGAATTCAGGGCTGTTCCAATATTAGGAAAACAATTAGCATAATTGACTATATCAATAATAAAACCAATAGAAATCACATAATTATCTCAATAGATTCAGAAAAAAAAACTTTTGACAAAATACAGCACTCACCCCTATTAAAAGCACTAAAGAGCATGAGAATAAATGGAGTTTACCTTAAAATGATAAGTAATATTTATCTAAAACCATCAGCAAGCATTATCTGTAATGGTGATGAGCTAGAAGCTTTGCTAATACACTCGAGTGAAACAAGGATGCCCAATCACCTCTATTATTTAATATTGTACTAGCAATATTAGTTATAGCAATAAGAGAAGAAAAAGAAATTAAAGGAATTAGAATAGTCAAGAAGGAAGTAAAGCTATTACCCTTTGGACATGACATGATGTTATACTTAGAGAAGAGAATCAACAAAAAAGCTACTTGACAGTACTAAGAACTTTAACAAAGTTGCAAGACACAAAACAAACACACATACATCCTCAGCATTTCTATATCTTACCAACAAAGTTCAGAAGCAAGAGAAAGAGAAATTCCATTAAAGTATTATAGAGCGTATGAAATACTTGGGAGTCTACCTGTCAAAACAAAGCCAGGGACTATATAAACATGACTATAAAACACAAATACAGTCAGAACTAAAAATTTGGGAAAAATACTAATTTCTTATGGGTAGGCTGACCCAGTATAAAAATGTGACAATTCTACCTAAATTAATCTATTTATTCACCTGAAAGAAAAGAAGCACAAGGACATCACAAGAATCAATGAGAAAATACATATATATATATATATATATATATATATATATATATATATATATATATATATATATATATATATATATATATATGAAAGAAGGTGTTCTAGCCATACCAGATTTCAAACTGTATTATAAAATGGTAATTATCAAAACAATCTAGTTCTGGCTAAGAAACAAAGTGGTAGATCAGTGGAATGGATTATGTACAAATTATCTTATAGTAAATGGCTGTAGTAATGTAGTGTACAATAAACTCCCAAATCCAAGCTTTTTGAACAAAATAAATCATTATTTGACAAAAACTGCTGGGAAAACTGCAAAACAGTATGACAGAAAGTAGGTATAGACTAACATCTCACATCATATACCAAGATAAAATCAAAATGGGGATATAATTTACACATAAAGGGTGATACCATAAGCAAATTAAGATAGCAAGGAATACTTTATCTGTCAGATTTATGGATAAGGGAAGAATTTAAGACCAAAAAGATAGAGAAAATCACAAAATGCAAAGTAGATAAATTTGTTTATATATAATTAAAAGGTTTTGCAGAAACAAATTGAATGCAACCAAAGTTATAAGGAAAGTAGAAAAGTGAGGGGAAAATTTTCAGCAAGTATCCCTGGTAAAGACCTCATTTCTCAAACATTTAGAGAACTGAGTTAAATTTATAAAAATACAAGTCGTTCACTAATGATGAAGCATACTCTATGCCTCCAGAGAAAGAACTGATATTACTTGAATATAGACTAAACATGCTATTTTTCACTTTCTTTTTTTCCCTTTTATTTGACTCTTCTTGTACAAAGTGACTAGTATGGGGATGTTTTCATAATTTTACATATATATAACCTATGTCTGATTGCTTATCATCTCAAGGCATGGGAAGAGTAGAGAGGGAAAGAGGTAGAGGAAGAATTTGGAACTCAAAACTTTAAATAGAAATGCTAAAGAAAAAAAAAAAAAAGAAGGACAAAAGAGAGAAATGGTCCAGAGTATTTGCTCATTCTCCTCAATCTCAGTAGAAGCCTGGGTCACTTATGTAACAGAAAATGAAATACAGCAAAAAATAAAGCAAACTTGTTTGGATGGACTTGGGTGGTATTAATGATAGGTTCTTTTCCCAAAATATTTTGGTCAAGCACTTAGGGTAGATTAAATTTCATGGAAACCTTTCTTGAAAGTTGTTTTATATTATGGATTCATTGAAAAAAATAATTTAACTCTAAGTAGATATTTTGGTAGGAAATAGTTGCTTCAGTTGCTGGTAAGATTCACATCATGCAACTTTCTGGTCACCACTCATCGACATAATGTAGTCAAGACAGCTGCCAAAATGGCATTTTCCAGAAAATACCATACTCCTAGCATCCAACATATTATGAATCCAAGTCCAAAATTTAGGGATCATTAAAAACAACATCTAAACAAAATCCAGGCGATATTACCCTTACATTCATATTAAATGTTTAAAGCAGGGCACTATTCCATGGATTTAGCTTGCCACACTTTTATTCTCAATTTGGCATATTTATTTTAGAAGCATGATCTCATTCTATCACATCTTTAAGCCAAGGTTTGTACATATGGAGTCAGGATCATTCCAAGAGCTTTTCAAACAATAACTTTATCCAAACCCATTCACAGAGTCTCTGCAGTATTATGGGCAAAACCTGGTCTGATTTGCCAACCAGATATTTTATTCATGGGACAAAGTTACCTTTAAAATGAGCTGTGAACTTTCTCTGCCCAGGTATCAAGACCTGGCTACAGCACTGGGTTGCTCAGTTGGTGGAGATAATGGTTTAATAACCTAAATGATATGACTTTCCAAGTCACCATGTGCTAAAATCATATAATGATTTCCTCATTGGAAAAAAAAATACGATGGGTAGCTTAGGAGGATTTCTTTTAAGATCACAAAAGTATAAATAATGCTTTATCATATCCATGCAGTAAGACATGATATCTTCTGCATTTTGGTGAGCAGATGCAAGACTCCTTATTTCTAGTTGCCAATCAGGACAGGATAGCTTTCTATACAATTTTCAAACATGCAAAATAATTCAAAATACATATGTATATATATTTAATTTGTGATCTGGCCAACTCCCCATTCTCCTCACAGTTGTGAAGAACTTGGATTCAATGTTTCAGAAGGATCTGTAAGTAGTTCTCATCTCCCATCTCAGTCTAACATTAAGCCTCTTTCCTTGATACATTTTATAGTTCATTAGTTGAAATGCCATCTATTCTTCCAAAATCTACCCCTACCCTCAATAGAGCAGTAAACAATTCTTTTCTTGTCAATCTATTATGACTTTGAATCCGCTGTCTATTTATTCTTCTCTCTCAAGGAAATTTTTCTTTTTCATCGATTTTCACCATCCAAGATACCATCGATTCTCCCATTCTTTGGGTGAACTAACTCAAAATATCTGTGACTTCCTGCTGAGTAAAATCCTCAATTACTTCCCCAAACACCATGTGGCCCCTTTAATTCTCCTGTTGTGTTTCTGTCTGAGAAGTCACCTACACATCGTTTCTCTGGTTACTTCTTTGCTTCTTTTTGTGAACTAAACTAACAACAGCTTTTTCTTCTACCACCTGAGACCCTCCAGCTTGCTCTTCTAAACTGAATGCTGCAGCCTAAAAAGCCTCTCATTTCCTTTACATCTGAGCCTCCTTCTCTAGCAACTTGTCTCTGCTTCTACACATAATTGATAGCTTGTTAGCAAGGCCCAGTCTCTCCTTCATACTCCTGCCATTTCTTTCCCAGGTTCTATTAGTATTCCCTGAAAACATCTTTCTAAGTCTCTGGGTTCTCCCTTCTGTAGCCTTGGTTCCCAGTTATCACAAAGCCCTGTGCCTTTAGCCCATTCTCTTGCTAGGGAGAAATAAGCAAATCCTCCCATCTGGGACAACCACTTCTTCCTCCAAAGCCTTCCTGCCTCCAAATAGACATCTGACATTTCATGATCCCCTCCCTGTTGCCCTTTGTAGCACCAATATAACATTCACAGAACCCATCATGGCTATGAATTCAGGGCAATTCTGAATCACAAAACATAACAGACTCTCTACGTAGAAGATAGAAACATTTATGCAGATACCAGAAAGCCGAATCCATCAAAGTCTATACACAATAACAATGCAGAGGACAACACCGTCCCCAAGTCTTCTTCCCTACTAGCCTTCCTACAAACCAGATCAATTAAATAAAACCACAGTCTCTTTCACTCATACTAATTATTTGCCTGTATCCTTTCTAGCTCTGATTAGACTCTGACCAATTTCCTCTCAGCTCTGCTCTAGCTCCACTTCTTCCTGTTCTACTCTTAATGTTCTACCTATTCAGCAAACCTCTCCCACAACAGCCTCCATATAAGTCAGGCTTCCATGGAAGGAAGTCCCATGGACCTATTAATAAATGGGAAAGATCTTTCCATTTAAATTACCATTACACTAAGTTATGTTGGTTAATATAACATCAAAGAAAATATTTATTGTAAGCCCCTTGAGAACATGTTTCAATATCCTTGATTAGTAATTTATTCTCCCTAATTGAGATGATTAGGGAACTGAGATTCACTCTGCCACACCCAGATAGAAGACTTTAGGCAAAGTTATCTTCATTTATCCAACTATAATTACTATTAGTCTAATTAATATTCAGTTCAATTGCTACTTAAAGCCAATAAGGAGTGTATATTTAAAGAGCTACAGACTTCATGGGGGGAAATAACAAAGAGATTTGCATAAAATACACAAGAAAAGTTATCAATTAATTCACAGTCCCAGTTTGGCATTTTCCTAAAAATCAAAATCTCTAATTGAATCAAGCATTGGTAACAAGAACAGACCCACTGATCTCATTGCAATCGTGAAGCAGTGTAAACCCAGCCCTGCTGGATTTTGTAGGAAAGGTATTTAGAAAGAATAAAAAGCCTAGTACTATTTATATTTCAGACCATGTATTATTGCAGTAATGCATCAACACTTTGGTAAGATTTACTCAGGAACAGAAAAAAATTTAAATCCTATTTACACAGTGGCAAAAAAAAAAATATCCCTTTGCTTGCTATAAATCTTACATGAAGAAGTAATTTTATTTGAATTCATGAACACACACACACAAATACATTTGATATTTTAGAAAACTAGAAAATCCTTAGCATTTTCCAGGTGTGAGAAAAGGAGGTTTGGGGGCAGAAGAAAGGGCAATGGAATTACAGAAATAAGTATTGGCCTACATTTTTTAAAATTTGTACATATCAAGACAATTTGGGTCTGACTGTTTTTTTTCCTCTTTTAAGCTCACATTCTAGTTCCCTGCTATTATCAAAAACTCCCAAATGGTGGGTCACTTAAAAAATATGGAAATACTCCCTGAAAGTATGTTGGCATCCCCTGCAGATTCAACAGGAATGGAAAACTTCATCTAACAACTAATTAAGATTTTCAAACCATAATTTGAAATCCAGGCCCAAGAGCACTGAACACTTTGGGGAAAAGAGCCTTTCAATGAAATGGAATTTGCTAATGTTGGCATTGCTTTTGTTTAGAAAAATGATTGAGATGACTGCATATCTTTTTGCCTTTGAATTATAAAAGACTGTTTTTTTTGTTCTTCTTGGCAAAACTTATAGTTCCTTTTAATGTAAACTTCATAGGATATGGTGGGAAATTGTCCTGTAACTAGATAAGGAAGCTCAGAATCCATTCAATATATGGAAGAATATGTCAATGCTGGTTCATTCAATGTAATAGAAATAGATTTTCTAAAAAAATAAATGTATGAAGAATTTTTACTTATAAACAAAGTCCAGTGTAATGAAAGTATGATAATACACTGGACATGAGTCATTCATTTTTAATGAGTTTTTAACATTTAAGAAATCACATGTTGTCAAATTAGTTTCAAAATATCTGGGATTAATTATTCAAATAATAGTCTACTTAACTCTTTTTTTCCTTTCCTCAGTTATCCACCCATTTACTCTTGTATAGATATTATAATTACTTTTTAAAAATATATAAATTGATAATGGACCTGAAGTATATTTCATACCTATATTCTCTCTTCTCAATTGCTTACCCGTATCAAGTTAATGCATGCTAATAATCTGTCCTGTCCTAATTTGTGAATAAAGGTTTAAAAATACATATTTTTAAACCATCAGTCATTTCTTTTCTCTTTCAATAGGCTGTCTCTGCCCTTTCTGGAAAACTTCTAGAAAATTCTATTCCTTGCATCATTAAAGCCCATGGCTTACCATAAAATCTCTAGTACTTCCTTACACTTAACATCAGAAATGGGAAACAAGTCATATGAAGCAAAGTGAGAAACTGCCCCTCTCCATTAAATCCATCCTCCTCATTTACATAATTGAGGGTTCTGATTGTGTGCATGTTCATCCTTCATTGCCAAAGAAGACCATGCCATCAGAGAAATGATGACATGACCTACCCTTGACTTTATTTTGAGTGAGGGAGGATTTTTCAGGTCACCAGCCTCACATCTCCTCCAGAGCCATCTGAAACCAGTGACCAGATATTTATCAGGGTGACTGGAGATGACCCAGGATGAGGCAATTGGGGTTAAGTGACTTGCTTAAGGTCACACAGCTAGTGAGTGTCAAGTGTCTGAGGTGAGATTTGAACTCAGGTCCTCCTGACTCTTGCACTGGTGCTGGTTGCATAACTTCTTTTATATCATCGACAGATCTGAATCAGCTGTCAAATTCTACCCTTCTCTTGTTGTACCTGCTCCTGTATTCCAACCATTGCATATCTCTTTAAGGATTTAGTTGTCTGAAATTCAAGGTGCTATAATAAAGACAAGTTATTTAAGCATGCATTGGTCTGTATGATTCTTTTGTGAATCCAACTTTTAAGTATCCAAATGACTGAAACTGACTTGAAAAAGTGACAACTGATTGTTGAAATAGTTGTTTTTTTGTCATATGTCCGAAAGCAAAAATAATTTATTTCTTCATGATATAGATTTACAAAAATAGCACTGCAGTAGTTTTATATCCTGCAAACCAAAATCTGTTGCAGAGTACAATGAGAAATTCTATAAGGAATTTGTAGGTTGAGAAGATAAAGAGAAAGAAAAAGGTCATAAGGACATTAAGACCTTCCAAAATATGTTTAATATTCAGTGACTCAGACAACCCGTAGAATGGCTACAGGGAAGTAACTCACGGCGAATTCTGCACCCAGAGGCCACAGAACATTGGAGTGAGGGAGATTTCTGTTCCAGAGAGACCTTCAAACCTCTCGCGGGGGGTCCTTCGCGCTGCGGACTGGGCGCTGGGACTGGGAGCTGAGTGCAGCCTTGCCGAGGACACAGCACCGAGAGGAAAAGATCCGAGCGGGCTTCAGGGACGGGATCTCCAGCAGCCACGCGGGTCCCTCCACCCACAGAGGGACCTGCAAACCTCTCGCAAAAGGTCCGTCGCACTGCAGACGCAGAGCCCAGCCCAGACCTGCCGTGGCCGGGGCACCAAGAGATACAGATCCGAGCAGGCTTCAGGGACGGGATCTCCAGTTGCCGCACAAGTCCGTCCACCCACAGGTGACGGGGGTCGGTGAGAGAGTCTCTTTGGTGGGTTGAGAGGGGAGTGGGGTGCCCCCATAACTCAGTCCCCCCTCCCCCCGGGAGGTAGAAGCTGAGAGGTGGCTGCAGACTGGGGCTCCCCAACCAGGCGGGAGCCTGGATCCATTGTGGAAGGTCTGTGCATAAACCCCCTGAGGGAACTGAGCCTGAGAGGCGGCCCTGCCCTGACCTGACCACCTGAACATAATCTCATACTGAATAGCAGCCCTGCCCCCGCCAAAAGCCCTAAGGCTGGAAGCAGCATTTGAATCTCAGTCCCCAAACGCTGGCTGGGAGGATCAGGAGGCAAGGTGGGTGTGAGGAGAATATTCAGAGGTCAAGTCACTAGCTGGGAAAATGCCCAGAAAAGGGAAAAGAAATAAGACTATAGAAGGTTACTTTCTTGGTGAACAGGCATTTCCTCCCTTCCTTTCTGATGAGGAAGAACAATGCTTACCATCAGGCAAAGACACAGAAATCAAGGCTTCTGTGTCCCAGCCCACCCAATGGGCTCAGGACATGGAAGAGCTCAAAAAGAATTTTGAAAATCAAGTTAGAGTGGTAGAGGAAAAGCTGGGAAGAGAAATGAGAGACATAAAGTCAAAGCATGAACAGCAGATCAGCTCCCTGCTAAAGGAGACCCAAAAAAATGTTGAAGAAATTAACACCTTGAAAACTAGCCTAACTCAATTGGCAAAAGAGGTTCAAAAAGCCAATGAGGAGAAGAATGCTTTCAAAAGCAGAATTAGCCAAATGGAAAAGGAGATTCAAAAGCTCACTGAAGAAAATAGTTCTTTCAAAATTAGAATGGCACAGATGGAGGCTAAGGACTTTATGCAAAACCAAGAAATCACAGAACAAAGAGAGAAGAATAGAAAATGGAAGATAATGTGAAATATCTCATTGGAAAAACAACAGACCTGGAAAATAGATCCAGGAGAGACAATTTAAAAATTATGGGACTACCTGAAAGCCATGATCAAAAGAAGAGCCTAGACATCATCTTTCATGAAATTATCAAGGAAAACTGCCCTGAGATTCTAGAATCAGAGGGCAAAATAAATATTCAAGGAATCCACAGAACACCGCCTGAAAGAGATCCAAAAAGAGAAACTCCTAGGAACATTGTGGCCAAATTCCAAAGTTCCCAGGTCAAGGAGAAAATATTGCAAGCAGCTAGAAAGAAACAATTCAAGTATTGTGGAAATACAATCAGGATAACACAAGATCTAGCACCCTCTACATTAAGGGATCGAAGGGCATGGAATAGGATATTCCAGAAGTCAAAGGAACTAGGACTAAAACCAAGAATCACCTACCCAGCAAAACTGAGTATAATACTTCAGGGGAAAAATTGGTCTTTCAATGAAATAGAGGATTTTCAAGTATTCTTGATGAAAAGACCAGAGCTGAAAAGAAAATTTGACTTTCAAACACAAGAATGAAGAGAACCATGAAAAGGTGAACAGCAAAGAGAAGTCATAAGGGACTTACTAAAGCTGAACTGTATACATTCCTACATGGAAAGACAATATTTGTAACTCTTGAAACATTTCAGTATCTGGGTACTGGGTGGGATTACACACACACACACATGCACACACGCACACATACATAGAGACAGAGTGCACAGAGTGAATTGAAGAGGATGGGATCATATCTTAAAAAAAATGAAATCAAGCAGTGAGAGAGAAATATATTGGGAGGAGAAAGGGAGAAATGGAATGGGGCAAATTGTCTCTCATAAAAGAGGCAAGCAAAAGACTCATTAGTGGAGGGATAAAGAGGGGAGGTGAGAGAAAAACATGAAGTCTACTCTCATCACATTCCACTAAAGGAAAGAATAAAATGCACACTCATTTTGGTAGGAAATCCTATCTCACAATACAGGAAAGTGGGGGATAAGGGGACAAGCAGGGTGGGGGGGATGATAGAAGGGAGGGCATGGGGAGGAGAGGCAATTCAAGGTCAACACTCATGGGGAGGGATAGGATCAAAAGAGAATAGAAGTAATGGGGGACAGGATAGGATGGAGGGAAATATAGTTAGTCCTATACAACACAACTATTATGGAAGTCATTTGCAAAACTACACAGATTTGGCCTATATTGAATTGCTTGCCTTCCAAAGGGAAGGGGTGGAGAGGGAGGGAGGTAAAGAAGTTGGAACTCAAAGTGTTAGGATCAACTGTAATGTTCTTACCACTAGGAAATAAGAAATACAGGTAAAGGGGTATAGAAAACTATCTGGCCCTACAGGACAAAAGAGAAGACGGAGACAAGGGCAGAGATGGATGATAGAAGAGAGAGCAGATTGGTCACAGGGGCAATTAGAATGCTTGGTGTTTGGGGGGGAGGGGATAAAAGGGGAGAAAATTTGTAACCCAAAATTTTGTGAAAATGAATGTTAAAAGTTAAATAAATAAATTTAATTAAATTAAAAAAATATTCAGTGACTCAAATAAATGTGGGAAAACTAGAAGATGAGAGAAAATAGGAGAAAGAAACAATAGGAAACAAGGGCTAGTAGGATATATAGATGCTTCAGGCTCAAATATTTTCAATACTTTTTTTAAGAAAAGTTAGGAAGCATTGGGTCTACCTAAAAACTATAATATTAAAAATATTAAAATGCATTGTATTGAGCAGGCAGAACATGAACATTTCCCAATGTGAGGTAAATTTATGAATCAGTTATTGGCATGTAGTGAGCCAATGACTTATGAGCAAAGATTAAAATCAACACCCAATTAGAAGACATAATAAAACAGCAAAAAGATGGTCCATGCATTTTAAGTGCTCCAGCTACTTCTACTTTAAAAATGTTTTCGTATTGAAAGTGAAAATTTAGAAATAAACTGAAAAATGAACCTCATGTTAGATTATCAATCTTTTCTCCAAAAGTTGAACTTATGTCACGTCAATCCTGAAAGGAAGAGGTCAAATAAGTCTAGAAATTAGGCTAGAAAATACCTAAGCAGTTTGCCAAAGGAAGAGATTTGTCAGCCAATAGCAATGTCAGTCTAGAATACGTTTCTTTCTAGAATCTTATGGAAGATGACTGTCAAAGATCCTGAGCAGCAATATTTCATAAAAATGATGAACAGTGAATGGAAGATGTTTGCAGAAAAGTGGAAAGAGACCCAGTTAATTCAAGTAATCCTGGATGTTTAAAAATGAAACTAGAAGGAAAACAAAGATGACAAACAGAAAAAAATAACTTTTACATTTATGTAACTATTTTCTCCATCAATTAAAATAGTTTCTCAACTACATTCTGATATCGTAGCCCTTTATAAAATTTATGACAAGGCACAAATTACACTTTAAAGAATGAATCAGGGGATGGGAAAGGGAAGTGAACATGAACATAACCTGAATTCAAAATTTAGCCCTGCCAGTTACTCAGTATATGACTTGGACAAGATACTATATTCTTCAATACTTTGCTTTCTTTATCTATAATGCTGCACTAATGATTCTTTCTGCCACTAAATTCTAAGATTACTCCTGTGAAATAACTTTTTTTCTGAAATATTATACACACATACATACATGCACATATACATACGCATATCTATACACATATATGCATGTTTATGGGCATATAGAAACACACATGCACAAACACACATGTATATGTGTGCATTTCCACATGTATGTACAATGTATGTGTCTATACGTGCATATATGCATACACAGATATAGATATAGATGATACAGATTGATATAGATATGCCAGATATAGTATTATGGGATTTAATTGCTGTAGAGAGTTCTAGGTGAAGAAAATTTTTTTTACCATTGTAGCCTTACAGGATTGCTGAAGAAATAAACAGGTTAAGTGACTTGACCATGGATACACTAAATTTTTAATATAATTACTTTCCTTTGTGATCTTTTCTATTTTGTTTTATACATTCAAAAAACATTATCCTGAGAAGAGATCTGTAAGTTTTGCTGAACTTTCAGTAGAGGTCTATGACACAAAGAAAAGTTAAGTCCAAACATTCATCCATCCTTCGATTGACCAGTGGATCTACCTCTCTATCTGTCTGTCTGTCTGTCTATCTGAAGAAAGCAGATCTTCATTTAGGATGGTAGGGGTGGGAGTGGTAGGGAAGGGCTGGATGAGGAAGGTTTCTCTCACAATGGTGCCTTTTCTCAGACTTTGCTCAGAGGTAGCCAAGTAGTAAAAAAAAAAAAAAAAAAAGTACATGTTTTAGGGTAATTGGGATGAGTGGCACTGTGGGGGGCGGAGCAGGTAAGGTTCAATTTTTCTTTCCCTTTTCATTTTCCCCCTTCTTTCATTTATACAGTTTTTAAAACCTGCTTTCTAACTTAATCCAAGTCAATGGATGGCAATTCATTGTTTCAAGGTTAGTATGTGAAATAACAACAAAAAAATCTTTGCAGATGCTTGGCTTTTCAAAATGTGATTCACTAATGAATTAAAACCTTTTATCTGTTCACAGGGAGAGACAGGAGCTGCTTGGCTTCATTTCCCCCTTCCCATGGAAGGCCAGGTGATCTCTTGGTCCCTTGCTGGTACATTTCAGGATGTTCCTCATTTTCCTGGGGCTGAGAATTGCATTGACAAGGGGCCTTGTAACCTCCAAGACCCCAGGAAGATGGCGCTGCTGAACCTGCAGCCCAAGGTTCCCCTAGGAAAATGGATCGTTCTGCAAATTACCATGCATTTTGATGCAATCTTCTCCTCCCTGCTCAGTTTGACTTAAAGTACACTCATTGTCTTTCCAGTGATTACCTCCTTTCAATCAAGTGGACTTGGAAACATATCCCCTCATCTACAAAGAATATCAGAAAACTGCTCTTTGCACAAAGGCCCAGAGAAATAGACGGTTCCCTTAATAGTTTTGGCTTTATTTATAACAGAATGTTTTGGGGGCTAAAAACTAAACCAGCGAAGGTTGGGATTCAGTATTTCAAAAATTAGATTTGAAGTCTGCATCTCTGGCTTTCCACCTCCTTCCCCATAAGGCCTCACAGTGTGTTCAGAACAAATAAATACTTATAAATATTTTAGATAGACTGCAAGTTTAGCATTGGTATCTTGTTTCATTAGGAGCAATAATAAGGCTTGAATAATGTTGCTGGCTAATAGATTAAAAATAGAAACAGGTTCTTCTTCCCCTCCTCCTCCCTTTAGGGCAATAAATACTATTTTAAGAGTTTACCATAGAAGAGACAATGATCAGCTCACTGGGTAAGCCTTCCACCTTGCAGTTGCTATAATGCAAATAGAACCTTGTTGCTTCAACCTATTTTTCTCTGTCAGCATTACCAAGGAGTATGCTGCGCTTACATTTGAACATGTCATTGATTAAGTTGAAAGATGGCCGGAACAACCAGAATTGCTGGCTTCTGACACACTACGGAGAATGGCAGCCCTGGTATATGCTGAAATTTGATCTCACCTTTTCAAACACTAACCTACAGGAAAGGATCTTAGCCCTTTTGGAAAGAAAATTCACTTATTTTACTGGGTGGACATTTGAGTTTTCAAGGCTATTGTATTGATTAACGGGATGCTTTTTTACATAGATCAAAAAATCTGACCTACCATGTTTCCTGCTGATTTTTAGGAGAATAATCAATGGCAAATAAAGACAAGGTCTTCAAGAGGTGGATGGATTAACAGCTTGACTTTAAATGCCTTGATAAGAATAACCAGAAAAGCATTTTTCAGGCAGTTGCAGGCATGTATAAATCAAAAGATCTCAAAAAGTCAATCCTTTATTCCACTTTCAACATTACATTAGATCTTCCCAACATTTAACTTGATGATAATTATCAAGTTTTGTGACAAATTGTATCTTGGGTCATGTTAAATATTTTTAAGTGGCAAATGTGAGACTGTAAATTGTAAACAAAGGGTTCTTGTCTTGTAAAGTTGTCACTGTCCCTAATATACCTGGGTGATGGCCACATAATATTTTAAAGTGTCTGAGATCTCCCCTCTCCTGTTCTGGTGTTCTGTGTCTCTCTTCCCTTCCTTATTTCTTTCATTCATTCTTTATTTCCTTCTTTTTCTTTTCTCTCTCTCCCTCTCTCTTACCCTCCCTTCCTCTCTCTCTTTATCTGTCTCTCTTTGCCTTTCTTTTCTCCATAAAGATATGGGGGAAAAGAGCTTTAATTTTGTAGATTCCTTGGTCACTCAATTTCATTTTAACTGTTAGCCAATCTGATCATTCCATTGAACCACAACATCAACAAACACAGGAGCAAGCTGATACATAAAGCAGACAGCTTCAGGAATCCATGATAGATTTCTATCAATGGCATCCACGCAAGAGCAGCATGGAGGATGGCTTCCTTTCTGATGTCTCCTGTTTGATTTATCCAATTCAACAAGCATTTATTAAATTCCTTCTGTGCCCAATGTCTCTGTAACTAGGGATAGAAAATCAAAAGGGAAAAAAATTTGGCCTGACAGAGCTTACATTCTCTATGTGGCTGACTTCTGCCTGGCATCCATGAGAGCCTTGCCTAAATCTAAATTTACCCAGTAGCAGGGGGTTCTCTATCTAGTGACAAGAAAACCTTGTTATGTTCTGCGTATGTGACTAACCCCTATGTTTTATGTCCATATCCTGGAATGTGCAAGTTAAGTTGCCTGTTTTGTGACCACATCCCTAAACTATTTTGTAAAGTAACCAACACAGCTGCTTCTTCTTTCATGCCTCCCCTTACACACCTGCTTCCCCCTTGCTGACATCCTTCCCTGTGGTTAACTCTCATAGCCTCCCCCACCCCCTCCAACCCACAGATGAGTGTCCAAAACTTGGGTATAAAAGTAAACCCCTGTGTTATCTCAGGTGCAAATGTTCCTAAGCACTTGCCCACTACTTTTGCGTCAATAAAGCCAGTTTGACTAGGAGAATCTCTGCCCCCTGAATTCTTTCCTGACAATCTGACTCCAAACATCATCTCCCTCTTCACTGCATACTTAGGCACTTGTATATATATATAGTGTCTCTCCCCGCCAGGAAACAAGGATGGGTTATTTTACATCCTTGTGTTCCATGCCTAACCCGAGCGTTGCATATATGAGATGATTAATAAACATTTAGTTCACTGAATATCACTCATTAACAAAGACAATTACTCCTTCCTGAACTCTTCCAAATCAATGATTTTGTCCAGATAATTTCACTCTAATTTAGATTATCTAAGGCAAAATTGTGGACTTGAGGTTGATTTTATGAGAAGTTTTATTTGCACCTTGTTATCTTTGAACTTTTTAAGAAAATAAATTATTTTGTTCAGATATTTGCAGTAATCTTTTACTTAGGTGGTGACATCAGCCACCCAGAATATGGCTAAGAAGGCTAATGTTTAAATAAATAAAGGGCATCCATCAGTAACTGAAATCAATTATGTTACCTAATCTAGGTGCCAAAGGCTATGCACATTATCCCTGGAAGAGGATTTCACGTCCTCAGACAGAGGGTATTTGCCTGACTTTAGACAAAATTCAATATGCTCTGTAATCGACCTTTCAAACACACAAAGGTAACAAGTAGGAAATGAGGAAGAAAGGTGAAGAGGACTAGAGGAATTGCTCAAGAAAGAAGTCACAGCAGATAGGTGACAGCGTTGTTTCATGGGAAAAGAACAAAAATATATAGAATATATAATCTACAAATATATTGGAAGAGATGCATTTATGGGACCTCTAGGTGGTGCCATAGTGCATAGAGGTGCTGGACCTGCAGTTGGGAAAACTCATCTTCTCAGATTCAAATCCAAGTCACTTAACCCTGTTTGTCTCAGTTTTTTCATCTGTAAAGTGCAGATAACAATAGCACCTACATTCCAGTGCTATTAGGGAGAACCAATGTGATAACATATATAAAGCACGTTGCAAGCCTTAAAGAACAATGTCCATACTAAAAACTGTCAGTTATTATTAATTCATTAGTGATGGCTACAGTCCAAGTCTAGTGCTCTGTGTCAACACCAGTAGACTATTAGCATCAAAAAGATGAACTTCTGATTTCATGGGAAGCTTGGGTCAGTCATGAGCTGCAATGCCTTGAAAACCCATCCAACCCATTCTCCTCTTTCATTGGATCTTTTCTAGATCTACCCAATTTTTCATCTATCCCAGATATGTGTGTAGGTACATTGCTTGGGGTTTGTTATAATAGGCATACAATTATGTCTTTAAAAGGTCTTCCAAAAATCTTTTCATCTTAATGCTAGCTTAAGTTATTTCGGTCATACAACCTCTCTCTTCCTCTTCCTCCCCCTCTATCTATATCTTTGTTGTTGTTATTTATCCATTTGTCAGTCATGTCTCACTCTGTTACCATATTTGGGGTTTTCTTGGCAAAGATATTAAAATGGTTTGTCATTTCCTTCTCAAGCTCACTTTACTGATGAGGATAGTGAAGCAAACAAGGTTAAATGATGTGTCCAGGGGCACACAGCTAAGTGTGTCAGGGCAGGTTTGAACTCATGAGGAGAGTCTTCTTGACTATATTCACTTGTGCCTTTGCCACCTAGCACTTTCAGTCTCTGTCTTTTTCTTTCTAGCTATAGATAGATATAGAAAGATATACATATATTGAGCTATCCCCATCTATATATAGATATATATATATAGAGAGAGAGAGAGAGAGATGCTAACATCAATAGAGATATCTATCTAGAGACCTATAGACTTACAGATTATAGAGATCAATAAACTACTGAGACCTATAGAATTATACATCTCTGCTATCTCTATAGATGTCCACATCTCTATCTAGATGATACAGAGATGCATATCTACCTCTACTTTATATTTATCTTACTACACCTGCATCTATATGTCAACCTCTACCTCTTTCTCTGTCATCCTCCATCTAGCATCTATGTAACTACATATCTATATATACATATGTCTATGTGAACACGCTAAATATGTATGTAAATATAACAGGCATGTTCCATATTTAGATATATGAATGAATGTGCATACCTAATGAGAAGCCCATTGTGACAAGCACCAAGCAATGCATCATCACTACAGAAGTCATGATGCAAGAATGGAGACCTCATTGGGTAGCTAAGATACATCTGGGCTTCAAGGTCCATGTCACTGGATTTGTCCCTTGCCTTTTTTTTCTGAGTATTAGCTTTATTTGCATTTATGATGCTTCTCTAGGAAAAAAAAGTGCTATAACGAATATCAATTATTAAAGAAGTTTCCTTAGTGTAGCAGATAATCAACAAGACAGGCAACAAATAAGACCATCCCAAGAGCTGCTTCTCCCAGCCTCCTGCCTGAGTTCCAAGGCACTTATCCAGTCCAGAGCTCACAGCAGCTGCTTCAAGTGTCACTAGCAAGAAAACAATTAAGATACTGAAATGTTTTGTGTTGTCTTTGATTACTTTTTTAATCCTTTATTGGTTCACAGGAAGGAAAGGGATCTTGATTTCTTTAATGTAAGAAACACCACCTGGAAGACAAATATCAATCTTCACCTTCAGAAAAGATCTCTTTATGATGTGTAACACGTGCTTGCCCTATAGACGCCCCCCTCCGATCTCATCTCTATTCTAATGTATTAAGTTGCCTGGCACTGGAAAGAAATTAAACCAAATGTGGATTTTACCTTCAGCACAACTGCTGGAAATGTGACAAATTTCAGGCTCTGTGTAAATGTTAGCAACAGCTAAAATGAAAGCATGTTATGTTGGAAATATTTGCAGTTTCAAAGACAGAATCCTGGAAAGGGTTTGTATTGAGTGGTTCGTGGCAGTATCTTTCCTTTCCAGATGGACAGCAGTTGAACAGTTTGCCATTTGTCCACACAAATACATGTGTTTTTTTTTTTTTTCATGATGGGGGAAAAATACACATGAAGTATCTCCTTCTCTCTCTCTCTCTCTCTCTGTCTCTCTCTGTCTCTCTCTGTCTCTGTCTCTCTCTCTCTCTCTCTCTCTCTCTCTCTCTGTCTCTCTCTGTCTCTCTCTGTCTCTCTCTGTCTCTGTCTCTCTCTCTCTCTCTCTCTCTCTCTCTCTCTCTCTCTCTCTCTCTCTCTCTCTCTCTCTGTATGTGTCTCACTTTCTTCAGCAACAGAGAGAAAATCTCTACTTTTAAAGTTGAAGCCTGGATTGACCAACCATCAAGTATATGTTAAGGGCCTACTCAATTCCTGGTACTGTTCTAACATATCTGACATAAAAAAGACCAAAATGAAAGTTCTTTCCTCAAATCATATGCATTCTCTTTATAGGAGAACAAGGAAAAAAACTTGTACACACATAGGGAAATTATAATAGATATAAAATGTAAGCACAAGGAATATTTTTGAGGGAATGGGGCTAATCACTCAGACATGAGGAGTCTTCAGAAGTCAAAAAAATGTCCCTATCATCATTTGGTCTTGGTGACCCTTCTAATGAGACGAAAGACAGACAAAATAAGTTATACATAAAATTTCTGGTGTCTATATATACATACATACATACATACATACATACATACATATATATATATATATGTATAACAAAATATTATTAGCAGTATATTTTATGATTAAAGAAATGACCAAAAGTGAGTGCCCACTGGTTGGAAAATGACCGAATAAATTGTGATACGTGACTATAATGGAATACTACTGTGTCATTTAGAAATAATGAATGTGAAGAATTCAGAGAAAGGTTGGAAGACATATCAAAGCAAAATTCTATTCTTTCCCTCACTGTGACAGAATGCAAATTTGTCTCTGTGGATATACAAGAAGAGGGACTAAATCTACGATTTCATTGGTATAGGAATTCTGAGATGACCAACTCCTGCCAACGTGAACACCTTTTCTGCAAGTTACAAGCAAAGCGAGTTGTCTGAACCAATGACCTGAGTGACAAAGTGACTTTTCTGGGGTCACATGGTCAGGATGAGGAAAAAAATGAATGTGAATTCAGATTTTCTTGATCTCCTAGATCAAATCTATATCCACCACACAGCCTCTACTATATGTGGATATACTCAGTTAGGGGGAGAGAAAGAGAGAGAGAGGGAGAGAGAGAAAGAGAGAGAGAGAGAGAGAGAGAGAGAGAGAGAGAGAGAGAGAGAGAGAGAGAGAGAGAGAGAGAGATTAGACTTTAAGGTTAAAATTAGTGTGAAACTATTCTGACACTTTTAGGAAAATTTGTGCGCCCATCTGGCATATAGGTGTCTCAGTGGATAGAATACCAGCACTGAAGTCAGAAGGACCTGAGCTCAAATCCATTCTCAGATACCTAATAGCTTTGTGAGGCTGGGCAAGTGAATCTTATTTACCTGAGTTCTTCATCTGTAAAGTGAGCTGGAGAAGAAAATTACAAGCCACTCTAGTGTTTTTGCTAAGAAAACTCCAAATGGATTCACAGATATTTGAAGATGACTGAAATGGCTTAACAACAGTAGGTATATATGCATATATACATGAAAATGTGTATGAATATTGCGTTTGCATATGAAAATATACCAGTGGATATTCATGAGTATATATACATATATATGTGTGTGTATGTATACACACACATATACATATATGAACTTGCATATATACACGTGTGAATGTTATATGTAATATATGCATACATATACACATCTATACCTATATAGCCTATATATGCATGTATATAGATATTTAAATTTATAAAATAGAACTCTTGTATATATGTGTATGAGTATGAGTATATATCTATCTATATACAGATGTTTGTAAGCACCTATATCTCTAATCTAATCAAAAACAATAGCAGCTTGTGATTAATATCAGAATTAATAAAAAATATCCCTAGTTCTTCGCAGTGGCAGCCTTTGAATGACATCTGAATTGATGAAATACATTGAGTATAATGATCTAGATAACCCAAGGTCAAGGCTATCAGAATAATAATATCATGTGCTTTCCAAGTTGTTATAAGGATAAAATGAGATAAGATTTTTTATGTTATCTCAACAATAAACAACAAAACAACCACAACAAATTATTGGGATGAATGGTGATGGTGGTGGTGGAAGCAACAGCAGCAACAATTGTAGTGGTAGTTTCACCAGTATCTGATTTTAGCTCTACATGCTTGGAATTTTAAGTTCAAGGTGAATTGTATTTTTTTAATACAAGTATAACAGATGTTATACTTGTAACGTTGTATAAAAGATAACCTACCTAAAAAAGATTTACTTGGGAATTTTATGGAAGCATCTCAAAGCTCTGACACAAGAAGTTATTCTTCCTTCCTCCTGCAACTTTTTAGATTTTAGAGACATATATTTTTGATGATGAAACCTGAAACTTACACCTGGTAGATGACACCTAGTAGTTAACATTTTCCCTATTACTACCACAAATGTTACCCTTGAAGCTACCATTTTGCAAGCCCGAATATTTCAAAGAAAAACAGACAATTATATAAATAGTGCATTTGGTACAGAAGCAATTGAGGCAATTTAAACAAACACTAAGTTTCCCACAGGGTGTCAAAAGTGGAATGGCTCCTAGAAGGAACCACCTTGGGTGATTCTTTATCTGTTTTCATAACTAAATATTCTGTATTGTTCAGCCCAGCAACCTTTACTGTCCCTTGATTATATCAGTCTCACTTTTATATTTTTATTCCTGCTTTTGCCACAACTTGAAACACCATCTGCCCCCACTTCTCTGAGTTCGTCCATTTACTCATGGCTCATAGTTCTCAGACTTCAGAATCCTCTCCACAATCCTACCAAGGAAGAGAGGTAATTTTCATTTGGTCCCTTTAGTGGGTAAGGAAACAAAGACTCAGAGACTCATTAAAATGAAATGATTTAGCCATGTTTCTACAGCTGGTAAGTATCAGAGGAGATAAGATACCTTTCATTCAGCCTATGCCTCTAGAATCCAAGAATTTAGAATCCTGTGGTCCTTACCACATGGCTGCTCATTCATCTTTCAAGGATCAGGCCCTAGAATGCTCCCATCTTTTGTCAATGATGAAACTGAAGCCCAGACAGGCTAAATCGATTGTCAATGCCATATAGCTAATATGCGACAGAGACAGGATTTGAATCCAAATCCTCTGACTTCAATCCCCATGTTGTACAGTCTTACTAAGATTCTTTTTTTTTTTTTTTATTAAACTTTTGATTTTGGGTTACAAATTTTCTCCCCTTTTTTCCCCCTCCCCCCCACCAGACCCAAGTTTTCTAATTGCCCCTGTGACCTATCTGCTCTCTCCTCTATCCTCCCTCCCTGCCCTTGTCTCCATCTTCTCTTTTGTCCTGTAGGGCCGGATAGCTTTCTTGACCCCTTAACCTGTGTTTCTTGTTACCCAGTGGTAAGAACATTACATTTGGTCCTAACACTTTGAGTTCCAACTTCTTTAGCTCCCTCCCTCTCTACCCCTTCCCCTTAGAAGACAGGCAGTTCAATATAGGCCATATCTGTTTAGTTTTGCAAATGATTTCCATACTAGTTGTGTTGTATAAGACTAACTATATTTCCCTCCATCCTGTCCTGTCCCCCATTACTTCTATTTTCTTATGGTCCTTTCCCTCCCCTTGAGTGTCGACCTCATATTGCATTCTCCTCCCCATGCCCTCCCCTCCATCCTCCCCCCCTTCCTACTTGTGCCCCTGTCCCCCACTCTCCTGTATTATGAAATAGGTTTTCCTATCAGAATGAGTGTGCATTATATTCTTTCCTTTAGTGGAATGTGATGAGAGTAGATCTCATGTTTTTCTCTTGCCACCCCTCTTTATCCCACCACTAATAAGTCATTTGCTTGCCTCTTTTATGAGAGATAATTTGCCCCATATAACTTCTCCCTTTCTCCTCCCAATATTTCTCTCTCACTGCTTGATTTCATTTTTTTTTTTTAGTATATGATCCCATCCTCTTCAATTCACTCTGTGCACTCTGTCTCTATGTATGTGTGCGTGTGTGCATGTGTGTGTGTGTGTGTGTGTGTGTGTGTGTGTGTGTGTGTGTACTCCCACCCAGTGCTCAGATACTGAAATGTTTCAAGAGTTATAAATATTGTCTTTCCATGTAGGAATGTAAACAGTTCAACTTTAGTAAGTCCCGCTGTTCGCCTTTCTATGGTTCTCTTCATTCTTGTGTTAGAAAGTCAAATTTTCTTTCCAGCTCTGGTCTTTTCATCAGGAAAATTTGAAAGTCTTCTATTTCATTGAAAGACCATTTTTTCTCCTGAAGTATTATACTCAGTTTTGATGGGTAGGTGATTCTTGGCTTCAGTCCTAGTTCCTTTGATCTCCGGAATATCCTATTCCATTCCCTTCTATCCCTCAATGTAGAAGGTGCCAGATCCTGTACTATCCTGATTGTATTTCCACAATACTTGAATTGTTTCTTTCTAGCTGCTTGCAATATCTTCTCCTTCACTTGGGAACTCTGGAATTTGGCCACAATGCTCCTAGGAGTTTCTCTTTTTGGATCTCTTTCATGCGGTGTTCTGCGGATTCCTTGAATATTTATTTTGCCTTCTGGTTCTAGAATTTCAGGGCAGTTTTCCTTGATAATTTCGTGGAGGATGATGTCTAGGCTCTTCTTTTGATCATGGTTTTCAGGTAGACCCAGAATTTTTACATTGTCTCTCCTGATTCTATTTTCCAGGTCAGTTGCTTTTCCAATAAGATATTTCACATTATCTTCCATTTTTCGAATCTGCACGGTATGTTCTGAGATATCTGTCTTTCTCGAAAAGTCCAAAGCTTCCATCTGTACCATTCCAGATCTGAGAGATCTATTTTCTTCAGTAAACTTTTGAATCTCCTTTTCCATTTGGTTAATTCTGCTTTTGAAAGCATTCTTCTCCTCATTGGCCCCTTGCACCTCCCTTGCCAGCTGAGTTAGGCTAGTTCTCAAGGTGCCAATTTCTTCAAGATTTTTTTGGTTCTCCTTTAGCAGGGAGCTGATCTGTTTTTCATGCTTCTCCCTTATCCCTCTCATTTCCCTTCCCAGTCTTTCCTCCACCTCTCTAACTTGATTTTCAAAATTCCTCTTGAGCTCTTCCATGGCCCGAGCCCATTGGGTGGGCTGGGGCACAGAGTCCTCGATTTCTGTGTCTTTGCCTGATGGCAAGCCTTGTTCCTCCCCATCAGAAAGGAAGGGAGGAAGTGATTTTTCTCCAATAAAGTACCCTTCAATAGTTTTATTTCTTTTCCCTTTTCTTGGCATTGTCTCCCCCTAGTGGCCTGACCTCTGAATGTTCTCCTCACATCCACCTCGCCTCCTGGTCCTCCCAGCCAGCGTTTGGGGACCGAGATTCAAATGCTGCTTCCCGCCTTAGGATTTTTGGCGGGGGCAGGGCTGTTATTCAGTGTTAAATTAGGCTTAGGTGCTGAGGTCAGGGGCAGGGCTGCCTCTCTGGCTCAATTCCCTCAGGGGGTTTATACACAGACCTTCCACAATGGATCCAGGCTCCCGCTCGTTTGGGGAGCCCCCGTCCGCAGCCGCCTCTCAGCCCCCACCTCCCGGGGGGGGGGGCCAAGCTATGGGGGCACCACGCTCTCCTCTCAACCCGCCAAAGAGACTCTCTCACCTACCCCCGTCAGTCACCTGTTGGTGGGGGGCCCGTGCAGCTACTGAAGATCCCGCCCCTGGATCCCTCTCAGAACTTTGTCTCTCAGAGCCGCGGCCACCGTCACCGCCGCAGGTCCGGGCTGGGCACCGTGTCTGCAGCACAACGGACCTTTTGCGAGAGGTTTGCAGGTCCCTCTGTGGGTGTGGGGACCCACGTGGCCGCTGGATCTCTTTCCCACGGTGTCGCTGCCGTGGCAGGGCTGCTCTTCTCTTCCCGCCCCGGCGCCCAGTCCCCGGCGCGAGGGTCCCCCCGCGAGAGGTTTGCAGGCCTCTCCGGAACAGAAATCTCCCTCGCTCCAATATTCCGTGGTCTCTGGGTGCAGAATTCGCCCTGGGTTAGTCCCCTCTGCCGTTCTGTTGTTTGTGGGTTCGGAGCTATGTGTATGTGCGTCTTTCTAGTTCGCCATCTTGGCTCCGCCCCCACTAAGATTCTTTCCTGACTAGAGCATACTACTATTACCCTCCAGGCCACAGTGATGGCCCCTTTTGCACAATAACTTTGTTTTGCTATTGGAATTCTTATAGCATTTTATCTTGGCACTGAGATGATAACCTCCTCAAGGGCATACCTGCATTTTCTAGTCTTTGTTTTATACCTACCAGTCATACTGCAGAACATCTAGTATATGAGTCAATTAATTTTCATTAAATGAAACTCTTTGCATAAATTTATAATGATTTTTCCAAGACTAAAAAGGAAGGCAAATAGCAATGAAGCAGCTGCCTCCTCTTCTACACTTTCTAAATCATCCCACCCCTACCCTCACCCCCAGTCACAGGCTTAACTGCAATCATTGCTGAGGAGCTGCCATTGCCATTCATTTACTTTTGAGTCATATCCAGATCTTCATGACCCCTTTTGTGGTTTTCTTGGCAAAGATACTGGAGTGATTTGCCGTTTCCTTCTCTAAACTCATTTTGCAAATGAAGAAAGTGAGGCAGAGTTAAGTGACTTGCCCAGGGTCATACAGCTACTACCTGTCTAAGCCAGATTTGAACTCCCAAGGTTGAGTCTTCCTCACTCCAGATCCAATACTCTGTGACTATGGTACCACCTAGCTGCCCATAGTAAATAATGCCTCTCCTAACCCACTGTATTCAGCTGGTCCTTGAGCTGATCACACCCCCTCACCAACCTATCTGAGCATCTACCTGTGGCTTCTTAACGCAATTTTCATGCATCCTTCTTGCTCTTGACATGACTCAAGAGGACGTCAACAAGAGTACAACAGCCCTATTGTTCTCACATCATGGTAGCCTGAAATTCCTTACTCAACATTATCAACTGCCTGAATTCAAAAATTTTCTCTTTTTATATGCATTTCCCAAGTGTTCATAACACAGTGCCTGACATGGAGTAAACATTTCATATTTTTTTTCATTCATTCAATGAGAAGCCTAAGATGCAACTAAATTTCTTGAATGAAATGATACTCTACAGGTGAAGGTATGGTGACAGTCTAGGTTACTTGTTAACGACAATTATGCCAAATCATTACTTTCCCTAGAAGACAATGTACAAAAAAAAATCCTCAGTGTTAGTGAATTCACTATTTCCTTATGCAAATCTGACTTTTGGTACTAATGGTTCTGATGGACCTTGATGAATTTTGGTAAGAAGTTATCTTGTATAACTGATTAACCAGCCTACTTCAAAAGAAAATTATTAAAATTCAAATTCACCTTGAGTTTCAAGTATCAGTCCTCTTTCTCCACACTGGAAAATTATCTTCCATGCATGGTCATGGAATCTAACTTCCTATCTTGTCAGAGTGCTTTTAAATGCACGCTCTCTATTAAAAAGATGATTTGCCAGTTTTCCATGATGTCCTAGAAAATATGTTATTGCCTTAGATAATTTTTGCCAATTCCTTTTCCAATATCTTCTACATGACTCACAGACATTTTTTAGTATTATTTTTCTGAGCTTCAGTAAATTAACTACCCAGGGGCCATCAATTCGTCAAAATACTGAAGTCTTTATGAACACTAAATAAAAAAAAAATAAAAAAATAAAAGTAAAAGCATAAGCTATGGTATATAAGGAAAACAAATCATTTGTGACCATTTTAGTTACATCTTGTTACCATCTGAATGTGATATTTGGAGAAAAAATACTAATACTGATGATACAAATGTAATTTTTTAGTGAATTCTGTCTCTGTCTCCTTGTCACTATGTGTCTCTCTGTTTCCCTCTCAAAAGGGAGCACTTATAGACTAACAAGCAGAATGTTGCAAATACTTTTTCAGTACAGTTGCTTTGCACATACTGGGACTCTTGGATGTATCTGAGATCTGAGTTGTAAGTATTACCTACAACTACATATATCTCATTCTATCCTATGCAAAATTTTCCCAGTCTCCAAGGATCAATTCAACAGATGGGGGATTGGTGGAATTTGCTTTAGTTTCTTGATATTGTACAGATGCTACTTGTTTAAGTAAATGTCAGGGGGATTGAAGATTGAATCACTTAAAAATAATAGTTATCTCTTCTAAATTTTGTTGAGTATTCATCAAAATGCCTTCCTTGTTTTTACCATGTCATTTAAATTCAGAGTCTCAGTTTCTTCAACTTTGAAATGAGGGAGTTGAACTTGATGGTCTCTAGGGTCACCTTTGGTTCTAAATCAAAGATCATAAGGTATTAAACTCAGAAGAAGAAGGAGGATGAGGAGGACAAGGAGGATGAGGTGGATGAGAAGGAAGGAAGGGAGGGAGGAAGGAAGGAAGGAAGGAAGGAAGGAAGGAAGGAAGGAAGGAAGGAAGGAAGGAAGGAAGGAAGGATGGAAGGAAGGAAGGAAGGAAGGAAGGGATAAAATAGATGCCATGGTAAAAATCTCCTCTCCTCTAATGAGTTTTAAGGTAACAAAACAACAGCAGCAGCAACAACACTATCACTACCACCACCACTACTACTAGTACTACTGCTACTACTACTACTAGCTACTAAACAATCATTGAGAGGTAGATGAGAGGATGTTACCTATCAGAAATCAGATTTTAACCATTTTCCTACTGACCTTTTACTAACCAATGTTTTTTTGCTGTGTGGAAATCTAATCTAATCCTTATTTATCAAGGGTTTATTAAGAATTTTCTCAAGACAATGAATAGAAGGATGAAAGAAAATATTAAGTGCTGACCATGTGCAAAGCATTGTGCCAAGCACTAGGCATAAAAATATAAATGTAAGACAGTCTTAGACCCTAAGTAGTTCACATTGGACTGAGGGGACAATACAAACAAGGATGTTTCAGTTGAAAGTCCCACAGTATTTAGGTTGTGGAAGCGAAGCAGATGGTAAGACTTCTTCCAAGTTATTTCGACTGATAAAATAATGCTTTTGGTCTAGAACCATTTCACTGAGGACTGAAGTAAGTTAGTGAATAACAATGTTTAGATAGTGCTTACTATATGTCAGATATTAAGTCCTTTACTAGGGAGATTAACTAAGGTTTTCCATAGGAAGTAACATATGTATAGGGCCCTGGAGGAGCCTAAGGATTCTGTGAGGCAGAAGTGAAAAGGAAGTGCATTCCCTGCATGAAGAATAGTTGGTACAAAGGCAGAGAGACAGGGATGTGGCTAAATTTGGGTGAGCAGTAAGTAGGAGATTTTGATTGTGATACACATTTTGGAGGGAAGCAATGTGAAACATGCCTGGAAAAGCCATTTGGAGAATGGTCAATTAGCTTTTAACCAAATGCATAGGAAGATCAAGGCCTCGTTAAAGTCATGGAATGGAAGAAAAAAAGTCTTCACCAATGTAAAGAGTTTTGTGATTTTAATTAAAGAATTGGACCCACCCTTAAATATCTAAAAAATAGCCCAATTCTAAGATTTAATTGTTTCAAGAGACTGCTGATAAAATTCACTAAGTAAGAAGCAAAGGTCTTTTTGCTCCATAGTTGCTCCTAGGTAACTGATTGGATTCTAATATTAATAAAATTATAACAGAATAATTCCTGACTTAGGCCTGAGCAACTCCATGCATTTAAAATATTCATATCTCCAAGAATTCTTGCTCTGTTTTGGAAAACACATGGAAAATTTCCAGGCAAGATTTGGTGGTTGAGATTTAAATGTCATTTGGAATATGAAGGCATTGCTGAATGAAAGCAAATAATCAGTGTCTGATGAGGACTCACCTACATAGCATGTGTCACCCTCAGAGCCCCAGTGTCAAAGTATTCAGACAGACCCGTCAAATGAGTTGCTGCAAATCAACCGATAATGACATGTTTATGAGTCCACTTTCAACTTTCGAGTGACACTGATAAAACGTAAAGGGAAAGCAAGTGACTTATGTATCATAGAAGAACAAAATGCTTTTCAGTCATTGATGGTATATTCTACAGAACCTTTGTAATCCATCCTTATGACAGGAAAGCATGATATGTTCCAGACACCACTACACTCTATGTACTAACTGCCTCAACATTCTTGTTGAAATGTAGAAGATACAGTAGAGAAATGTATGCAGATGCTGTCCTCTTGTGAATAATTGAGAAAAGCTTATGGTGTATTACACAAAAGGGGATGATGTTGGATAGATGCAAGTGAAAAGAAACCCTCTAAAACTAATGGTTTGATTTCAAATTTTTCATGGGAATGTTGACTTTTGTATCCTATCCTTGGTGCCATGGCTTTTTCCCACACACACTAAATTGCTATAATGCTAAACCTTTCCTAAAGGGACTATGATAGTGATCATGATGAATGAATGAATAACTGAAAATTGATTAAACCCTGCTATGTTCCCTGCAACACTCTACTTTCAAAAAGCTACCATTATCTTGATGAGAGAACATGCACTTCTATAAATTTATAGAAATACATAGAAAATAGATGCAGAATCAAAATATTTTTGGAGGGAAGGTACTAGTAACTAAGTAGATCAAGCAAAATCTTGAGTGGAAGGTAGTGCTAGAGTAGATTTAAAAAAAAATATTTACTTTAATTTGTGAAATAAAACCAGCTTTTCCATAACATAGTAGAACAAAAAAAGATGGTGTCACATGAAACTTGCAAATCTACTATGTATTTTTATAGAGATTCTAAGAAGCGAAAATAAGGAGGGAATACATCTCACAAGTGGGGTACAGGCACAGAGATGAGAGCTGGAATGTGTTGTGTGAGAAACAGTATTAAGACAGGTTTCACTGAACTATATAGCACTTGACAAAGAATAATGTAAAATATGGATGGAAAGGTGTGTCAGAGCACTGCTGTAAAGAGCTATAAATGTCAAAGAAAGAAGCTTGTATTTGATGATAGTGGCAACGGGTTATTGCTGGATTTCATTCAGTGTGCCAATGAAATATAGAGTTTGGAGTTAATATGGTCAAGGCTCTTTAAGGTTTCAATGGCACTTTATAATCATTTTCTCTTATGACCCTCACAATACTCTCAATCTGTGAGAGAGATATTACCAATGCTATCATCTATTTTACAGATAAAGAAACCAAGTTTTGGAGAAATTAAGTGATTTTCCAAGTAGCCATTAGTAAAGGCAATTTACTTGTTACATAATTCAAACAGATGCATTTGAGGGAGTGCATTTATTTAGCCTCATTTTCCTTGACTGTGTAAATAATGCGTTGGGCTAGATAGCCTGTGAGGTCCCTTTCAATACTAAATCTTATCATCTTAGTAATATTCAATTCAAATTATTATTGAGAATTGACCTATGAATTAACTAACTTCATGCATTAATAGCTTAATGTTTATTTGATGCACAAAAAAGAAAGGGAATATAATTTAAATTCTACTCTTAGAATAGCTAGAATAGAAATGATAATTCTAGTGATGGTTATCTAGGAGAATATAAATCATAAATTTGCAGTGGTAGTACAGCAGTACCAAGGTCAAAATTTTATTTTTGATGATACAGCAGAACTCTTCAAAAAATTCTCCTGTGTTCAGTAAGTATAGGCAACATTTTTCTTCAAGATTTTTTAAATGATGGCAGAAACTAAATGGATATCACTGCTACAATTTCTTTAGAATAAGTTAACATCAATGATTGAGTATTGAAAGGCAGGTAGACTTAGTGCTTCAAATATAGAAAACTGATATTAAGACATATGGGTAACAAAAATGAGGGAAAGAAAGGAATTCCTTGAGTTCTTTTTAACTACTGTGCTAAGATTTCAAGATACAAATAAAAAAGAGGGGAAAATAGATATTTTTGTATTGCTTTCAAGTTTGCAAAGCACACAGTCTCATTTCAGCCAAACAATAAATCAAGAAGTTAGGTATAAAACTTATTAGTATCCCCATTTCACAGATGTAGACATTGAGATTCACTGAGGTTTTAAATTGCTCACTGTTACACAGATAATAATCAGATGAAGATTTCAAACCCAAGTCTTCCAGACTCATCACGTTTCAAAGTTAGTGGGTTGAAAAAAATAAATTAAAAAAAGTAAATGGATTGATTTTTTTTAGAAAAATAACTTTATTTTAATTTAAACATGAATGGTTATAAGAAATAAAGTGCCCTTTCAGTACACCTATTTCAGCTCCTTATAGCTTTTGCATCCATTTCTAGAAGTCCCATTATGCTGAAAATAATCAAGGCTTCTCTGAGTCTGCAAGCAGTATCACTAAACAGCTATGGTTATTCCTACTTGGATCAGTAGTAATGTAAAAAGGTCCTAGTCTCTTGAACAACAAATGAACCACTCTCCAGAAGAGGAGATTTCAATGGAACTGATTTGGCCAAGTGAATTTCAAGAAGCTAGATTACTTCCCAGCACAGCTTCACACTTGAAAGATAAAAAAATTGAATAGTAGAGCACTTGGAAAGGATCTTTGCAGTTAGCAGGCAAAATCATTCCACTTTAGTGGTCACTCAGCTTTAAACTTTAGAAAATGGTTTACATGGTGAATTTATCTGGAAAGATTGTTTATACACACACACACACATACATGCATACGCACAAATGCATATACATATATAGTCATCATATATACGTATATATATACTATATAAATATACACATATACATATATAGTCAGTATTATATATAGCATATATATGACTCTACATGTAGTCATATATACATATATAGTCAGTATATATGTGTGTATGGACACACATTCATTTCAAACACACATGCATTCATTTTATGTATATCTATATCTATATCTATATCTATCTATCTATCTATATATATATATATCTTAAAGTATACTAGTCCAAAGTGATTTAGGAAACCAATATAAAATACATTTACACTATTATCCTCCTTAACCACCAATGGACATATTTGTAGTATTAATAAGCACTAGGTAAATTTACTTTATTTAATTTAAAAGATGCATATCTTGGCTGGGACAAATGGTCATCCTCATTCACCTCTTCTTTAAAAGAGTTATTTTAAGAACTCTAGCTGCGGGGTGAGTGAGCGATAGGACTTCTTGTCAGCGAAGCTTTTTGTGGGGAGCCCTGAGCGGGGAAGGGTGGCGGTGGTCGCGTTCCCAGTATCTAATGGGGAGGAACTTCCTGTTACCGCGGTGCAGCTGCCTTTCTGCTTTCCAAATAAAGATTTTGGTTTCGTGTTTAAAAAAAAAAAAAAGAACTCTAATCACTGTGCTACACGGATGACATCCTAACCTAGGTCACTTAGGAATACTGAAAGGATTCCCTTAAGATTATGCCCAATTATCTGTTCCATTTGCTCTCCAATAACTAAAGTCCTTTTTACATATTAGAACAAATCACAAAGGCTCAGGGGAAGGATGAGGATTACTACTCAGACATTAAAATGTACTCTGTGATAAACAAAAGAGTTGAGCTTAAAGGCTTATTGGGACCATTATGGTTATACTTGACAAATAAGTCACCAGCCACTTGAACTCTAAAAGTTTATACATAAGAACACAAACAGTAAGCCTTTGCGGATGGCCTTCTGTCAGTTTGCCTCTCCATCTACTGTTCTCCCTACCTCACAGTTCACAGTTCTTACCTCTACTTCTTAGTTTCCTTCCATGCTCAAATCAAATTCCACATTCTGCAGGAGTTCTTTCTCAATCTCCCCAATTCCTTGCATGATTATCTTTCATTTACTATGCCTATATCTAGCCTGTCCATAGTCATTTGTATACCATATCCCACATTAGAATGAGAACTCCTTCAGGGCAGGCATTAGTTTTTAATTTCTTTGAATATCTAGTGTAGGGGATCTTAACCATTTCTGTGTCATGACCCCCTGTGGCAATCAAGTGATTCTATAAAATTCTGTTTTTAAATAAATAAAGCAAAATGCACCAGAAACCACTGCTATTAAAATATATTTATTAAAAGTAAAATAAAGAAAAGCAAAACAAACAAAAAGCCCTACATCCTTTTATATTACAATATGAACTTTTATGCTAGTATTTAACACTGTCTGACTGGGAATGCTTAATCAATACTTACTGATTAACTGACTGCCATTTTATTCTGAATAACTTCAATGTCCTAACTAATTACATTGTTGTGAACTTATGGAGCACTTAATAAGAAATCTCCATTAAAAATTCGTTCATATTATGCTGGAATTCCCTAATGTCCTCAATTAGCCATTACAACAATGATCTGGGAGATAACATTAATAGTAGTCAAATATTTTTAGTAAAATCCAGTTGAAAACTGATTTTACTCGTTGATTCCATTAGTAAACTTTTAACATTTAAATTTGATGACATTTTTACATCTCTTTTACTTCTCAAGAAAACTCTCACCTTTCCCCCAAAAAGCAATTTCTTGTAACAAAGAATAGAGGAGTGAAAGGGGAAAAAAATTAAATGAGCACGACTCCCCAATACATTAACTAAGTTTGACATAACATGTATTTTTCTACACCCAATGCACCCCCCTTCCCACTCCCCCAAGGGAAGGAAATATTCCTTTTTTTAAGCAGTTTCTGCGTAGAAAATACAATACTCGGTCTTGGGGGAGATGTAAAATTGATATATCACTCAGAGAGCTCGGTGTCTAGAAGGGGAATAATATTTACCTAACGATGTGTGTGATAAGCACTTTAGAGACAAAGAAAATAAAGTATCCATGATGTCTCTAGAGGAAGACGGTCGTTGACTGGGAGGTCAGGAAAGGTTTCATGAAGTAGGGAACATTTGAGTTGGCTTTAAAGGTTGGGGAGGAATTCGACATGGTAAGCGTAAGAGCCAGGATATTCTAGGCACCAGGAGTTTGGAGAAAGCAGTTCATTTTCTAAGGGCTAACTGCTGTGTAGAATCTCAGGAGAAGGAACATGGACAATGAGAAGGATGTAGGATAGTCTTAGATTGTGGAAAGCCTTGAGTGCCAGGCAGAGAAATTTGAAGGCTATAGACAACAGGGAGATCCTGGAAGTATATTTTATACAATGGATCTTGGCACGATTCAATCTAGGCAGTCTAATAGATCAAAATTATTTCTAACTCACCCAAAATCTATGAATGAGCCTGGCAATGACATGCACTATTCACTATAAGGAACAAGAGAGGAAATGATATCGTACACTATTATAATTAATGAATAGTGGAAGTGGTGTCATGTGTTATAATAAATAAATCAGTTTGGGTTAAATAGGTGATTTCAATCAAAGATTCCTGGTGGTCTTTTCTGGGCCTTAAAAAATGTTTAAACTGATTCTATAGTCTACCTCCTGTGCATACTTACTTTTCTGGCTTGTGAAAAGAATTTGTTTTTAAATTAAAAAATAGAAAAATAGATTTCTCTTAGTGCTAAAGAAATTGTCACTTCATGAAGTGATGGTAGATACCCCTTTGTAAAAACAGGTATAGATATAGGTATGGATGTTATCAATAAAATTACCAGTTTTCAGTTTACTTAAAAGGCAAGTAAGGTTCAGATAAGTAGATAAGAATCATAAATATTTCTCTAAAGCCAGACCATAAAATAAGTTTATGACAACATTTTACTGAACTTAAATCTATTCTGACTGAGGCTAATTCTTTTATTGAGCAACGTGACATGGAGAGAGGACAAATTTGGAGGCAGGGCATCTGAGTTTAAACCCTCACTTTGTGGCTTATATCTCTGTGACCTTGTTATTTTACCTCTCCAGTCCTCACCTGCCTCTTCTACAAAATGAGAGAAGACAGATATCCTGGCTTAATGGATCAGGGGTAGGCCCCAGAGTCAGGAAGAGGAATAATAGCTGTTAAGCACCTACCATTGCTGGGCACTGTGCTGAGTGCCTTTACAAAGATTATCTCATTTGAGGAAGTTGAGAATTCAAAACAGTAGTATGTTGGTAAATGTTTAACAGCTGGATCTCTGAAAAAAAATGTATGCAAGACACATTCAAGTTTAATATGCATTTTTCTTACTTTCCCCGTCACTCTGTTTAATCTAGACAATCAACAAACCAAGAACTAAAACTGATTTATAATGTTTGTGGATTTCCTAGGTGTAAATTCTCACAATGAAAATTTAACTCTCCTGAGTGGGTCAAGCTTGTTGAACCTGGGGAAACTGGGAGCCCTCTCAGTACCCTGGACAGTTCTGTAAGACTGGAAATCAGAGTCCAATTCTCCAGTTTTATTTGTAGAGAGAGTTCTCACACTAAAAGTTGTCAATACCTATGAAATCACAAGTCCTGATATGACCTCCTACCCCCCAAAAAAGGAGTAGAACAAGATGCCTATGAAAGTCCCTTTCACCTCGAAATGTTTATGCATCTAGGAGTAGATACAAGTATCTATCTACACTACTGTTATGAGGTTCTTGAGGGAAAGACAGTATGAAAAGGAAAATCATCGATATACCTTCACAGTAATTTCAGGACTTCGCCAAGTTTATTTATTCTTTGCAACTACAAAGGCGGATGTTCCACACATTGACTTAAACAATGCTAATCAGATTTTCACTTGTGCATTTCTTATTTATCACTGGATAAATCCATCCTAAAGCAAAGCAGGTGGTCCTTGATTCTCAAAGTGAAATGTCCAAAGGTCATCAATAATTGGATTCAACTGAAAATAAATTGGCTTGAAGCAAAAGGTACCATCCCTCTTTCATCAGTTATTCCTCAGTAGGATCAAAGAGACTTTCCATATGGCACACAACTTGTGAATATTTGAATGTTATTGAAAGTTTTGACACATAAATTCATGCATGCTGAGAAGCATCTGAGAAAACCCAGAGCCATTAATATAGTTAGTAAGTTCATTCTGTCAATCAATCAGTCAACAAAGAATTTACAAAGTTCTTACTACTCTGTGCCAAACACTATGTTACAGGAAAACAAAACAAAAAAAAAATGGTCCCTGTCCATAAGAAGTTGATATTCTAATGGAGGAATTGAAGCATACAAATAGCATTTTTGTCATTCATTTATAATTTATCATTCATTTGTCAAGTATTTTACCCATCTTGCAATGTGAGACCCATGGGCATGCATTTCACAGAGAAATAAATCTCAAATATCTGGATTGAAAATGAATGAAACACTTATCAATACTCTTTATGGCTCCCAGTCTTGCTACTTATCACCAAGCCCATAACTTCTCAGCTGGGAGCATAATAACATAAATTTATAACTGAAAATAAATGAATGAATGAATGAAAAAAGTACATTTATTTCTAAAAATTGATTTATTTGTTTTCAGTTTTCTACAATCACTTCCATAAGTCTTAGATTTTCTCCTCTTCCCTTCCTCCTCCCTCCCTGAGATGGCATACAATCTTGTATGGGTTCTACATAGACATTCTTATTAACCACATTGTCACGTTAGTCATGTTGCGTAGAAGAATTAAAATGAAGGAGAGAAATCATGAGAAAAAAACAAACAAAAACAAAAACATAACACAAGAGAAAATATTCTGCTTAATTCTGTACTCCTATAGTTCTTTCTCTGGATGTGGATTGCATTTTGCTTCAAGAGATCTTTGGGGATATTTTAGGTCTGTGAAGGGCTAAGTCTATCAGAAACAGTCTTTGTACACTGTGGTTGTTACTGTGTAAAATGTTCTCCTGGTTCTGCTCATTTCATTCACTATCAGTTCATATAAATCCTTCCAGGTCTCTCTGAAGTCCTCCTGTTCATCATTTCTTATAGTACAATACTATTCCATTACATTCATATACCACAACTAGTTCAGCCACTGCCCAATTGATGGGCATCCCCTCGATTTCCAGTTCTTGGCCACCACAGAGAGCTGCTATAAATATTTTTGTACATGTGGGATCTTTTCCCATTTTTATGAGCTCTTTGGGATGTAGTCTTAGAAGTAATATTGCTGGGTCAAATGGTATCCACATTTTTGTAGCCCTTTTGGTATAGTTCAAAATTGCTTTCCAGAGCTAATATAATAAAAATGACAATTTCACCAAAATTAATTTAGTTATTCAGTGCCATACTAATCAAACTACCAGAAAATTATTTTCTAGAGCTAGAAAAAATAATATCAAAATTCATCTGGAAGAACAAAAGGTCCAGGAAATTAATGAAAAGAAATGATACGGAAGGTGACCTAGCCCTACCAACTCTCAAATGGTAAAGCAGAAGTCATCCAAACCACTTGGTACTAGCTAAGAAATAGAAGGGTAGACAAGTACAATAGGTTAGGCATCCAAGAAAAGTAGTCAATGAATATAGCAGTCTACTGTTTGATAAACCCAAGGACCCCAGCTTCTGAGTTAAGAACTCACTGTTTGACAAAAACTGCTGAGAAAACTGGATAACAGTATGACAGAAACTGGGCATAGACCAATGCCTGATGTATCCAAATGGATACATGATCTAGGTATAAAGGCTGATAGCATAAACAAATTAGCGGAGCAAGGAATAGTGTATTTGTCAGATTTGTGGAGAATGGAGAAATTTATGACCAAACAAGAGATGAAGAACACTATGAAGTATGAAATGGATAATTTTGATTATACTGAATGGAAAAATTTTTGCACAAACAAACCCAATGCAAGCAAGATTAGGAGGGAAGCAGAAAACTGGGAAAGAAGTTTTGCAACTAGTATCTGTGAAAAAGGTCTCATTTCTAAAATACATAGAGAACTGAGTCAAATTTACAAGAATACAAGTCATTTCCCAATTGATAAATGGTCAAAGGATATGAATGGGCAGTTTTCAGAGGAAGAAATTAAAGCTATCTATAGTCATATGAAAAAAAATGCTCTATATTACTATTGATTAGAGAAATGCAAATCAAAACAACTCTGAAGTGCCACAGCACACCTATCAGATTGGCTAACATGACAAAACAGGAAGATAATAAATGTTGGAGATGATGTGGGAGAGTTGGAACACTAATTCATTGTTGGTGGAAAAATTACATTTAAATACTTACTAGGTGTCATGCAACTAGGGATACAGATACAAAAGTGAAGACAGTCCCTGTCTCAAGCAGTTTACATTCCAACAGAGGATTAGAGCTCCAATAGAAGAGCAGATGCCAGGGAAGAGTATTTGGTGTGAAAAGTTATGTGGTAGCTACATGGCATGGTGTATAGAGCTCCAGACCTGGAGTCTGGAAATCCTTAGTTCAAAACTGGCTTCAGAGCCTTACTAGCTGTGTGACCCTAGACAAGTCATTTAATTATGTTTGCCTCAATTTCCACATCAATAAAAATGAGCTGGAGAAGAAAATGGCAAACTACTCCATTATCTTTATCAAGAAAACCCCAAATAGGGTCAAAAGAGTGGGGCATGACTGAATAATGATAATAAATGATGAGGCTACAGAAGAGATTGGCACAGCATTTTGAGGAGCTATAACAGGGCTCAATGCATTATAGTTCCAGAACAGGAAAGAACGAGGTAGAGAAAGTAAAAGCTGTGCAGTGGTCAAGGGTGTTTGACCAGTAAATGAAATGAGAATAAAGTAAGGAATGGTTGGCCTGGATGTATTGACCCACATAACACATTTACCATTCAAGAGACAGATCTTCCAGGAATGTTAGAGACTATCCACCCTGCTCCAATTTTAATGATAAGAATGATTAGTTGTAGAAAGGGAAACAGAATTACCCATGGTCACATAGTTAATAAGAGTATCAGTATTTTAACACAGAGCTTCTAAGTCCCCATTGTCTGAGCACAATTTTAGGGGGACAAAAGTAAAGTGATTACCATCTTTAAGTAAAGAAACAAGCTCTGAGGGTTTAAATACTTATTCATGATCTAATAGTAAATAACATAATAATTACTGACTAAAATAATACTTTAAATTTTGCAAAGTATTTATTGCCTGCTTTTAGCCTCACAGCTTGCCTGGGGAATAGATGTTATTATCTTCATTTTACAAATATGGAAACAGAGGTTTAGAAAAAATGAATATAACTGGTCCAGGTTCACGCAGCTGTTTAATCAGAGGTGAGACATGATGAGGAGAGCTTGAGGCTAAAGCAGGATTTCAATGTCTCCAAGCCAAATTTGTCACCTACCAAGTCATACCTCCTGTGTAAAAAGGTGCAAAATTCATGGAATTATCCAGATGTTTCATTTATATCATCCCAAGCTTACAGATCATAAGAAGTATATTACAACCAAGGGCAAAGCAGGAAGTGACAGGATATGATTCTATAACTTTACTTAATAAAAGTCCCCTGCTTCTCAGTAGGTTTACCCTGGTTCATATGTGCCTCCCAGCTTTGTTTTACCTATTTCTTTCTCCTATGATTTTTCTCTCCCTTTCATTTACTCCCCTTAACTTCTTAACTGGAGTGATTGAAGTCTTGCTGAGGTAATTGCAAACCATTCCAGCTTACTCTTGTTTTTCTCCACCTCATTCCACTAAAGCCCTAAGTTCTGGCCAAATGTCCACTGGTTTACCATCCTTAGAAGTGAGGATGGAATTGATTATTTTTCAATCAAATTTTTTTTTTTTTTTGGTTTTCTAAATTTTCTCAAAAGTTCTACTTCCAATACTAACAATGGCATGAAATCGCAATGGAGTCCTCTAGATCTGTTATTTCTCAAAACAGAAAGAGATCTAGATGGGCAGCATATTGACTAAGAAAAACACAAATGAACATTATGGTTTTTATGTGTTTTTTAAACATTTCCTAATTACTTTTTAATCTGCTTTGGTTGCCTGTTGTCACCTCTTCTCCAGACAATGCTAGCAGTATGGAAGATCCTGACTAGATAAGAGGTCATTAGAAAGATGGATTGGAAGTGGGGATGGGGAATGGCATAGGCATACTTTGAAGATGGTTAATCCAGGCATAGGAGGATGTGATCTGCTTTGGAGGAGAGAACATGGATACAATGGATCAATCAAATATCAAACTTATTCAGTGCTTACTATCTGCACACAACTAACCAATGAGGAAACAAACAAAAAATGAAAAACTTTGTTTTCAAAGAACTTACTTTCTAATAATGGAACACAATACCTCCATGCAACATATACATAAGTTAGATGTAGAATTTTGAACCCATAATCCCTTACTTCACTACCTTCTCCCTGCAAGGAGAGAGCTGTATTCTCCTACATCTTCTTTGCGACCTAACTTGGACAATATGGTTTTACATCATTCTTTCGTCTATTTCCATGTTTCTCATCATTGTGGATATTTCCCTCCTAGGTACATTTATTTCACTTTGTTTTTTTTTATATTCATCACATTCATCATTTCATTGCTTCTTATAGTACAGTAGTGTTCTCTTGCATTGACACTACAATTTGTGTAGCTTCTTCCCTAGCATTCCCTAGGAATGCTCATTTACTTTGGTTCAGGTTCTTTGTTACTACAAAAAGTACTGCTCAAAAGATGTTGGTACATGTAGAACTTCTTTTGGCAATCATTGACTCTCTTGGATTATGGACTACTTTCTGAATGGTCTTGGAAAAGAAAGAATAGTTAAGTCTGTGTGTACAAATACAAACCAGGTACACTGAAATCTAGCTAAAGAATAAATCAGTTTAAAGAAAAGGTTGATTCAGTCAATGTATTTCCTTATTTTGCTAGATGGCACTTGGCCCTACTGCTTGTTTGTTTTTTTGTTTTTGTTTTGTTTTTTTTTTAACCAGTATTATAGTAGTTCATAGATAAAATCCCCCCTTCTTCTCTTTCTCCCTTCTTACCTTCCCTCCTTTCCTTCTTTTCATCTTTTCCCTTTCTTTCTCCCTTCTTTTCTTTCTTCTTTCTACAATTAGTATGGTATTGTTATTTTATATTATGTTGTAATATAGCAAATATAATATTATATGTGATATTTTATAGGAATACTAAAATGTTCCATAGTACACCCCCATTCCCCAAAAAATCCCTCACAAGTACTTCCCACAATTCAAGTTATTTTGTTAACACTCTCCATATCTCTCTCTGCCTCTTTCTTGTGTTTCTGTCTCTTTTCCTTGTATCTCTGTCTGTGTTCCTTTCCTTGTATCTGTCTCTTTGTGTCTCTGTTTTTTTTGTCTTTGTATCTTTCTCTGTCTTCCTCTATGTCTTTCCGTCTGTATTTGTGTGTTTTTCTCTCTCTGCAGACTTTATCACTAATACATCCCACATCCTTTACTAAAGTATGTCTTTGAGAGACCAAGTAGGGAGAAAACATTTTCATGCCTGGGCAAAGCCAGAGATCATAGAGACTTTACAGCTTTTGTAGACTGCTGCACAAATGTACTTTCCTCTGTGCCTCATTGCTGGCTTTGCCATGGGGTTCCCAACTCAAACACACTGGGTTAACAGCAAAATGTAATAATGTTAAAGGAGGAAAGAAATGCCTACTATATTCAAGACTTCTGAGGTTAAAGCCTCTGGTTCATAAAGTGCTATTTTATGGGTCTGAAAGACTTTACGGACCAGTCATAGATTAAAGATCCTTCCCACCTCCCAAAAAAGTACACAGTTTTGGAGGGTGTTCTGAATAACTAACTTTAATTTAGTGTGCCAAGGTTCTTTATCCAGTTAATTCAAGCTTAACTGGATTCTTCGTGAGATGAAACTTTAGCACTTGGAATCAAAGATTTATTCAGAAAAGTTAAATAGGGCAAATGCTTAAGAGTGCAGACATTTGGTTATTCCCTTGAGAACCCCCTTGAATCATTGTAGATGGTATTTTATGTATATTTTCATCTTTTTTATAATCACAAGGGCTTCAATATAGGGTTTTTTCTTGGAATATTATTTTTATTTGAGAATTCCTATGGGAAAAATCCATATGAATTAATGATTTAAAAAATAATTGGATAATTTTTAAAGAGAGGAAATGTTAAAAATAATTTCAGAATAAATCCATTGTGCTATTTAAGCTTCTTCTGGTATCCTCACTCTAGTGTCTGAGGCCTGACTGGGAGGCAAGGAGTTCTGGATTACCTATCTTGTCATAACTTTACCTTTCTGATATGGAATTGCTATGAGCTTTTTGATTTTTTCTTAATAAATCAGATACTTACATTTTCACTGAATCTCTACCATTATAGCAGAGTGACATCTATTCCCCCCACTTAGGAACTATGACCCAATGAGGGAGCCATGTCCATAAAGATGAGACCAAAGTATAAGTGGGATTAAAATGGAGAAATAAGGAGCATCCTTTAGAAATAGAAATACCTTTGAGGCCTCAAGAACATGAATTTGGTAAAAAGAGAGGGAGGGGAGATGGCAATAGCAACTAGAGGAGATTCTACATATACCAGCCCATCCCTGACTACACTCTACTATTGTACTGTGGATGGAAGTAATGTGAGGAGTGGCCTCTTTCTTTGGGCAGTCCAGCCAATGATCAACAATGACAGGAAAAACAAATAGGAGGGCAGAATGGAATGCTAGTGCCATGAGAGAACTGAGAGGAACAAAGCAGCAATGTCAGCTGGTTTTGAGTTCCACGTTACACAGAACCATGATGTCCCTGGAGGCTGTGAGTGGGTAAGTGTTGGTGCCATTGGCGAAATCCATCATTCACAATATTTGCAGCTCCCCAGTGGAGTGGCTAGATCTACATATCTGAATTATATGTGGAAACTCCTTTGACTATGGCAGATCTATGAACTAGTTTCTTGTATGAGACAATCTATCCCTGTCTAGGAAACAGAGTCATATTCACTGACTGAAATGTTTATCTTCCTTAGATTTGCCTCTTCACTTTCCTGGATTCTTTCAAATACTAGCTAAAATGTCACACTCTCCATCAAGCCATTCCCAACTCCCTCCACCTCCTACCTTAATGCTAATGTCTTCTTTCGGTTCATTATCTCTGGCTTGGCTTATCTTGTGTATATGTTTTTTGTATATAATGATTTGCCTAGCCTCTCCCCTATTAGACCATGAACTGCTTGAGAATATAGACATTTTTGCCTTTCTTTGTGTCTTCTGCTCTTGGCATAGTGCCTGGCACAAAGTAGGTACTTAATAAAAGTTTTTTTTTAATTAACTGGGGATTTTAAAAATCTAAATGATGCTCTTTCATTAGCTCTTTTCATGTATTTTGACTAGATTCCTTTTTGTTACATCTTTGGTCATGAGCTAAAAAAAAAAAACTTCACAGTCAAACTATGCTCATAAAATGAATTCTCATTTACCATGTTTATGTGGCTGGAGTCCATTGAATGGAAGTGCATGAGGGAAGAGAAGAATTGAATTTCCCAGCACACAGGGAATGAACCAGGTTTTAATGGGATGAACACAAGCAAACCCATACCCTCTAGACTCATGAAATGAGAAGATGCCATCAAGGAAGGGGCAAAGCTAAGGAGATAGAGATAGCTGATCTCTGAGCACTACAGAGTTAGTGGAACACCTAATTCTTCCACAGAGTGGAGTGGAGAACAGAAGGACCAAGGTGAACATAGTATTGATAGCTCCTGGGTCCTCATTAGAGAAAAAAAATTATATGCAAATGGACAGCAGTACCCTGACATAAGAAAGTTATTATAGCTCCTGAGTTGATTGCAACCTTCTCCATTAGGGAGCAGTTAGCAATCCAAAGTGACATTACTTAAATCCATCAAAGTGATCATTTTTATTTCATTTATTCTTTTGTATTCAAGGTGAATTCATGTTGGTCAGTTCATCTTAACTCTACCCTAATCCCTGCATTCTGATCTTCTAACAGTTCAAATTAGTCAATAGATCCCTCAACTTTGACTGACAGGAGTTCTAATCCCAGGAACTTTCCCTTCCATTCCAACATTGGAGGACTTTCTTTTGATCTTGTAACATTCCTAGGATACAGTGAAGGCCAAAGTCTGTCTACCAGTCATCCTTTGTTATGTTACTTGTCTGGCCCTTAGCCTTCTCCAGTCATGTTTCCTAATACTATCTTTTTTTCCAGTTTTTGTACAGGAATAATCATTTGTCATATATCACTACCTACTTAAATACCTACCAGGAAACTTTTGAGTGACCCACAACTTGGAGCTTTTAAGGTTCTCAGTAAAATAAATAAATCATTATGTTGGGAGTGGAGGAAAGAGCATTACAGTCTACTATTTTTCATGTAAAAATCTACTCAATTTGCTTAGCCTCCATAGACATGCACTAATTGATCAATGTCTGCCATAACAGCTATTTAGCAATGTGAACATAAAGGCAACAATGCACAGACCTGTTGGAGATCAAGATTGGATATTCATTTAAAAAAATATGAAAGGGAAGGGCAACTGTTTCTAGCTTGTTCTCTCATTAGATTCTTTTTTTTTTTTTCGAGTAAATATTTAATTGTTTATTCTAAAAGGCTTTAAATTTATTACAATTGATTTCAACACCCGAAAAAAAGCATTTTTCTTTTGTTTCAAAATCCAGTCTACTACATAATTTTTACCCAAAAAGAAAAACCAATTGTGGCATTTTATGTATGAGTGATAAATGCATGTTTACTTATGATATCAAAGAAAATTTGAAATAATGAGCAAATCTGGAAACGTAAGCATCTGTTGGTAATCTCATGTGCTTAAAATATCTAATACAAATAAAAATTTGTGAAACTTTTAAAAGAATGATTGATGCAAATTAAAGTGCCCCTCAATTGTTACTATTATTCCTTAGACATCTCATTAGATTCTTAATAAATATTTGGCAAAGTAAATAAAATTGAACTTTTTTTGTTGCTTGAAAAGTAGAATGATTTTAAGATAGAGCTGTAGCTACATGAGTTCTACAATTATATATTTATGAAAATTACAGGAGGCTGGGATAGAAAGCTATTTGAATTGAATTAACCTGATTTCTCCACTGCCTTAAACCAAAAAGAAAACTGCATGCAAGTGATGATGGGGAGGCCACAGGCACTATCTCAAAACAGGAGGAAAATGTCATGGATTGAATAGGACAATATCACATTAAAACTAGTGGATGTTGCTATTTAAATGGACCAGGGAACCAAAAGTTCTCTGATTTGTAATGTATTTATTTTATTTTTAACTGAACCTTAGAATTCAATGATTTGGAGAACTTTGAGCATTAAAATTACCTCTCCCAGGGTATTGACAAACCCATAAAAGTCCTTTCCCAGCTATGATTCTCATTTATTCATCCAACAAGCACATTTTCAAGGACTCATATAATTATCCATGTTCTAACTATTAAAAATACAAGGCAAAAGTCAAGCTTTCCTTCCTCCCTTCATTAAACTTATATTCTATTTGGGGAAGACAGCATAAACACAGATAAGTATACCAGGACACTCACACACATGATAAGTATGAAGTAATATCTAGGAGAAGACACTAAAAGCTTGAGATCCAAAGAGGAATCATTTAGGAGATAGAACCTAATCTGAACCTATGTAAACCAAGATTTTTAAGGAGGGATGTTCATTCCATGCATTGAGGTCAGCCTAGGCCAATACAGGGAGCTAGGAGATAGAATGTCATACATACAAAATAGCTTTAGACATATTGATTTGGCAGCTGTGTGAAGGACAGATTGGAGAAGGGGAAGGCTGGAGCCAACAAGGTCACCTAAGAGGTTATTGCAATATTCTAATAAGATGTGAGCAGCGTCTAACCTTAGGGGCTGACCTTGTGGAGACAGAGTTGAGAGGTCTTAACAAATAATTGCATATAGTTTGGATGAGGGAGAGAGAAGAGTAAAATATGAGTCTGAAGTTGTGAACTTGAGTGCTGAAAGCAGAGAACAGGAAAGGAACTAAGTATTTACACAGTTACTACTGCTAGCAAGGCACAGTGCTAAGGGTTTGACTTTTGGTTTTGTTTTGTTTTTTTATTAATATTATCTCATTTAATCATCACAACAATGGGAGGGAAGTACTGTTATTATCCCCATTTTACAAATAAGGAAACTGAGGCAGAGAGAGCCCTAGCATACTGAGTATAAAATACAAAAGGGCAAAGTGATTATCTGACAGTAGTGTTGCTCAGTAAACAAACTTCTATTAAATTCTCCCTGTTTTCCAGATACTTTGCTAAGCTCTCAGGATACAAAGACACAATTGCTAGATATTATTAAATAAATCTCAAATAATATGTATGTCATTTAATTAAAGGCATAAATAAGGTAACCTTTTAAACCCCAAGTGCTCATCAAAGACAGAAGCTGATGCTTCTTTTGAACACGTACTTTGTATTTTCCAGACTGCACTTGAAGGACACTGAGAAATCTGAATAAAGAATTCTTCACCACTTGTTTTTGATGAAATAAAAATTTCAGTCTTTGGCCTGTCACATTCACTGCCTTTGACAAGTGCATATTCAGGAAAAAAAATTAAAAAGAAGGAAACTATGAGTGCGGGAACTGTATGCAGGAATGGAAAATGCATTGCTATGGTTCCCCAATCCATAACCAATTAAAGTGGCTGTCAAAGTTCATTTTTAAATACAAAAAGGAAAAGAAAAGAAAAATTCCCTGACCCTCTTCTTTAGTGGGTAAAGGATGCTTTCTCCCAGAGAACATCTTATTATGAATACAGTCATGTTTGCATTTTTAAGGGAGGATGTTCTCAACTGATTTTGTTCATGATACATTTTCTCCATTTCAGAAGAAAATGGGTATATTCTGTTTAAAAACATCTCCTTTCCTGAAAGCAATTAAAGTCAGCAGGACATCCCTATAACTCATTAAGAGATCTCATGACTGCACCCAGAGGTCTAGAGTATTTTAAACTAATATTGCTCAGATAGTGGTCCCTTTGGTTTCATTAAAAAGACATTCCTAGGGCTTTGACAAATACTTCAATTTTGTTTTTTGTATTTTAAAAAATGGTGATCAAAGAGATATGTGATAAGTTCTAAATATGTAAAAGAATATATAATTCAGGAAAGCTGTTATATTATTACTGTTTGAAGCAATCAGCAAACATTTATTATGTATATGTTATAACTAGCCACTTTATGCATGTAGTTAACAAATGATCTTGAGAAAGAGGACAGTAAGAATGTGCACATTCGTGACATAGTTATTGTAAATGTTTTGAATATATGTATTCTTATAATACATGTATACATATATTTTATATACAGTTATTATACATACTATGTAGTTTATATATATATATATATATCTCATGTGCCCTTATATGTATGTATATATATATTAATATATGCATATTGTGTATACATATATATGTACTTGTGTATGGATATAGACATATATGAATATAAATATATTGATATAGATAAATAGTGAGATAGAGAGAGATAGGGATGATAGATGATTTACAAACTACTCTTCTCTTCCAATTGAGAGACATTGAGGGGTGCTGTTTAGAAAGCCAATCTTGAAGCCAAAAAGACTTGGATTCCATCGGTCCTCTGACATACTCTAGTCATGTGACCCCAAGGCCACTCATTCCAGTTCTCAATGTCCTAGTATCTCTCTAAGAGTCCAAGTTAAAGAGAAGATGCTGATCTATACTGGTAGAGTAACTTAGTATTTTCCTGGGCCAATAAAGTCAGACTTTAGTCTCTCTCTCTCTCTCTCTCTCTCTCTCTCTCTCTCTCTCTCTCTCTCTCTCTCTCTCTCTCTCTCTCTCTCTCTCTCTCTCCCTCCCTCCCTCCCTCCCTCCCTCCCTCCCTCTCTCTCTCTCTCTCTCTCTCTCCCCTATTTCTCTGTCTATGACTCTATTAACACAGTAATAATTACCTAAATCTGTGCTCATTTTACACTTATCTGGCTTCACACTAGAAGGGGGACCCAAGCTGGATGAGGTATATTTACAAAACAAAAGTCCCCTACAAAAATGAATCAAAGACCATAAGGTCATTATGCCAGTTGGTTGATGGACAACAACAGCAAATGACATGATTGACGTAATTGACTTTGTTGTTGTTTTGCCATTCTACAATTCTTTAGGTTTCTTTGATGATATACTTTCAGAAGATAAGCATAATGATAATATGGTCATATTGTATACGGGGCAGCTAGATGGTGCAGTGTATAGAGCATCAGTGCAGGAGTCAAGAGGACCTGAGTTCAAATCTCAGGTCAGACACTTGACACTCACTAGCTGTGTGACCTTGGGCAAGTCACTTAACCTCAATTGCCTCATCCTGGGTCATCTCCAGTCATCCTGATGGATATCTGGTCACTGGATTCAGATGACTCTGGAGGAGAAGTGAGGCTGGTGACCTGCACAGCCCTCCCTCACTCAAAACAAAGTCAAGTGCAAGTCATGGCATCATTTTTCTGATGACATGGTCTTCTTCGGCAATGAAGGATGAACACACACATGTTACATACATGTGTAAATATGTGTTACAATTCTTTATACTACATACGCTATATGGATATGCAATATATATGTTATAGAATATGCTAAATAGGGATTAACACATAGCTTAAATATGAATACATTTTTATATTTTATCACTTTTTTATATTTATAAAGGACTAGAAGATGCATTTTGATACAGTGATCAAGATAGGAAATGATAATCACTGCATTTGGCATTGAAGAAAGAGGAGATTCTGAGAGTTCAGCTAAGAAAGCCAACTAGAAATGGTAAATGAAGAATAATTTATATTGCTTTGGGGAAAAAGTACTGAATTTAGAGATGGGGGATTTGTACTCAAATCACAGTGCTGTTACCCTCCACAGCTATCTTCATCTATAAACTGGGAAACTGAGGCTTAGGGAAGTCGTTTTCTCAAGATCACCCAGGAAGTAAGGTGAACCGGATAATCTCTGAGATGGCTTCCAGAAGTACAAATGGGATTATCCAGTCTTCTGCCTATCCTGTTCCAGTATAGCTGACTTCTCCCTTGGCTTTTATTTATCTTTCAGAGAATCATGTACATTATTTTTGTTCTTCATATATTGTTTAATTAATTAAAAGGGAAACTTTCTCATAATTACAAATGACACTTTTGTAGTGCCTTAAGGTTTGCAAAACTTGTCTCAGGCATTACATCTTGTGAGCTTTCACATAATATTCTGAGTTCTAAAGAAATCTCTTGCCATTTTACAAATTAGGAAGTAAAAGCTCAGAAACAGTAAATCACACCCATGGAAAGTGTCTGAAGGAAGATTTGAATGGAAAGCTCATCTAACTTTAACTGTTCTTTTTTCACCTGACTGGTGTCTTTCAAAGGCCCCAACTTCAAAGAGATGAGACAAGTGATTATTTCTCGCATATTAATTATCAATTATTGAATTAGGATTGATGTTTTCCCTTCTTATTTCTTCATTCAGAAACGAGAAAACTGTAGGTTGTTCAGTCTCAGAAGGACACCGTTGATAAATGAGAATGCCCAAATCCCTGGGGTGCATGTTTTTTAAACCAGGGTGGGAGACTCCACCCAACCAGAAAACTTTACAAAGAATTTAATCTGAGTGAAATCTGGACCATAGTGTTCTAATCAGATATGCCTGAGTGATTAAAGCCAGTTCCCTGGCCTTTCATTAGAATGGACCCACCTCTCACTATAATATGGATTCTTCTCATTAATTATTAACCAATCAAAATCAATTGTCACCTTTAAGAACACCCACTTTTCCAAGGATACGTAAGTGGTTGCACAAGGGTTCTTTGGCATTTGAGAGTGCCACTGACTCCTTTTGTTAATTCTCCATTATCCTAATTATTAAAATAATTAATTACTCAGAAACTGTGTCTCTTGAACATTTTATCCATCACAGAGTTTAGGTGGAAAGTGCTTTATAAATGGTAAAGAATACAAATAAGAATTGTTACCATTGTTAATGACGTTAACCATATAAATGATAATGATGGTGACAGTTATGGCATTGTAACACTTTTTTACTCCTTTTTATAAATTAGGAAACTGAGGTTTAACTGAGTTTGGGAAGGGCACAAGATGGTAATGATAATTTTAGTTACAATATTTTGTAACTATAAGGATTTGTTTAGACATGCAAAATCCTTGGATCACCCACAACTGTTTTTAAAAATAATATGTAAATTCCACTGTCTTTTTTTTGTGTGGTTAATATGGAAGAAGTAGTTTGTATGTCTAGACACAACCTAAGGCAAATATGCTTAATATGTCATTTTAACTGCTCCTTGGCCATATGCATTTAAATGAATGCTTTAAATTTGTACTTGCACCCCAAGGTGAAGAACAAAATTTTGGAAAAAATAAACAAAACAAAGCAAAAATCAAACCCAAGGCAAACGAAAGCTGCAGTATAAATAAAACTGCTTTAGATTCGATTACTGTTCCACAAGGAGCAATGGTACTTTAATTGCGAAACCAGAATGTCCCTCTCTGCACTTCTTACAAGAAAGAGAAGCATAAATTTAAAGGAAGAAGAGACTTTAGAATTTACATAGATCAAACCACTCAATTATTTCTGTTTTTTTTTTTTTTTTGTACAGATTTTTTTTCTTTCCTTTGTGAAACTGGGTCTCCCTCTCTCTCATCCAGATCGGAAGTACAACAGCCACTTATAGGATGGTCTCACTGCTGAACTGTCATGTTCTAGGGGCAGCTAAGTGGTACAGGGGATAGAGTGCCAGCCCTGTAGTCAGGAAGATGCATGTTCAGATCTGGCCTCAGAAACTTACCTGGGGAAGTCAAGCAACCCTATTTGCACCAGTTCCACATGTATAGAATGAGCTTGAGAAGGAAATGGCAAAGTCCTCCAGTGTCTTTGCCAAGAAAACCCCAAAAGGGGTGATGGAGAGTCAGACACAACTGAAACAACCAACCAGCCAACAATGACAATTTCCAACTTCAGCCTGTTTGCCCATCCCTAGACAACCTGTTAGCTGACCACTCTTTGGAACTAATCTTCTCGGTTCTAGATATAATGAGATCAGTCACTTGATTGATATTAGCCAATGTGGTCAGAAGACTTGGGTTCAATCAATCCACCAACCTTAGCTTCCACAATGGCAGGAACCATGCCCATTATTATCTTTTGTTTCAAAATGATGTATTTCTTTCTATATTACTTCCCTTTTAGTTTTAAAATGAGAAAACTGAAGCCAAGACAGACTTCCTGACTAGCCTAAGATCATGTGGAGCAGACGAGCAGACCATGTGGAATAATAGAAAAAGTGCTCAATTTGAAATCAGAAAAGTTTGGATCATGACTCTACCATGTAGTACCTGTGACCTAGGACTAGTGATTTATCTGCTTTGGACTTCACTTTCTTCATCTGTAAAAGGAGAGGCTTGGATAAGTTTCTTCTAAGGCTTCTTTCAATCCTAAATATAATTCCTACAGGTACTGATTTTCAGAGTCAGAACTAAATGTCAGATGCTCTGTCTCTAAATTCATTACTTTTGTCATTACACCATGCTATCTACTACGTGAGCCAGTTTCCTGGAGATTATAAAGCTCTTAAATATACTTAATGACAAATGCCAAATGGTCAAAGTAGGATGCTTCAATGAGAAAAGTCTTTGGTTTAGCATGATATTGATAAGGAAGAAAGCAAGGAGTGGGTATCTGTAGGAGAGTGTATCTGAGATTTGTGAGAAGGACTTTGGTAGCTACCCTTTCTATTCTGCCATTGGAGTGAATGCAACAGCTAAGAGCCACTTCTGTCTGCTGGCTGATTACTAATGGGAAGCACACTAGACTAACTGTGTGAGAAGCACTGTTGGCTACCGAGATCCAATCTTAGAGGAGGAGTATAAGTTGGGGCCATCAGCCCAGAAGGGTTGCTGTTCATCCCTCCAACTGGAATGTGACCCTTCCAGGTTGGGTCCCCAGTGCTGAGTGCTACTTTGTACTCCGGGTAGCCAGATGGCACAGTGAATGGAGTGGTAATGTGCCCAGCTTGGAGTCAGAAAGACCTGAACTCAAATCTTGCCTCAGCATCATGAGCCCAGGCAAGTCCCTTAACCCAGGGGTGGGGAACCTGTGGCCTCAAGTCTACATGTGGACTTCTAGGTCCTTGACTGCAGCCTTTTGGTTGAGTCCAAGGTTTACATAGCAAATCCTTTTATTAAGGGGATTTGTTCTATGAAGTTTGGATTCAGTCAAAGGGCTGCACTTGAGGACATATGTGGCCTTGAGCCTGTGCATTACCCACCTCTACCTTAACCTCTTGTAGCTTCAGTTTTATCATCTGTAAAATGAGGATAATAATGGTATCTACAGTAAAGGGCTTTTGTGAGGTTTAATGAGACAACATTTGTAAAGCACTGTATATTAGTGATTAGCAATTATTAAGGGGAAACCTAAGGGAAGGTATTCCTAATACTATAGCTTAAGAGCCTCGACCAGTATGTTTTCCATGAATAATTAGCTAGTAATATATATACATGTATATGTATATATACACATATACACATACATGCATACACATAAATACATATATGCATATGTGTATATACACATAAGCATATACATACATATATGTGTTTATGTGCAATGTGTGCACATATACACACAATGTACATTCAAATACACAAATATTTACATACACATATACACAAGTATGATAGTTTCACATTTTTAACTGTATAAAATTTGTGCCACTGACATTTTCATGACATGCAATAACAATTTTTCTTTTTTTTTATCAGTACTAAAATTTCTCATGAAGACTATATCTTTTAATTCTAATATCTCTGGAATAATTAGATATAAATAAGGAAATAAACAGATATAAATTTGAAACACTTTAGCTTACCTATACCCACAGTAACCCTTTTATAAAACTTTTAAAAAACCCTTTCACAAAATTAGATGAAATTTTCAATGGAAGTTATAGCAAAGATGAAAAAAAAAGGGGAAATGACTAATGTACATTTTGTTGTTCAGTTGTTTCAGTCATGTCTGGCTCTTCCTGACCCCATTTGGGGTTTTCTTGGCAAAGATATTGGAGTGGTTTCCCATTTCCTTCTCCACCTTGTTTTACAGATGAGGAAACTAAAGCAAACAGGCTTAAGTAACTTGTCTAGGGTCACACAGCCAGTAAGTGTCTGAGGCCAGGTTTGAACTCAGGAAGGTGAGTCCTCTTGACTTCAGACCTAGTACTCCATTCAATTCATCACCGATGACTGGGGCACAGTGAAAATTGATGGACCTAGTGAAAATTTTAAAGAAATCCTATTACATTTCATCTATTTTTATATTATGCTATCCTTTATAGTTTGGTGGATGTATCAACGTAGCAGTAACTAAAATATCTCTTTTCAGGTTTGTGTTGAGAAGTGTTAGGGATTAATTGCAAAATATTTCATAACATTTGGGGGTTTATTTCATTTACTATTGAATGCTGTGTGTGAATGTGTGTGTGTGTGTGTGTGTGTGTGTGTGAGTGTGTGTGTTTTATACTTAGGAAAGAATAAGCCAGGAATGACGCACTCACGGTTTATGTGCAGATGTATTTCACTTACAGTTTGAGCTCTGAGAGAAATGTGTTTGCAGTTGTTAGTCTTGCTTTCCACGAAGTACAGGCTGAAGGGCTCATTGGGCGAGTGAAGGGAACAGATGGCAAGGTTCTGATTGCGCGAGTGAGGAAATGGGATAATCTCAAAACTTGTGACTGGTTTTCTCAAAACTGCTCACTGTTGTTTGTGTTGTTTTGGTTCAAGTGCAAAACCACGGCTACACCTAGCAGACTCCTGTGTGTTACGAATGAAAAGGACAGTTTACACTAGAAACACTTCATTTTTTTCCAGTTTCCATGGGAAAAATGATTGTTATTTTTTCCATAGAATAGCATGCCATATAATATAAAGAACACTGAATTGGAATCAGAGGACCTCAGCTGGTGTCAAAGTTTTGCTTCTAAGAATCCTAAGATTTTAAGATCTCAGGGCTGGAGTTGGAAGTGTCCTACAAGAGTTTAATTTTCCACGTGGCAGCAGAAGTGGGGTTTGAACCTCACTTCTTTCCCATCATAGCCAGTATCCTCTTTATTTGAGAAAATGAGCAAAATAAAAAGTGTAGATAAGATAAAGTGTCTGTCCTCAGGGCACTTACAATATAATAATGAAAGACTACATAGAAGATAGCTATAAGATACAATAGAATTACACGAAGTCTAAAAGGGAAGACTGGTGCCAACTGGCAGAATCAGCACAGATTTCCTATTTGTGAAGACAAACCATTCTAACCTCTCTGGGCCTCACTCTCTTCACTATAACTCAAGGAGGAGTAGATGGTCTCCAAATCATTTTTGGCTCTAAATCTTACAATGTGGGAAACCAAGAAATCCAAATCCAAATCCAGGAAGCAATCAAAAGCCACTGTTTGTACTGAGTTTGAACTGAAGATGGCACAGCCCTCTCTCACTTAAATCCAATTCACTTGCACGTCATGGCAGCCGCTCCCTGATGCCATGGTCTTCTTTGAGAACAAAGAGTAAACAACAACAGTTGTCATTGAATAATTCTTGAAAGAGTTTGCAATATTGCACTAGAAAGGGTCAACTCTAACTCGTTGATTTAATGATAATTATTTATTCAGGTTGAATAATGACAATAACCAATACTAGTAACAGTTAGCATTTAGATAACACTGAGTATGTGCCAAGTACTTCACAAATATTAGCTCATTTGATCCTCACAACAATGCTGTGAGGAACAGACTATTGGGATCTCCATTTTATAATTAAAGAACCTGAGATAGAAGTTAAGTGACTTGCCCAGGGTCACACAGCTAAGAAGTATCTGAAACTGGATTTGAAATCCTGTCTTGTTGGTTCTAGATTCAGTTCTCTACCCACTGCACCACCTGGCTGCCTCCGTGAATAACTATTCACAGCCAAAAGGCATTGTTTGCTCATTGTCTCCCCTGAATAGACTGTGAGCTCCTTGAGGGCAGGGATTGACTTCTGCTTAATACAGTAGGCCCTTAATAAATGACTGACTAACATGCAGTGCTCTTGAGTACAGAGGAAGAAACCAAATACTCTTTTCTGTCCCTTTCCCCAACTTTTCAATAAAAATAAAAGCTCTTGTGGGTAGTTTTATGAGAAACGCATTTGGACTTGAAGCATCTTGATGCAAATCCTCTACTGCATTTCAGCCATGTGGTCCGATGGTTGGAGCATTGGACACAGAGTCAGGATAACTTGAGTTTACTTTTTGCCTCAGCTAGCTCTATCACCCCGGACACTTAACCTCTGACTCGCTCAGTACCCTCTTCTGTAAAACAGAGACAACAATAGCACCTATTTTTTAGAGTTCTTACAAGAGTAAAATGAGATAATACTTACATAAAGTGTTTTATAAAGCTAGAAGGACTCTACAAATGCTAGCAATTCTCAACTTTCTGGCCTTGGCCCAGGTCCTTCATCATCCTAGGCTTTAGTGCTTTCTTTTAGAATATGCAAAACTGGAACTCTGTTCTCTCTAAGGGTCTTACCATTTCTCAGTCTTAGTCAGGGCCAGGAGCCATCGATTCTAGGCTTAGATTTCCAGGGCCACCAATCTTGGGAAAGAACCCCATCTTCACTCTTCCGGTCCAGTGGTTGTGCATTGTCTGCTAGAAGCCTTGCACCCCATCCCTAGACAGACCATTCCACCACTGGATGGCTCTAACTGTTAAAAAGCTGCTCCTCACATGAAGCCTAATTTGTCTCGTTACAAGATTCTTTCACCCATGGCTCTTTACACTAACCTTCAAGGCAATACAAAACAAGTCCAATCCCTGCTCCATGGTTTAGCCATGCGCACTTGAGGACCATGATCATGTGCACTCTAGATCTTGTCCTTTCCAGGCTAAATATCCACACTTCCTTCAAGTGATCATCATATGACATGAAATCGAGATCTTCCCTGTTCCTTGTCACCCTTCTCTGGATATTCTCAATTCTTCCCACTCTGTGGGACCCAGAATTAAATAGATAACTCTGTTGTGAAAAGACTAAGATAGAGTGAAGCAATACAATAAAACTCATTTCTGGAATCTCAGCCTCGCTCAATTCTGCTTCCATAATATAGCCAATGATTATACATCTATTATATGTATAGTAAGATAAGAATGTCCTTCCCTACTCCCTCAGATCATGGACAGGTTCCTTTCCATTGGCCTTTGGGAGTTCATGGGGGATTGGATGAACCATGTGTGACTCATGAAATGAAAGTCGTCTAATACTGAGGAGCTAGAAGAAAGGATGCCTCAGGAATTGCTGAGCCAGAATGGAATGGGTATTCTAAAGAGAGTGACCTATCACTTTGTCATTATATTTTCATGTTCTGAAGGGCACCTCCAATTGAACCCATTACACATAAAATAGATGACTATTGTATTAATAAAAATGAGATGAATTGGTGATCATGTAAGTGGAGGGGAATGAATATACATGAGTTGCATTATAAAGGTAGAAATGACAAGATCTAGCAATAGGTTGGATATACAGTGGAAGGAAAATAAAAGATCAAATGTGACAGTAAGGCAGTTATCTTGGGTAACTGGGAGGGTGGTAGTATTCTCAACAATAATGGAGAAGTTGGAAGAGTGTATTATTTAAGGGGCAAGATAATGGGATGTGTTTTGAACTTAAGTCTGAGATGCATAAGGGCCATCTAGCTTGAAATGGCCAAATGTAAATGTTGATACAAGGAGACAAGATACCAAGGATGCGTGTATAGATCTGGGAATCATATGTATAAATGTAATAATTGAACCTACCAAAGCAGATGAGATTAACAAGTGAAATACTATAGAGAGAAAATGAGAGGAAGGTCCAGGAAAGGTCCTTTCGGAAAACTCAGTTAGAAGGTATGAAATGGATGAAGTACTCACTTGAATTGGTAATGGTGATGACAGGAGAAGGAGCTGAGCATTGACACAATGAGTACAAGTAGACATGGAATATATAATCACTTAATGACTATAACCCCTTAAGAAGTAAGGGCTAAGGATTCAAGTCACCACAGAAGCTGGGAACGCAGTAGGGCAACCCATTCGACTAAAAGGTACACCGAAGAGGAATTTCAAGAGGACTCCATGAAGGGAGAAAAGGATTTACTGGGTACTCCTCTGCCATATTCTTTACATGAGTCATATACTAAGGCAGCTAGCTAGCACAACGAGGCTGGGTCAGGACAACCTGAATTCAATTCTAGCCTCTGTTGGAAAAACAAAATGGATAACAATGATTAGTGGTAGCCCAATTTTCCAAGGATGTTGAGTATGTGAAGGAAATTAACGTGAGGATGGCTGGAAAGCTAGCTTAAAGTCAGATTGAGGATAAAGTGTTAGGCTAAAGAGATCATAATTTATTCTCTGGCTAGCAGGGAGCCACGGAACGTTATGGAGAATAATACTAGCACCCTCAGACTTGTGTCTTAGGCAGCCATATCAAGGATGGATTGGAGAAAGGACAAAGTGGAGGAAGCATCCTAAACATGCTGCATGTTTAATTAGATAGTGAAGTAGTTTGGGATGAGAGACAGAAAGACCTAGAAACAGAGAGAGAGAGAGAGAGAGAGAGAGAGAGAGAGAGAGAGAGAGAGACATACACGCACACGCATGCACACGCACACACATATACACAGAGATAGAGAGACAGAGAGAGAAAGAGAGAGAGAGAGAGAGAGAGTGTGGGTGTGTGTGTGTGTGTGTGTGTGTGTGTGTGCGTGTGTGTGTGTGTGTGTGTGTGTGTTTTGGAATCATGAAAATCTGGGTTCCAGTCTTGCCTCTGATACATAGTAGTTGTGTGAATCTTGCCAAATCCTTAAGGATACAAATTGCAGAACAAGGGAAGATCTACATTAGCTTAGAGTGTTTCTTCATTAGGTATGTTCTATATTAATGAAATGACATTTCTGATCCAAAATAAAAAAAAAACCCCAAAATAACATACTTATCACATACTTCCTTTCCTAAAATTAGTAGCTACAATGATCACCCTATTTTCTTAGATTAAAAAGTGCATCCTGGATAATCCTATAGGACAGGATTGTATTTTTGTTAGTTTAATGTCATTATTTAAAGGTGTTTTGAGGGATTGGGGATGAGTTCAGGGGATTCCCTGCCTTTACTCTGACATCTTGGCTCTTACTCCTCATTTTGTTAATTTTTCAATCTGTAGCTTCACAGCACTCACCCTCCCCCCCCCCTTAAAAACAGACCACAGTGATGGAAGCATCATAAGACTGATAAAAGTTGTTTTGTATCTGACTGTGACTGCTTGTTACCGTTCCATTGTCTTCCCTTCTCCAAAAACCCTCAATATGGATCTTGGCATCTTCCTCTCTGAAGAAAAAACAAAATGGTAAGTCACTAATACCTTAGTGTAAGTTGGAATGTAGCATTAGACTTCTCAGAAACTCTATTTTAAAAACAATATAAAAAGACAAACTCAAAAGAAATCGTTACTAACAGAATATTTTTAGAGAGTGAAAATGTTCCCAAAGCCTTAGCATCATTCGAAGTGGTTGCATTACGGCTTTTGGAAAACACTGTATATTTTGACAGGGAAACCTCAGTGCCTTGTTGTGAGAAGGTGGAAAGAGTTCTGCTATATGTTTATGGGAATACAGAAATATTTGTTCATTTTTCCATGTTGATCTTGGACAATTCATAAAACATCCCAAATTCAGTTTCCTCATCTATAAAATATTTAAATATACAAATGGATCTATTATTCCTTCTGTAATATAGAAGATGGGACAAGTAAGGGACTTAGTGGATACAGCACCAGACCTGGAGTCGGGAAGGACTCAGTTCTAATCCAACTTCACTCATTTAATAGCATGTGACCCTGTGTAAGTGACCTAACCTTGTTTACCTCAATTTCCTCATCTGTAAAATGAGATGAAGAAGGAAATGCCAAATCACTTTAGTACCTTCATAAAAAAATGAAAAGAAAAAGAAAAGAATTTAAAAAAAAGAAAACTCCAAAGGGTCATGAAGAGTTGTACAACATAGTTAGAAGAGGCAGCTAGGACAGCAAATTAGATGCTGGTCTGAAATCAGAAAAAAAAAAAAAACCAAAACGAAACAAAACCTGAATTCAAATTTGACCTGAGATCTTTCCTGGGCAAGTCACTTTACCCTGTTTACTTTATATTTTTTTCATCTGTAAAATGAATTAAAAAAGAAAATGGCAAACCATTCCTGTATCTTTGCCAAGAAAGTCTCAAATGAAGTCACAAAGAGCCAGACATAATTAAAAAAGACTGAACAACTACCAAAATAGGAAAACAAATGGTCTTCCATGGTCATTAAAAGCTTCCCACTTCAGAAACTACGTCAGTCACTTACTCTGACTGTCCATAAGTCCACATCTGTCAGAGATGCTCTGACAAGGCAAAACCTAAGAAAAATAGTCCCATGCAAATATTCTTGAAGTCATAACGTATCTTCTAAGTAAAGCATAATCGTCTACTGTAGCATACTAGTCTAAGGATAATATCCATCCTTTATAAGTGAGAAGAATCAAGCTTATCAAAGTCACAAAATTCCATGTAATTATTAAAACCCCCTGTTGTAGGAGTAATCCATCTGGAGCCATAACTTCAGTTCAATTCATTATAATTCAATTCAACTGAGCATTTGCTGGATACATGTAACAGTCTAAGTATTTACTAAATACTAAGGAAGGAGAAAAAAAGAGAAAGAGACTGACATCCAGAAGTCTGCATTTTTACATTCTCATTAGGGGGCAGACATAAGTAAGCAATCAGTTTCTCCATAAGTGATTAAAAAGTGACCATGATATGTAATTCACCAACACTGGGGTACATATACAAAAAATGAACAATTCCTTTTCACAAAAATCTCTTTTTCTAGGACAACAAAAACATTTATAATAGAATACAGGTTAAAGGTAAAGATAACAACGTAACTTGGTGTGAGAGGGAGGGCTTTAGCAACTGAGTCAATCAAGAAAGCTTTCCTTTAGATGGTGCTCCTGAGCGGTAGTTTGAAAGAAGAGAGTGATTGTGTAAGAAAGAAGTGATGGGAGGGACAGTCAGGGAAAAGCAGAGAAGGGAGGGAGAATTTCATGTGGAAGGACCAGAAAGAAAGCTGGTTTGGCGGCATGACGGCCAGCAGAAAGGGGAGAATTGACTGGAAAGAAACGTTAAGATCAGGCTACGTAAGGCTTTCGAAGCTAAACAGAGCTTACAGTCTTGTCTTTGATGCTAAAGGGAATTGGAAGATAATTGGCATTTATTGAGCAGGAGGGGGACTTGGTCCCATCTATACTCTAAATTACAGGTAAATTAAAAGAAGAAAAACTTGAGGAAGCAAAGTTTTTGCCCTATCTAAGCAAGAGGTGATGAGGGAGGGGGTATGTGAGTGGAAAGATGTGATTAGTGAGGTTCAATGGAGGTAGAAATGGCAAAAGCTGCTAGGGATGTATATGGGTTTTGAGAGGAAGTGAGCAGTTCTGGACAGTACCAAGGCAGCAGAGCTGTTAAACAAGGAAATCGTGGAGTTTGGAAGAAGGGAAGGCTTAGGAGCAGAGACAAGGAGTTCGGTTTGGTTATGTTGAGGTTGAATATCCCTTGGACATCTTGTTCAAAATGTCCAGTGGGAAATTGGTGACATGAGACTGAAACTCAGAGAAAAGACTGGGCCTACATATATAGATCTGGGGATGATTTGTAAGGAGAAGATAGCTAAATCTATGAAAGCTGATGATGTCACTGAGAGTAAGGGAGTAGAGAGACAAAAAATGGTGTAGTGCTGGTCCTGGAATCAGAAAGACCAGAGTTCAAATCCCACTGCAGAAACTTACTAGTCATGTGACTTTGGGCAAGTCACTTAATCTTTGTTCACTTCCTCTATTTCCTTATCCATAAAAGGGGAATAATAAGACTTCTGTTCCGTGGTTGAGAATCAAATGAACTCTTTGTGAATTTCTTAGCACAGTGCTTGGAGCATAGGAAGTGCTGTATAAATGTTAGATGTTATTTGTTAGTAGGAGGTTTAGGAATATTTTGGGGAACTCCCATAGCTAGAGAGAATATTTGTAATGAAAAATCAGCAAAGGAGATTAGGAATGAGACATGGAAAAGTAGATGTACCAAGATGGTAGCATCACAAAAGTCCAGAAATGAGAAAGTATCTGGGAAAAAGCAAGGTCAACAGTACCAAATGAAGGAGATGAGGACTGAGAAAAGATCATTAAATTGGGCAATTAAGAGATCATTGGGGACTGGATAAAGAGGCTTCCTTCAACTGATGAAATCTATAATGGCAGACAATGGATTTCTGGTTAAGAAAGGAAGCAAGTAAAGTCAGAGGGAATGATGAGCTAGTAACAGTGGTGAGAAACGGGGAAGTTTTCAGGATAAGACAAAGAGCAGACTGCACAGGGCATGAGAGCATCAGGGGTTTAAGGTAAAGGAAGTTGAGGATAGACTGGAAAATGAGAAGATATGAGTTAGAAATTATATAGAAGGAATAATTCTAAAGCTATGGAGAAATCCAAAGTACAGCCTATTTCTCTTTGCTTCTTGAACTTTTGTTAGCAACTATTTTAGTGATTTCAGCCAAAAGCTTCCCAGCAGAATATGATAGGGGATGAAATTTTAGATGTGAGTAAAATACACTTACAGATAAACCTAAGCATCGGCTTGTAAATACTTTCTCATTGAATGACCCTTTCTTTGGCTCATGGAGATATTGGCATTTCACTGCATTGGGCATTTATCTGTGGAAACAGCAGAAAAAACATATCTGCTAAAGCCTACATATTTTATTTGTGATGCCTCTGATTATCTGGATATGAGTCATTTTCACTGGAAGCTGATATTTACAATGTCAAACCCTCAGCATCTCAGATGATATAAGGACTGCCTATCCCCAAAGCACTGTGCATTGTCTGCCCATCAATCTGCCATCCCTATTGTTCCTGTAGCTCGGATTTAAAATTTCCTCCTCTTTCATTCTAGTTTTATCCACTCTTCAGATATTAGAAGCCAATGTGTCTGCATGTGGAGTGGGCAGTGGGGCACTTTGATTTTATGGGGAATGCTTTTATAATCATACCAAAGTCCTCCTTTCAAGATTGCAGTTTGTTTTGTCTGAATGAAGTAGAGATTTCTGTTGTTACTCTCTTTCCACACATGACCTGAGGCATTCTTTCTTTTCATTAGAGTAATAATTTAAAGATGTACAAAAGGATTCTTCCCATTTCAATGGGCTTGCTTTATGTTTCTTTACATTCTTATCTCACTGTCTGGTTTGATAAGATTTAAGTTACTTTCTCTGCCAAATTCTAGAAGTTTTCAGTAGTTTAGCAGGGTTTTCATCAGTTACCTTTAATATGACTACAGGCAAAGTCAGGTTAAACCCGTGGAGTAGGCCCACTGCCTGAGCACACAGATCACTGCACCACTGTACCATTGTGAATGAGGAGCTCAGTTTACCCAATCCACTGGTGATTTTACAAAACCTTGTCCTGTCTATCTTTCCCACTAAGGTCTCTGTATCTCTCTGTCTCCAGTTTGCTCTTTCTCTGTCTCCGTATTCCTTTTTCTCTCTCTTTCTCTCTCTCCAACACCTACCAACACCCCCTCTTTTCTTCAGATTCCTCCTGCTCCCTCTCTTTCTTCAGTCCATGGAACAGACACTTTAATTCACTTAAAATGATTAAGATGGCTTTGTTTGCAGATGAGGCTTTGATAAGGTGAAGTTTATATGATTTAGAGCTGGAAAGGACCACAGTCACCATCCATTCCAAGCTACCACATTTAACAAATTAGAAAGCTGAAGCAGAGACCAAAACGAAAGAAAGAGAGATAAGCATAGAGAGAAAGGAGAAGGGAGTGAGTGTGGGCAGACAAATAAAGGGAGAGGGCGGAGAGAAAGAGACAGAGAGGGGGAAAGGGAGAAGGAATAGGAGATGGAGCAAGAGAGAAATGACTTACCAACATCACATATTTGGTAATTAGTATAAACTCAGGCTCTCCTCCCTGCCCTGTTCTTCAATATTCAGAGTTACTTTCATTAAATTTATCAGACCTGTAGTGATAAAATTATAGGATCAGTGGATCATAGGTCAACAGGTAGAAGGGAATTTAAAAGTCATCCAATTCATCTTCCTCAATATAGACCTGAAGAAAACTGAAGCCAAGCTTATACAGTAACTTGCTCAAGGTCACACAGGCAGCAAATGGCTAAAACAGGATTTGAACTCAGGTCCTCTCATTCCAGAGCCAGCACTCATCCAATTGAAGCCCTTATTCCACAGGTGTGCTATGGGAAGATTGTGAAGGTAACCAAGAAGTTTCTTTTTACTTTCACACTGAAACTGATATCCTCAACCTTTGCTCTCCACACACAACCAGGCTACAGTGATGATCATGGTTCCATTGTGTACCATTTTCTTAAGCTTTGGCTTTATTGGTTTTGCCATCCTATCAAGTACCAAGCAGATGACTATACCTGAGTTATTCCAATTACAATTGGTCATTGTCTAAGAAAGAAAGGAGATGCACACAGACTCAGAGAGACTTTTCAAAAGTTATCAGTAATTCTGTTTGACTCTCCATTAAGTGTGCATTATTCTAACTTGTACCCAGAATGATATTATCTTGGCATTATGCTTTTTTTGCCTTATATATTAACAAGACTTAGAAAAATAGACATATATTTATAGGTGACCACCTAAGAATCTGAGCAGAGCTCTTTTTATTTTCTCCATAACATGGGTGCCCAAAACATTAAATTTTGTTTGTCGGTTTCTTGAAATACACTCTATCTCACTCAGCGTTTAAGTACAGGAGCCAGCTATTCATTGGCCTACTCTCATTATCAGCTTAGAAACTTTGACTTGCTTTTTCACCTGGGTCTGTTTGCTGCTCTTTAAGCAGCCTTCATCCTGCTCCCAAACCCTCACCCCAAAACTCACCATGTGGCTGCTTGATTTAATGTGGACACTCAGTTGCCTTTAGTGGATCTGCAGATCAAAACTCCTGAGCGTGTGTGATCCTCTGGCCTCACCCTTAACAGTAAGCAGGGATTGCAGGTGTGTACCACCACCCTTGGTACCTAACATATTGCGATGTTACATCCTAAAAGGAAAGTAGTTTTTTCCTTCTTTTTAAAGATCTGGGTTTTTTTTTTTTTTATCTTTACATCCTCAGAATCCAGCTTTTAACTGCTACATGATAGCGCCTAATAGATAAGTGCTGGGTTGAAATTGTTGAATTAACACAGCTCATTGAACACTACAGAAGCTTTGAAATTGTTTGTAGAATGCTGAATGCAGTATCTAAGGCTTTTAAAAATAGCAAATAGGCTCAATATCCTATGAAGTTCGGCTTTTACTGGAACTTCTAATAAGAAGAAATACTAAATATTTTGTTTTCCCTTTTTGGAGTGCCTTTGTTAGAGGTTGGGATAAATTGATCATTTGACTAACTGATCAATGAGTGTGCATTAAGCATCTGCTGTTGTGCTATTAACTTGCTAGGGACACAAACATAAAAACCTAAGTCTTTGCATCCCTAGTAAGGGAAAGGAATAGCTAGTTGGAACAGTGGAACTAGAGCACTGGGCTTGGAGTCAGGAAGACTCATGTTCCTGAATTCAAATCCTACCTCAGACACTTACCTGTGATGTGACCCTGGGCAACTCATTGAACCCTGTTTATCTCAGTTTCCTCATCTGGAGAAGGAAATGGCAAACCACTTCAGTGTCTTTGCCAAGAAAACCCTAAATGGGGTAACAAATATGACTGACCAACAGTAAATGATAACTGTCCCTTTTTTCCAAGCTGTTTAGAGGACAATCAGTCAACATCACTTATTTAGTGCCTATTATATGCCAGTTATTGCTTTACATGTTTGGACACTATGGCAGCAAGCACCCTGGCACATCCAGGATGACCTACTGGCACCGGTTCTTAGATCTGCTTTTCTGAAAGGAAAGCTACTTTGGAGAGGTGAACAATCCTCTTTAATCACATAGAACAGCAGAGAAAATGCAAGCAGAGAAATAAAGACCAGCAGACAGGGCTTCTACCTATATGACCGTCAGCAATACGTAGGTCACAGATCAACAGACAGATCCACCTGTCTGATCATTACATACATACCTTGTTACCAGAGGGAGAAGCACCAACATATGAGTTTTCAGAGCTAGGGTGGAGGGGGACTACCCAGAGTCTCATCTGGTACATGAACCTTCTTCCAAAGAGTAAGTCCCCAAAGCAAAACCTCACCTCAGAGTATATATACACTTTTCAGAGCAAGAAAGCATCACAACCCTAGTGCCTCATTAGCAATAAGAAAAGGTGTGGGCCTTCCTACAAAACAAGCCTCCATTAATCAGGTTTCCTTTAATGGGCTTCACCTGAGGCCTATTAGTGGGTGGGGAAGATCTTTGCCTTCCTGCAAAACAAGCCTCCCCTAGCCAAGCAACTCTCATTAACATTACAGACACAAAGAAAGCAAAAAAAAAAAAAAAATCCCTGTTCTAAAGGAATTTACATTAAAAAGAAGGAGTCAACATGAAACAATGTACAAATAAGTTATAGGTATGTACAGATATGTGTGTACTTATATATCAATGATGGTTTTGGAGGGAAGGCACTAAGTTAATGAAATTCTTCTTAGAGAAGAAAGGAGTGAAGGAAGTCGAGGAAAAAGAGAGGAGGAAGGAGAGTGTTTTAGGAATGGTGAGTGAGAATGGGATTACCAATGAAAAGGCTCAATGGAATGTGGTGGATAGGGTCAGGATCTCAAGCTATTATTTCTTTGATACAGGGAATTCCTTGATGAAGAAACTCATTCTATCAAGTAAGATAAGTACTTTGTCTAAAAGTTACTTATTTAGAGGATTATTTAGAGCACTGAGAGGTTAAAAATTGACCTCAAATCATATAATCAGTATGTTTCAGAAATGGAACTTGAACCCAGGTATTTCTAGGCCTAAGGCCAGCTTTATGTTCATACTGTCCTCTCATAAACCCTGTCACGATAATCATTTTCATCTTTGTATCAGTAAGCACCCCAGCATACACAGGGGGCCCTGCTACCACAGATTCTTTGATCTGCATCACAAAAGGAAAGCAACTTTTAAGGGGTTAACAATCACTTTAATCAAGCACATGTATCATTCCTTTAACCAAGCACGTATAACATCCCCCTAGTTCAGAGGAGTCAGCACCCTGAACTTCAGAAAAAATACAGAGAAATCAAAGATCAACAGACATGACTTCCTCTGCTTGAGTTCAACAGTTGGACCCCAACTGTCTGACCATAGTCACCAGAGAGGGAAGCACCAACATCAGGGTTTTCAAAGCCAGGGGGCTCTTTTAATGGTTCCCAGAGTCCTCATCTGGCCAAACAAATACTTCTAGTCAGTATGGCCCTAAGTAATCAAATATCAACAGGCATGGCTTCCTCTGCCTAAATTCAACAGGCAGTCCTACTGTCTGACCATAGTTACCAGAGAGGGAAGCACTGGCATCTGTGTTTTCAAAGCTGGGGGGCTCCTTAAAGCTGCTTCCCAGAGTACTCTTCTGGCACTCAAACCTTCTTACAAAAACTAAGCCATAAAGTAAAACCTCAGCCTCAGAGTATTTATAACATTTTTAGAACCAGAGGGCATAATTCTCTGACCCAGTGCCTCAATAGAAAAAACAAAAGGTACTTGGGACCCTCCTATAAAACAATTCCCCTAATGGAGTTTTCCACAATGGGCAGACCTATCAATCTGGGTAAGATCCTCCTAAATAACATCATTCAATTACAGGCACTTTAGTAAAACAAAAACAGCAAAAGATCCTAATTTGATTGCCATCACAAACTTAAATAGGACAATTACCTTAGTCTTTTTTCCCCTTTGTCAGTAATCCTCAGACACAACTTACTGTAGAGTCAAGGATAGGTAAAAGGCAAATACAAAAGTAAAACAAATCTAAGTGACTTGACCAGGGTCACACAGCTAGTAAAGGAGGGTCGGAAACAGAATTTGAACTAAGATCTCACTGATCCCAAATCTGAAGGGTGACTCCTTTTTTGCAAAAATGAGTCTATATTATTCAGTCTTTCATTCTTATGTATTTTTGTTAAATGTGGCATTGTATTAATGGCAAGCATAAATATACTAAAACATTTTTCAGATATAGATTTGAAATGTCTGCAATTAATTCATATTAATAGAATGATGGCCTTCTCAAATGATAGGCAACATGCTACACTGGAAAGAATAATAAGGTGTAAGGGATGTTCAGGGTGTACTAGCACCTCTGGTAGGAGGGCTTGGTGAGTATTTTTCAGGGCTTCTCCTCCACCTTTGGTGTCCACCCACAGCCAACCTGTGGCTCCAAAAAGCTAGAGCATGCACAGTGGCAATACTCCAGTAAAACCATCTCAGTAGACGAGGCTACACCAGGTTGAGGGTGACCAACAGACCTCAGATCCTTCAGTGAGTTAGTAAGGTGTCTGCTACAAACATGAAGATTTCCCTCAGTGAAATCGATAGATGAGAATGATTTGTTCCAACAGCCATGAAAACATCTGAAGCAGGCACTGTGAAGTGCTACGGGCTTTGTCAGATATCAATGACACCAAGGCCATCCACTGCATCCCAGGCCATAACCAGTTGTCCTGACTTTTGTCCTACCACTGGACTTTGATGACTCTGGAAGAGACAGTGAGGATGAGAACTTTGAGCTACACTGCCTCACTTAAATCCGATTGCCTTGTCAGTCAAGACATCACCCATGATGTCATTGGTCCTCTTTGAAAATGAAGGACAAGAAACAGGTTTGGAATCAGATAGCTTCAGTTTGAATCCTGGCTCTTCACTTGTCAAATCTTCACTTATCAGCATATGTATGTCACTTAACATGTAGGGGTCTCAGTTTCCTTAACTGGAAAAAAAAGCATTTTGACTACATGATGTCTAATGCTCCTTCCAGATCAAAGCTAAGTTAAAAAAGAACACCACAAGGATCACATCAGCTGGCTCATTTTACAGAAAGGTAAATTGAGGACCAATGAGGTGTGTGGAGTACCTTGACCCACCTGTCCCATGGCACTGCCTAGGACATCTGCTGAAGTACAGAGATGTTACCTCTGATTTTCTTTTTACACTGGCGTCATTATTCAATTGAAATAATTTATGATAGTGACTTAGTACGCTTGAACACTTGAAGCAGAACCAAACACACATATGACAGCATCTTATTGACCTGGTCTAGGCCAAGGAAAGAGATGAGAACTCAGATTGCCAGGTCTGCCCTTTGTACTTTAGAAACACCAGTATGATGAAAATACAATTATGTGGGAATTGGTAAAAGAGTTGGAAAATGATCTGTGTAAGAGATTTTATTTTGTCTTTCTTTATTTTCAAGCAGACAGATTCCTTCTTTTGTAATATATCACATTGAACAGATGGTCTCCAAAGTTAAATCTGATCCTGGATAAATACTAGAGTAATCCTGAAACTACAAGATGAAGAATTAAATCTAGTACTAGACACCTTAAAATTACTCAGTCGTGATCATCACCAATAGCAGCTCTGTGTGATGTTTTCTTCCTGATAGGAAGAATTTAGTGGATAAGCTTAATCTAGTTTGATAACTTAAAAAATGTTTCACTTTGCATTGGGCCATACCAACCAACTTAAGCATGCATTAGAAATATAATCTGTTTGTAGCAGGGGATTTCTAGCATTTCAACTTTAAAGAAAATTAACTCTCCCCCTTTTTTTTTCATTGTTTTCTCCCTGGAGAATGAAAGTTAGCAGATGTTCTATCTTTGACTTGCCAGGAAAATTAGCACTTTACCAGTAGATACAAATAGAGTTGAAACATCTTCTAGTTATTGTCAAAATCAATGTCAGCATGACAGGGAACTGCAAAGAAGTAACAACTTTTGTAATGGGAATATCTTGTCAGTACTATGTTAACTTATTTTGGGGCCATGGGTTCTAGTTACAAATTGTGGTAGCCCCAGAAATCAATACAAATGGAAGGTATTAAATCATGACAAGACATTTCCTCAAGATCAGTGTCACTGATATTAAACCAGGTCCATTCCACCCGACTGAAAAATTTAACAGGTTTCAGAGCTTTTTGGGTGATGGCCAATCTAAGTGGATTTCCTCATCAGAACTGTGTTAACAACCTCTCTAGTTTTGGGTATCACCGCTGAGGATAAGCAATAGCTTGAAGCTTTACTTTGACACATGGATTGACATGATGTGTGTTCCTCCCTGTAATTCCATTCACAACGTATTCATGTCTATATCCTTCAGTCAATCCTTCACAGGAAATACACATAGTAACTCGGGGTCTTTGTGTAGATTTCATGCCACTGAGTAGATTTGAAGGGAACATATTGGCTTCCATAATCCCTCACTCTTGCCACAGGTCTCCCATTGCATCCTGGGCCATCTCCAGTCATCCTGATGAATATCTGGTCACTGGATTCAAATGACACTGGAAGAGAAGTGAGACTGGTGACCTTGCACAGCCCACCCTCATTCAAAACAAAGTCAGATGCAAGTCATGTCATTTCTCTGATGACATGGTCTTCTTAGGCACGAAGAACAAACACAACAACAACTCTTGCTATGTGATCAGTCCTTGTTCTTTTCTCAGCCATGTGGCTCTTTGATAATATACATTATTCCACAAGTGGATCAGCAAAATTCAGCCTTTTCATGCCCATGATGCACTTCTGCCCACTGCCTTATGTAGCTTTTAACTTGAATTCTTCAGGAACTGTTATACTTCATGATTCACAATGATGCAACACACCAGAGAAAGAGTGTTGGACAAAGGAAATGTTTTTTTTTTCTTTTTTTTTTCAGGATGAAGACTAGGATCATTTATAGACCTCTACAGTTTTGGGCAGGAATTAAGTTCTCTTTCTCTGCTTTTTATTCAACGCTTTGTCCAGTTTCTTCATATCAGGGATTTTCTAAGACATATACACTGATGGACAAGATCTACAGTTGTCCATACAAGTCAATATGCTGAACTATAGATATCTGTCTATGTAGTTTCCTTTTGGTTTATCTTGTTCTCCCGGGTGGGTAGCCAGGCTCTGTAGTGTCCCATGGTTTAATTGAATCAACCTAGTGACAAATAACAGCTAGACTGTAAGTATAGGAGCTTATCATATCTCCTAGAGATTCTTCACCTGAGATCCACATACTCCCAGATGTTATATGGATATATTTCATGGGTGTATGGGAACTTTGGGAGGATATGTTTTTACTTTCACTAATCCATAAATTAAACCTACTGTTTCATTCACTATATTTGAACATGATTATGAGAAGGAGTCTAGAGGTTTTGCCAAATGGCCAAAAGGGTTCATGACTCAAAAATGTTCAAAACTTCTGATCTCTACAGAAGTCCTCATCCATGTGGACCTTGCCCCAAACATCCTCAATGGCAGCAACTTCTTTGATGAACAGATGTCCCTTGTTCCGTAGTTTAAATTAGATTTTATAAATGCTTCAAAAACGTCAAAGCACTATTTAAAGGTAACCTATTGCTATTATTATCACATTAATAACAGGGTATTAGAACAAGTTTATCTTTGTCTAAGTGCTATTAGAAATGTCATTAGCATAAAAGGATCAATTGAAATATATATGTTCTTCACATTTTCCAACATCACCTAAAAGGCAGTATAACTATGAATGGACATACCTCTTCAGGAGTATTCTATATAAAAAGACATTCCAGGGCACAGAGGAAGAGAAGGACTGATTTTTCTCTTATTCTGTTCCCAAAATCACAATGTTGCTCATTATCATTCTTATATCTTCCTTAAGTGGATTCAAGTCCAATTTTCATCGGAGCCATTCATCTTCTTATACTATGATTTAGAAAATGGGAGATATTAAATTCCATACATTGGTGACACCAAAGACAAAACCAGATTTTGCTTCATAATCTCTTTTCAATAACTATAAATCATGCAGCAACAGTTCTACCAGTTATAACTTTACATGCTCAAGTAGAGTCTTGGGTTAAAGGTGCCTTGAGAATGGACATGCTCCATGAATTTCTTCTGTCTCCACATCTTATTTTCCATTGTGTCAAATAAAAAAATAATAAAAACAGAAAGTTTTTATCCTTCCCTCTGCTACGTTTTCAATGCTACTATGAAATAGAGGATTGAATGTCTATCTTGAGATTGTGAATGAAAATACCATTCAAAGGATATATATTTACACTGTAACTATGGGACCTGGGAGAATTCAGAATACAAAATATTTGTCAGGGATGTCTATTAATAAACAAATAGTTAAATAATGTTATCCCCTTCAGTTCTTAAAAGCAGTTATCAGGAAATGATGAACGAATTGGGTCAGTTAATTTATACAAGAAAGTGATGGAAAACCTATTCCTAGTAGTGCATTATTAACATAATAAATTAATAAAACATTGACCTCTGTTCCTGTCTACATTGAATTCTATAGAAAACAAGATATATATTAATACAACAGCAATTTTATAAGAATTCCAAAACTCTCAATTTCGGGAAGGAGATACTTGTCTTAGTTTCATAAAAAATAAAAAAGCATATAAAATCTTGTTTCTTCCAATTGGAATACCTTGTTTTAGTTATTCTTGTTGTAAATACCAATGTGAACATTATTTAAAAAGGAAACATGGAAATGACTACTTGGAATCAAATTAATTCTGTGTAATCACAGACATATAGTTATGATTTAGTGTGATTTCCACAATTAAATATTTTTAAGGGTAAATATTGAACCATTGACCAGCCAGGAATTGATCCAATATTGCCACTGTATTTCAGTTATTGAGATGATGCATTCATTTTATTCATTATTCATTGTGATGTCAGTTGAATAAGATCAATTAAAGTGGAAAATTAGCAAAGTGGGTAGAGTAAGAAGGAAGTAGAAAATGTACGATATGCTATCCTTCCCTCATAATGAATAAATATGTCATTTTACATGCAATGATCATATATAACTAATACAAATGAGATTTTAAAATTGTGTTCAAAGTAAAAAATATTAATTTTATAAATCATATGTAATATAAATATTTGAAATTATTAGACATGGTGTGCTCAATAATGTTATGTGATAATTAATAATAATATTCAACAATAATTTATAAGTCTCTAATTTGACCAAGTGAAGTTAATGAAATTTTGAAAAAGTGTTTAATGATGACGTAGTTATATTTTCATTCTTAAAACTTTAATTCATTTGTTTATCTTTTCTTCTGATTTCTTTGAATTCTTCTTTGTGTTTTATGAGCATAGAAGGTAGAGACTTACTGAAATTAATTATATTATGAAAAATAATTTAAAAATGAGGAGGCTCAGTGGAAATTATGACTATTTTCAACTGAGGATATTATGACTGATCAAATTCAGGTAATCATTTCTCCTCTCAATTAAAAAAAATTCTATGTTTCAGCTCATATGAAAAAACATGCTACAAAGAAATCAAATTATCATTTTATTCATATTTCATTCTCTATTGTAAGAGTATCAAAGTAAACCTATCATTAGTATGATTTAGTTTCCATTTCTTTTCTCTTATAACTCTTAAGTACAGAATGTATTTTTATCTTCATGGCGTTAAAATGTGTTGATTCAGTTCACCAAATATTTCTTAAATGTCTGCTATGGACAAAGCAATGTTGATGTGATTACAGAATAATTTTTATTATAATAAAAGTGACTCTGAATTAGGACAAAAGTTCTGGCCATGAAATTTGTACCATGTAATTAATAACATAAACACAATATTCAAATATATTTTAAATATTTCAAAGACAATATACCTCTTAGTTTCATGCTTATGTGCATACATAATTTGCCAAGATTGATTCTCTTGGTATAGATAACAAACTATCTAAGCCTTTTTATTCTACATAATTCTTGTTCCTATTCTTTCATAAATTTGTCATTGAGGATCAGTCTTCTGAAATAAGTAGGTGGCACAGGAGATAGAGTACTAGACCTGGAGCCAGAAAGATGAGTGTAAACCCAGAAACCAACACTCTTTGAAGATGATACAATGATATACTTCTCAGAAAGTCAACTAAAAACTAGGTGAAATAATTAAGAATTTTAGCAAAATTGAAAGATATAAACTCACCTAACTTATCAGCATTTTTTTATATATTACCAACAAAACCCAGCAGGGAAAGATAGAGAAATTCTATTTCACATAATTGCAGACAATATAAAAACTTAGGAGTCTACCTGTGAATGACTGCTAGAATTGTACCCCAAAGAAAACAAAGAAAAAGAGAAAGGACCTCTATCTACACAAAAATTATTGATAGTATCTCTTTTTTTGTGTGTTGATAATGAATTGGAAATTGAGGGTGTGTCCGTTGGTTGAGAAATGGCTGAACAAGTGGTGGTGTATGATTGTGAAAGAATACTGTTGTGCCACAGGAAATGACAAGCAGGATGGTTTCAGAAAAACCTGGGAAGACTTATATGAACTGATGCAATATGAAGCAAGCAGAAACAGGAAAACATTGTACAGAAGGAACAGCAGTATTGTAACTCTGCCTGACTGTGAAAGACTTAGCTATGTCAACTAGACCAAACTAGCCTCTATAGCCAGAGCTGAACAGAGAAGGCTAGAGACAAGAGAGTCAGGAATCAAACAGAAGTTTAATTTCAAAGTGAGGGAAATAGTTCATATGTAAGGACGCATGTGCCTTACCCCTAGTGGGGAGACCAGAGCCAGTGTGAGGAGATTTCAATACTTATAGCAACAGCTACACAGTGAGCGCATTTAGGGTTTAAACACATTTAGCATTTAAGCAGTGACAATGAGGGGTAGTCACAAAAATGAGAGAAGTTTGATTGAGAGCAGAGCTTCAGGACCAGAACATAGACATTTGTCCAAGTTTATCCAATGCTTGTTAGAGCTCGGAGGATACCTGGTGCTTGTCAAAGCATTACAATATTATGTGATTTTGCCAGAATATGAGATCATCCAGAAGGTGAATGCAAAGAATTGTTGTTATGCCAAGCTCAGGGCAGAGCTTACTTGCTGGGCCTTAGATCTGGAAATAGAGTTTCTCCTAATATCTTGACAGATACTGTGATCAATACAATGATTCATGACAATTCCAAAGGAGTCATGATGAAAAATGCTATGCCTGGCCAGAGAGAGAACTGATGAACTCTGAGTACTAAAGTATTTTTATTTTTACTTTATTTTTTTTTCTTGTCATAGCATGGCTAGTATGAAAACATATTTTGTGTGACTTCATATGTGTAATGAGTTTTATATTGCATGCCTTCTCAATAGGTGGGGAAGGGAAGGGAGGAAGAGAATTTATAACTCAAAAAAAGTGTTAAAGAATTTTTTTAAAATGTCTTTTAGCATACTTCCAAGGAATATGCACCTTTCCATTGTGCTCCTTGTTTTCAACCACATACTGAGAATATGACCTTGGGTAAGTTTCTCCATCTCCCTAGATCTCACTTTCGGAGTCCAAAAAACTGAAGAGATTGAATTAGATGATGTTAAACTCCTTTTCAACCTTTAATCTATAATTTTATGAAAAGAAAAAAATGTAAATCATTTAGTTATAACTGATATAAAGAGATGAGATATCTGAGAAATTAGTATGCAAAAAGGATCTCCACTTCCTTATCTGCCTCTGCATTTTTGTACCAAAGTTTAAAAATAAAGAGTAATAAAAAGGAAATGAGATTCTTCAGTAGGTGAAGCTGGTCACTATTATGGAACCACAGTTCAAGCAGCATTTTCCCCAAGCATTTCTATCTCTGTATACATTTTTCTTTTCTTATAACCCTCTCCAGGTCTTGAATATCTGTTACTATTATGCTGATGCTGTAAATGAGTCAGCTTTATTAGATTAGATAGTCTAGCCAGTAATGATTCAGCTTCATGCAAAATCCTCTAAAAAAGATTGCTGCTTATTTATTCCTGATGAAGTCAAAGGACTAAGGGACCTCCAGGCCATTATTAGACCTTTATTTCCTGTTGATTAAAGTATGCAGCACTTTTTTCTGTGCTGAGGGAAATATCATTGCCTGTTTTAGGAAACTAGAAATACCTAAGAAAGAAGTACACTTAATTGAAATTCATTTCCTAAGGTCAAATGTTTCAGGCACTGATCTCACTAGTGGGAACACTAAAGATATGTCAATTTCCCAGGTTAGATTACAGGAAAAGTGAATGACGTGAGAGTCAACACAGCCCTTAACCCTGTGATGTTTGGATATAAAGAAGAAAAATCGTCAACAAACAAATGCCACCAGTTTCCCCAAAGCTAAGTGAACCAGTTCTTTCTCTAATATTTATTTAGGACATAAACAATCTGATTGTCCCTAATTCATTTCACCTCAGCTCCTTCTGCTGGGTTATAAAAATCAAAATGGGATTCTGCAGTTCTCAGACAATCCTTAAGAAGTTAGAAAACACTGTACTCAGTAGTCTCTATGGAAGAAAACATGATTTTATACACCTCCTAGATTTTATTTATTCATTTATTTAGGTCTTACAGGCTGACTACGTCCAAAACAATTTGAGGCAGCTTACAAAATTAAACATTATGTAGAACAGAATGTCTAGAGAGAAAAGCAGAGCAGATACCATATCTAAAAGCACAGAGGGAAGAGATTATGTGGTTTAGAGAAGGAAGAGACTTCAGAGATCATCTAAGCAAACTGCATTTCACGGATGAGGGCAATAAGGACTGGAAGAATTACAGGACTTGGCCAAGGTCATACAGGTGTCAGGAAGAGTTAGGCTTTCACATAGGTCCTCACTCCATTCTCAGCACTCTCCATTTCACCTCACTAGCTTCTAGGGCTTTTACCAGACATCTGAAATTCCAAGCTTCGGAGTTGGCAACAGTTCATGAAATAGAAGGATAACTCAACACCAGGACCACTGCCAGCCAATATCATTTGCTGTCATCAGCTGAATCACTGGAACAATGGGCTTTAAAATTACTTGTGATAGCACAAAGCACAGAGAAAAATGTATCAGTTTTGGGGAAATGGTCTGAGAAGGCAACCTCAAATCAACCTCACATTGAGGGATGAGGGAGTCCCTCACACTGGTCTATGTAGAGAGAGACCCCAGCACTTGGTGAAGATACTCCTTATGGGAGTTGACCCACATCTTATACAAGCATTTGGCAACTGCTCAGTTGGGGATGATTCCTGATGATACTCCTTAACATAACCTGATAAGGGACAATTCAAGTTGTTCCTAGGGAAATCTGCATGGCTTGCCTTCCACTGTGACCTTGAGGAGCACTTTTTTTCTAGATGAGGCACGAAGGGGTCAAATTTCTCATTCAACTGTGGAAATGTAGGAGGGAGATTTCTATTCTCATTCAACTAAAGGCCAACCAATTAACCCTATAAAAGACAGCATAGGTGCTTGTCAGCAGCTATTTTGCTTTGGAAAACAGCATGATTATACTATGATTAAAAAATATATTTAAATATAATTCAAAAGGTTAGAATTCTCCATCTCCCAAAATTAATCAGTATGATCCTTTTTTACAAATGGGGACATTGTGTCTGATCAAATTCAGGCAACAATTTCTGACTTCAGTTGAGACCCTTTCTACTTCAATTATGATGAACAAGCACATACTGTCTTGACCTCGAACAGCAAATGGTTTACCCTTAAAATATTGTCCCAAATTAAGCTTCCATTCACCATTTCATTTCAGTGTCAATGAAAACCAATAATCAGTTTGAATTTGTCACTTGAATGAGACTACAAATTTCTGTAGCACAAATAGAAACAAATCTTAGCTATTCATTTTTCTTTATGTTATAATAGATGGTTAATAATGAAATCCATGCAAAAAGGGTTTAGACTTCCTGTTCGATTTCATGGGATTGGAGTAGCAACGACAGGATGAATCTGTGAAGTGGCAAATTTATTTGATGTAAGGGAGGAACTATCCAAAAGTAAAATGCCTTGTTTGGGAGGCAGTAGTACTTGTAGTAATAGTAGTAGTAGTAGTAGTAGTAGTAGCAGCAGCAGTAGTAGTAATAGTAGTAATAGCAGTAATAGTAGTAATAGCAGTAGTAGTAGTAATAGTAGTAGTAATAGTAGTAGTAGCAGTAGTAGTAGTAGTAGTAGTAATGATGTATATTGTACTTACTATGTGCCAGGAACTGTGCTAAGTGCTTTATAATTGTTATCTTGTTTGATCTTCACAAGAATCCTGGGAATAGGCATGATTAGTATACTCATTTTACCGATGAGGAAACTGAGGTACAGAGAACTTAAGTGAGTTACTCTTGGTCTCACACCTAGTAAGTATCTAACACCAGATTCAAACTGAGGTCCTTCTTGTACCAGTCCCAATATTCTAGCCACTTGTCATTTAGCTGCCCTTTCCTACGAGGTCTTTGATCCGACTTGATCACGTGTCAGGAATACTGAAGAAGGGAAATTTTGAATGAACAGTTTGGGCTAGAATAAACCATTAAGTTTTATTTTAACCTTGGGATTCTGGAATCAAGTATGCTAAAAATGGGAGGAAGGAAAAGTCATGGGTGAGATGAATGTGAAAAGATACTGAATGTTTTCTTTTTTTACTTCCTGTATTGGATCCTCACTTACAGAGTAACCATAGTGATTCAGATGCTTTACCAGGATGACCATGACATGTTGTGTAGAAGTTCCTGGTCTTGTTTTTAGAAAGGTCTGAGAGGGTGACACCAAAAAGATAAAGGGAAGGAACTAGAGTTCAAGTTTTCAACATGTGTATCTTCTATTTTAGCTGCATATAAGATGATGGCATCCATTACTACTCTTTACTCCTCCTCCCTACAAACCCTTTCATTCAGAGAAAGAAGGAATGAAAGAGTAAATCAATTATTTGTTGGTGTTGTACAGTCATTTTTAGTTGTATCTGACTCTCCATGACCCCATTTGGAATTTTCTTGGCAGAGATACTTAGTTCACAATTTTTTCTCCAGCTCACTTTACAGATGAGGAAGCTTAACAGGGTTGAGTGACTTGCCCAGGATCACATAGTGTCTAAGCCTAGCATGGAACTCAGGAAGATGAGTCTTCCTGACTCTAATCCCAGAATCTGCTGTGCCATCTAGCTGCCCCTAATAAATTATTTAATGCTCAACATATACTATGTTCTTGTTACAGTTGCAACAACCAAAGATAATCTCTTCTCAAAGACCATAGTAATAGAAGAAACAATATGAAAAGCAAGGTAGCAGACAAAGGGACACTTTGGTTACAAAGTCAGAGGGATGGGTACTAGGATATAAGAGAGTATATTGCCACACTGAGGAATGTGTTGGTTAATGTTTAATGACGATGCTTGAGAGAGAAATGAAAATATGTACATGATATATATTTAAAAATTTAATCTGCTTTAATATTTTCTCAGTTATTTTCTTAAATCTAGCAAATAAAACAATCAAAAAAGAAAGAAAAAAGAAGGGAGGGAGGAAGGGATGAAAAAAAGGAAGGTACGAAGTCTTTATTTGTGGAGTTTGCTGATTTTTGAGGTATAATTCTCACACTGGAAATTTAACCCTCATTCTTTGCAGCCTCTAACATTCTGGTTGGCTCTAGCAACTCCTGATTCATCCATGAACACTGGTTGAGTTGTTTTGATCATAACTCATGGTTCCAGAAATGGGACAGGAGAGAGTATGAGAAGGATATTGGTGCTATAGCAAGGCAGATAGTAAACAAATCATGTCCAGGGAAGTGACCATGGCTGAAAAGTGGGAGGTTAAGAACAGCATGGATGGGGCTTTTTCTGAAATGGCTTTCTAGGAGAAGCACTCACCACTCAGAAGAGTAAGCATGCATTTCTGTACCGAGGGAAGGTGTCCAGAAGTAGGAAGAGATGACCAGCAAGGAAAATGTTGCTGGACAACCAGGACTGAGTTCTTAGCAGGACTAGCTGATTGCCACTGAGGTGTGGCTAGTGCCTGGAGTCACAACAATGAGGTTCTAAGGTACTGGCCAGGAGTGGTGTAGTGAAATTGGTGCCTCAGTCATTCTTCCCCAGTATGTCCAAGAAGCAGAGAAAAAGGATATGTTAACTATCTTTCTTCCACTGTGGAAAATGAAAAACCCACTCTGTCTTAGAACTCCATGAATGTTCACTGGCTGTCCCTCATGTCTGCAATTCTCTCCCTCTTTTTCTCTGCCTCCTGGCTTCTCTAGATTCCTTTAAGTTCAATCTAAAATCTGACCTTCTACAGGAAGTCCCCTTGAATCCACTTCCTTCCCTTTGAGATGGCCTGCCTCCAATTTGTCCTGTACATACTCTGTTTAATGACTGACTGGAAGCTTCTTCCTGCCCTTACAGTCAGACAATTGACAAAGATTGCCAAATTTCAAGTGTACTCTTTTGGCCAAAACTTTCTGCTCCCTCACACTTTCTGTCTCTCTTTTTCTTTGCCATTAGAAAGCCCACTTCCATATAGGAGAAGAAAAAAGAGTTTGGGGGTTAGGCAGTGGGAGGGAAAGAGGCATTCAGCAGCTAGTGTAAGTTGGAGCATGGAGGGGAGATCAGGAGTGATTTCTTGTCCAAAAGATCACCTGTCTAGAGTCAGGTTGTGACAATTTTCTGAGCCTGCCCAACGTGATAAGCAGAAGAAATAAAACAAAGAGAAACATGAATAACCTGAAGATGATTCCCTTGCTGCCTGTACTTATGACTCTTTGGATTTTCTGTCATGTAGTAGAAACAACCCAATTCCTCATTCCCATCCCCCTCAAACCTCCCACTCCAAAGTTTTAACCAAACACCTTTTATTCCTTCCATCGTGCCTCCTGGAATGCCTTGTTCCATGGAAAACAAACTGCTCTTCATCTGATTTTTTCTTTCCTCTCCCATTCCTGCCATCCACTAGCTCTTATTGAAACTTGGCTTTCTGCTGATGACAACCTCCCTCACCATCGCTTCCCATCCTGGCTTCACCTTCACTCATTCTCCTCAGCTCACTGGTCAAAGGAAGAGAGTTGGAATATTCTTTGCTCCTCATTGCCACTTCCAGTTCTCCCCCATCTCTACCATTTAGTAACTTTTGAGATCCATGCTGGTAATATCTAACACCCAAGCAAAATCCCTGTAACTCTTGTTTGCCTACTGGGAGGTCATCTCTATTTCTTCAGTGAGTTTGATAGGATGCATGGTTCACAATTTTTCTCTCCTGCCTCGTACTAGGGAACTACAATATAAACATTGACCTTCCCTCAAGCATCCTTAACACTCATTTCCTTAATCTGCTCATTTCCCATTGCCTGCTCCTCTACTTTGTCTTAGCTGCACACAAAGATGGTGGCCATAGTTTTGATCTTGCCACCACCCACAAATGTACCACATCTATAGTCAAGAATTCTGAATCTCTCCTATCCAAGCATAATCTATTGGTTTTTCACCTCTCCCTCTACCTTCCCCTACAAAACACATTCTTCATCAACACCATGGCCTCCAATACCTGAACATCTCAAGTCTCATGTGGGGCCATCTTCCCAATTTGACCTTTTCCCAATTCCTTTCTGAATCCCTAGTGCCTTTATCATAGCTTTTTATGCCCAATCAAGCCTCAAACTTGAATGACACTTACCATTAAAGCATTCCCTCCTACACACATGATACTGAATGAAGTTGGAGAAAATCACTCAACTTTTTCTAGGTCCACTACAACTGTATGTTACACAACTTCAGCTGGCTGCTGCTGAATATCTCCCTTATTAACTGATTATTCCACTCTCTATAGTGGCTCTTCCAAATCATTTTATCCCTCCTCAAACCTGCAATGCTTTCCCTCCTGCCATTCTCTCAGCTGAAAAAAAAGTGTGTCATGAATTTTTCCCCTGTTTTCCCCTCTTCCTCGTCTCCTGTCACTGAGATGTGCTGACTCTCTCCTTCACCTCCATCTCACATGATGAATTGGCCTTACTCCTTACCAAAACTAATCCTTCTACTTATTCAGTTGATCCCATCTCATCTCCTCCAACAAAGTTGTCCTGTCATCCATACTGTCACATATTTTTAATCTTTTCCTCTCTACTGGATCTTTCCCTTTTTGCCTACAAATATATACAAGTCTCATTCTGGCAAAAAAAAAAAAGAAACCTCACTTGACTTTTCCACTCCCTCTGTTATCCTATATCTCTTCTACTTTTTGTAGCTAAATTCTTCACAGAGGCCATCTATAACAGCTGCCTCCACTTTCTCTCCTTTCATTCTCTTCTTAACCTTTTATAATCCAGCTCCTGACCTTATCATTCCACCAAAACTAATCTGTTCAACGTTATTCATACTGAATTCTCAATTGCTAAATCTAGTGACTTTGTTCAATCCTCATTCTCCTTGCCTCTCTGAAGCTTTTGAAACTGTTAATCATTGCCTCTTCCTTGATACTTTCTTCTCTCCAGGTTTTTGAAATTCTTCTCCTTCTACCAAACACCTCCCTCTCCATCTCCTTTGCTGAATCCTCATCCATATCACTCCCTCTATCCACAGATGTCCCACAACGTTCTGTCTTGGGTCTTTTCCCTTCTCCCTCTTCAGTGTTTCACCTAGTGACCTCATCAACTCCCATGAATTTAATTATCATTTCAGATCTACCAGTCCTGCTCCAGATTCTCTCCTGATCTCCAATCTCTCATCTCCAATTGCCTTTTAGACAGCTTGTACTAGATGCTTGGTAGAGCAATCTGCCGGTTGCTACCTGTGTGCCTTCTGTCAAATCATTTAATTTCTCTTGGCCTCGGTTACCTAATTTTTAAAACAAGTCATATCAGTAAGAATTTGATTATCTGTCATGTGCCACTGGAAGAAATGATCACTTGAGGTCTCTTCTAGCTGCCCCACGTAATAATAATTTTTAACCTTTTGTTTTTTAACCTGAGAAGCCATTGAGTATTCATTTTATAGTTGAGGCCAGGAGTGGTTCAGTGCATTCCTGAGGATCACATTAGTGAGTCAATAAACTATTTTTTTATTATTATTAATTGCCTGTTACATGCCTGACACTAAGAGAAGTGGCAAAGATTCAAAGAAAGACAAAAGACAGCCCCTGCTCTGAAGTTGCTGACAGTTGAATTGCTGAGAAAACATGCAAATAAGTACTTAGAAACAAAAAAATGCAGGGTAAATTCAAAATAATCAAAAGAAGGAAGACACTTGAATTCATGGTAATTGGGAAAGGCTTCCTGTAAAAGGTGGGATTTTAGCTGAGAAGTGAACGAATTCAGGGAAGCCATGATATAGAGATTCAGAGAAAGAGTATCCTAGGCACAGGAAACAGCTATTGAAAATGCTGAGTCAGGAGACACAATGTTTTGCTTGAGAAACTGTAAGGAGGTCATTGTTGCTGCATTATATAGTATGTGGAGGGTGGAGAATAAAGTTTAAAAAGACTAGAAAGATAGGCAGGTCAGGATTTAAAAAAAATATATCCCTCAGGTGATAGGAAACCACACAGAGGGTAAGAGTCTAAAGGGAGATTAAATTCCAACTGTTCTTGGCTCCAAATTCATCTCTCTACCCACCGTCTCCTGCTGCCAAGAGATAGAACCATGTTCAAGAATGGTCTAATTGCCCCCGGAATCTGCTTGTTTCTCATGTGAGATACTTCCAAATGTCTTTGGAGAAGTGATTTCATTGATTTAGTATGATACTTCCAATCTCATAGATCTATCCCTTCTCATCTTATGGAATTCTTTTCTTTGTCTTCCAGCAAATTCCCCATAGGAGTCTAGGCCATGTGCTCAAGACATTGCTTGACTCTTAACAATGGGAGCATACTGTTGGAGGAAACAGAAAAGGCCATGCATTTGTCATTCTTTGTCCTTGTTACATGGATGTATGTAACTGTCTTCCCAGTAATGTATCTCTCTCATGATGTTTCGGATGAACAATATCTTTCGGTCATACACTATAGTTTATTCATGACCAATCTGTGCTCCTCTATCACTTTTCAAGTTATTCATACAAACAATCTCACCCTGAAATTTATAGAGAAGAAAGTAGATTAAAGTTTTGACAGAATCAGTTCAGCAGACAGATTGGTGTGTAACTTATGGATGAAAAGAAAAGCACATCAGAGCCATAAAGTATTGCATCAATAATTTACTACAACTTTTGTGATGGTTATTTGTCAGTCAGCTTACCAGAATCCAGTTTCATCTGATGCTGGCAGCCACTCAGCAGCTTTCAGACTACACTCCCAACTTTTTTGTGCCATAATGTCACCCAAGTTCCACCCTAATGATATCAAAGTGCTGTTTTTGAAGCACAATGGGGTTCACAGTGGTATAACATTTCTCTCCCAGATTGGGAGATTGCATCTGTAGGACTGGGGTGGCTAGAATGAGCTAACAGTGACAGCAAAAGTAAAGACAAGTCCAGAGCAACGTTGTGACTTCTGCCATGACCTTAATCATCTAACCTTAAAAGGACCTTCCCAGGGACAGAAAGAAGGAGAAAAATATTAAACACAGGGAGAACTATCAGGCTTGAAGAGATTATGGCCATGACATGATAGAGAAGGAAGTGATTCCAAGCAAGAATCCCCTCTGGAAGCTTTGGGTCACCCCAGACAGCAGACATTTCCAGGATGTCATTGGTGAGATCCAATAGTGTTGTGTAATGCTCAGCTAGTTTACAGCTACAAGGAAGAAAACTCCAATAGCTGTGCCTTTATAATAGACCAAAATTCTCAATTTGTTGGACCAGAAAAAAATGTGTGTGAGAGAAGACAGAAGGTACAATGGGAAATACAATCCATTCCCTTCTCCACTCCCCGCTCCACCATCAAATGCACCTACTTTGTAGGGCATTTGGGGAGGTGGGTTGAAGGGACAAAAGAGGTCCAAGACTTCAGACAGTGAGACTATAAACTGATAGGAGATTGGACAAAACCCAGGCAAGAGCAAAGATGCCATTTTTATAAACTGAGAGCAAAGAGCCTCCCCACTGGTCATAAAAACCTTGAATGTGGAAAATAGGGCAGGTAGCCCCTCAGCATGTGCAAAACTCAGGACAAAATGATTGAAATAATGACATAGTACCTAGGAGACGGGGATCAAGAAAGGGTGTTTTATGTAGATAAAGTCAGGAGTTTGTGCTTGGGTGACTGAACTATACATTGGCAATGTTGTCTAAAATTATGTATTATACTTTCTTAAAAAAGAGATAGGGTTCTTCAAAAAACATTATTATACAACTTCATCAAATGTCTTGACAGTCTAGAATATTAAATGCTCTTTATGTCTAGACTCACATACTGTTGCAGTTGAAACCCAGGGATACCAAAACTGTTGAGGTTTCATGATGTGTTGTGGAACCATCTCAAAGAATTCAGTCAGACCACCTCTAATCAAACATAGGCATTTATTGAGACTGACACTTCTCATGAAGTGGTAAGTTCTAAGAGGAACCAGCAACTTCAAAGAAAGCAAGATGGATTTTTATTGGGTAAAGATGCAATTTCATAACAGAAATTACATAGAATATAGGAGTATGATTAATATTAAAAAGGGAGGAGGAGTTTGTTAAGAGATTAGGTAATGGAAGAGAGGTCCCATCTATGGTTTGGCGATTAAATATTCTGACCACGCTGCGGTCCAATTGGCTAGCTATTGTGGTCCTATCTGGTCAAGATAGATAGTTAGGTATTGTAGTCCTGTCTTGAGCTAGACAGATGATGTGACTGCAAGAAGACATCTATTTCTATGGGAATTATGAGGAAGAGTCTGGAGGCAGTGCTGACCCAGGTCGAGGCAACGACTAGGTTTCCACACTTACTGTTTCTGTGAGAACTGTGAGTTTCAGGGATACACCTGTTGTTCTAGTGAGCACAGGATTTTGGCAGGGAGAGCTAGGTAGATACAGTGGGCCTCTAATAAAATGAGACTAGTGGGGATGAGGGCAGCTCTATTAGGACTCCATCTCATACAATAAAGAATTTTATAAATATGTTTTCCTAAGTCACTTTCTATTAAGGAGTTCTCAGATTTTACTTCTAGCTGTACTTCATCATTTGCTATTTAATAAATTAGTTATATTATGTTTTCTTGTACAATTTCTTTCATGGCCTCTTAATTTTAGCAGCCAAGGTTGTCTCTCAGGGTTGCTGTTGTGGCTGTTGCTGATTCACCAAGACCTGATGGTTATTTTTTTCAATAGGACATAGGCCTACTGGGTGAGCTGACTCTAGCAGAAGATACATAGATAGTATCTCTACCACTGGTCTTCTCCCTCAGCAATGATTTTTTTTTCCTTCCAGTCATACAGAAAATATGGCCTGGAAACCTAGACCTATAATTTGGATAGTAACAGTTACCATTTATGTAACACTTTTAGGTTTGCCAATTGCAAACTCAGAGAATCTCATTTTATTCTTTCAACCACACTAAGAGTTAGGTAATATTGTTTTCCCCATTTTACAGAAGAAGAAACTGAGGCAGAGGTTAAATGATTTGTGGATGATCATCTAGCTAATAAGTATCTGAGGTCTGATTTGAACTCAAGGTATCCTGACTCCAGGTCCAGATCACTAACTATTGCACTACCTTGTGGTCACCTTAGAAATAGAAGACTCTTCCGACTCTGTCAAGTCCAAGCCTCTCATTTTATAGGTGAAGCTACTGAGGCTCAGAGAAGTTAATTGATTTGCCACAGGTCACACATCTAATAAGTATCTGAGACAGAATATAACCTCAGGTCTTTCCACTCTAAGTACACTGTGCTTTGCTGTTTTTCAGTCACAAAATGAAAGAGAGGGACGGCATGTAAATTACTCAGAAATCCCATGATAATGTCAGCACATTATTCAGAGCGAAATTAAAGAAATACTACCAGAACCAGTATTTCCATTTGTTTTGGTTTAGAAAGACATAGCTTCCATGTTGAAACAATGCCTAAATCAAGAGGATATAGACTACATTTGAAACAATGACTATATCAAGAAGATGTAGACTACCTTAAAAAGTCTGAATTGTTGAATGAATGAGTAAAGAATAAATTCTTAACATATGCCAAGAACCATCCAAAGTGATAGAAATACAATTACAAAAACAGAGTCCTTGCTCTCAAAGTCTTTACATTGTATTGGGTAGAGACAAGGCTAATATGGTAGTCCGATGAGTGAAAGGTATTTTGGTTTGTAAAATTTGTAAAGTCACACTCACTGGGGAAGAGAAAAACACTCCCATTCTTGTGGGGACAGCAGTATTAATTTGAAGATGGTTCTACAAAGGAAAATAGTTGGGCCAAGAGGTATGCAGAGGGCATATTCATTGTGGCATGCATGACACATTGGGAAGACAGCTGGAGCATCAAGGAAAGCAGAGATAGAGCCTGATTAACTAATAGAGGGAGCTATCAATGGCACTCACCAATCCTACAGTGGGGCACCAGGGCAATAATGCAACCAGAGTTGAAAGGGTTAAATCCTTCAGGGCACAGTCTCTTACCTGAGTGGGGAGGTGGCTGGTGGGGAGATAGCTGGAGAATATAGTGAGACATGCAATGAGTTAGCCTAATTGCAATGAGTAATTACATGATATAAGCATGGCTCCATTCTCAACTAAAACAGATCTCAGCTCTTCAGTGTTTTAGTAGACAGTCTCTGAAAATTCCTACAGTTGAAATATTCATTATTTTGCAAATAACCTCAATCAGGAGGTTAGATGGTGAGGTAGATATACTAACTCTGTGAACTTGATCGTGCCATTTATTGGCTATCTGCCTCAGTTTCCTCATCTGTAAAATAGGGCTAAGCACCCACATCCCAGAGTTGTGAGGAAAAATGAGATATTTGTAAATTTTAAAGTCACACACACACACACACACACACACACACACATATATATGTATATATATGTATCTTGGGTCAATACTTGAAGCTTGATAAGGTTCTTGTACCGTTACCAAGGCTAGCAAAAACCCTGTCTGTTCCAAAACCACAATGAAATATCAGATGCAGAATTTACTGGAATAATCAAGGATATAAGGATATTTTATATGAACAAGAAAAATATGAACAGATAAAGTTAATTAAGCATTCATGTCATGAACAAAAGACAATTTCTGTTAATACAGAAAAAATTACCTTCATTTTGATAAAAAATCATTCTGGTTTAGTTTTGAAATTACATTGAAGTAAATGTTATTTAATCTGTCCAACATGAACGTTAGATCCTTCCTTTTGTAATGCATTAGAAAATTGCAAATAATTAATTAAATGTGTGCCATCAGTGCTGAGAGATTCCAATTTCTGAATACTAGTTCAGAGAGAAATTCATAAAAAATCTTTTATAAAACTGAAATTTGCTAAGCCCAAAGAAACCCCCTGATTAACAGGATTAAGAAGTAATATCTAACTAGCTGAATTATCCCACTATCAATCTCCTCCATGTCAAGTCACTGAATTTCAACACTCATATTTTTATCTTAAATTTGGTTGATACAAATGTTGTTTAAAATATTAAAGGACACTAAAATTGCGGAGAGAAATTAATGTTATCGTGGCGGTCATCCTTCTTTCTTGAAGAAGACCAAAATGACATCAGCATGATAGAGTCAAGTTTCAATATGACTGACTGTGGCTGATCAGACCAAAACAAGCTCAGAATGCTCTACCACAAATTGAGCACAGATAGTCCATGTGAGCATTTGAGTTGGATCCTCCAAATTTGCTCATCCTATGTTTCCTTTGTGCTGTCTCAATTCTGTTTTGCTCATAAAGTACAGCACCCTTTCTGATATGGCATGCCATATTGAGCAGTCCTGTGCCAGTGTCTCCCATGTCACACAATCAAATCCAAAATTCTTCACAGAGACCTTGAGAGTGTCCTTGTATCACTTCTTCTGACCAACATGTGATCTCTTGTCCCATTGGAGTTCTTGGCAAGTGTACATTTTGCATTTAAATAATGTGGCCAGCCCATCAGAGTTGTGCTCTCTGAAGCGTAGTTTGAATACTTGGCAGTTCAGCTCAAACAAGGACTTCAGTGGCTGGTACCTTATCCTGTCAGGTGATCCTCAGAATCTTTCTAAGACAGTTCAAATGGAAGTGATTCAGTTTCTTGGCATGGCGCTGGTAGACTGTCCATGTTTCACAGGTATAAAACAATGGGATCAGCACAATGGCTCTGCAGACCTTCAGTTTAGTAGTCAGTCTAATACCTCTTCTCTCCCGTACTTTGCTTCAGAGCCTCCCAAATGTTGAGCTAGCGCTATCTGGCAATATGTGTGTCAACCTCATTGCCAATGTCTACATTCCTGGAAAGTACACTTCCAAGATAAGTGAACATATCCACAGCACTCAAAACTTCTCCATTTGTTGTAACCAATAGTTCCACATATGGATGGCATGGTGGTGGCTGATGGAGCAACTGTGTTTTCTTGGTGTTAACTATTAGGCCAAAATTAACACAGGCAGCAGAGAATTGATCCATATTTTGTTGCATCTCAACTTCAGAGGCTGCACTGAGAGCACACTCATCCTCAAACAGACCAACACTCCCTCTACTTTGGTCTTGGCTTGTAGCCTTTTCAAATTGAAGAATTTACCATCAGTATTGTAGCTGATTTTGATACCATATTCATCCTCATTGAAAGTATTTGACAACATGGCTGAAAACATCATGCTGAAAAGCATGGGAGCAAGCACACAGTCCTGTTTCATTCCACTGGTGACTGGGAAGGCACGAGAGCATTGTCTACTATCTAGAACTCGGACAAACATGTCATCATGAAATCGACATGCAATACTGATAAACTTCTCTGGGCAACCAAATTTTGACATAATTTCCTATAAACCCTTACAACTAACAGTGTCAAAGACCTTGGTCATATCTACAAATGTTGTGTATAGACCTCTGTTCTCCTCTTGGCATTTCTCCAGGAGTTGTCAGGCAGCAAAGACCATACTGACTGTTCCTTGGCCCTTTCTGAAGCCACACTGGTTCTCAGGTAGAGGACCATCTTCCAGGCAAAGAATCAGCCTATTAAGGAGGACTCTGGCAAGAATCTTGCCAGCAGTGACTGAGAGAGACCTCCCCACCCCTGTAGTTGTTGCAGGACAATCTATTCCCTTTACCTTTATAGAGATGGACAATGGAGGCATCCTTGAACTCTGAGGGGATAACCTCTTCTTGCCTTATAACCTGGAAAATTTCAGTCAGCATTTGTATGAGCAATGATACCCCACCTTGTAAATCTCAGCTGAAATAGAATCAACACCAAGTGCTTTGCCACATGAAAGGGGCCTAATAGCCCTCAAAACCTCTTCTTCAGTTCGAAGTTCAACTAAGGAGGGATTGACTTCAACCTGAGGAAAATGGACAATAGCCTCAACATTGATTGATGATGGTCTGTTGAGAACACTGTGGAAGTGTTCAACTATCTCCCTAGGATCATGTCGTTATCACTAATCAATGTGGCTCCAGCAGCGCTGAGCAGTTGTGATGCATCATAGGTTTTTGGTCCATAAATACTTTTCATGGAATCATAAAAGTGCTTTGGATTATTACTGTCAGCATAAAACTGAATTTCATCTGCCTTCTTACTAAGCCAGGAATCCTGTATCTCCCTGAGCTTTGTTTGTACTTTATTCTTGATGCAATTAAATGCTGTCATTGTAGGACTTTCTAGAACTGTTCATTCCACTTGGGGGAAATGTAATTTATAAAAAGGACTTGCTTCAAGTACTTATTCTGGACAGTTGCATGAACATGTTACAAGCTATGAAATCATTTTTCCCAAAGAACTGCATCTCTTCCCATTGGTAATCCAATCTGATGTGGCATTAATTCAGCTTATTTTCACTACCTTTGAATCCAAGACTGCATTCTAAAATGTGTCATGGATGGAAGAAAGGCACATTTTTCTCTTCTTTTCTTTTCTTTTCTCTTCCTTTTCTTTTTCTTTCTTTTCTTTTAGTTTCTTTCTCTTTTGTTTTGAATCAGTGATTTTATCGTGGAAAGAAAAGTCATGCCATATTGTTTATTTTTTTAATGTACTTTTTAACTGACTGATATCTGGTAGAAAATGGAAACCCTCTTGTGTATAGTAGGTTTAGACCAAAAAAATATAGCCAGCAACATATGCACTAAAAAAAATGGAAACCCTCTTACGTATAGTAGCTTTAGACCAAAAATCAATACCCAACAACATAGATACTAAAAAAAAAAAAAAAAAAAAAAAAAGCAAGTCATACTTAAATTCAGCAAAATGTTAATCCCTTTAAATTATACACCATCAACCTATAGACTAAGACACTTAAGGACTTGAAAAAAAGCAATACTTAATGCAGAGACAGTAACATGGGCAGGTATATCACTTTAAGGTTCATAAAATGCTCAAAACACCCCCTAAGATGTCAATAGAACAGTAATAATCACCACCATCTTACAGATGAGAAAACTGGGTCTTTGAGAGTTTAAGTGACATGTCCAGAGTTATTCAGCTATTTAATAAACTCCTAGTCTTCTCACACCAAGGCTAGCACTGCCCGCTCTATCATTCTTCTACAAAGACTGTCACAGGAGACATATATCAACATAAAAATAAGATGTGTGTTCGTCCTTCATTGCCAAAGAAGACATAATTCAGCCTCTCATTATCTTTTTCATGAAATATGCAGGACTATATTTTGCTATTCATGGAAAATATGGTACTTCTCAATATAAGCAGATATAAAATTTAATCAAACCCTGTGATCCTTTTTTAACATCATAGTTATCAATAGTTTTTCAGCGGTGACCATAAAATATGATGGGGATTCAGCTTGGGAAGTCTTAGACAAAGGAATGCTGACATGTTACAGTTATTAATTCTGAGTAGGTATTGTGTAGTGAAAAGTATATTTCCATAAAATATATGTGACTGCTATTCATCTAAGAAGGATATTTTCCACTTCTTAGATAATTCTTATGAAAATCAGCTTCTGATGGAAAAAAAATAGAACCTGTCAGAAATAAGCAAATAACAACCAAATACTCTAGTATCACTTGTAAGTGACGTAATTGGCTTTATAGACTTATGGAAATGCACAAAATTTGTTGATAGATAACTATCTCCTTTCATTATCACCTGTAGTAAATACAAATGAATTTATGTTTCACTACATTCATACATCCCTAATGGTTTTTTTTTTCCTTTTTCATATTAAAGATCCAGGTCATAAGGCATTGTCATTATAAACTAATGTCTGTACTCCTACTCTAAGTTTATACTTAGATAATTAGCTCTGATTAAAGACAGATATAGACAGATAAAGACAGAAATAATGGTTTTCTAATTTTTACCTGTTTCAGACATTATTGTGAAGAGCTTGTGTGTGAGGTACCAAAAAGGTACACCACAAGCAGAAGCCCAGGTCTCTTGGTCTTGCCCTTATATGTAATTTTTGTGACTGGGCAGATTCACAGGGATCAAGTGGAATGGGGACCTTAGGAAGTAATTTGTGCAGGCAAGTATTAATATGCATTTGTACATGCAGTATGTATAGGCATATGCTGTCTACATGCACATACCTGTACATATATATATATATATATATACATGTGTACATATACACACATTGTGTGTATGTGTGTATATATGTATATGCATGGTGTATATATATATATATATATGTACATGTATATATGTTTGTGTAAGTAAAATGCAATATAGGTTTTAGAGAATAGTCATGTGCATATATGTGTGTATACATGCTGATATGTAAACATACACACACATGCATATTCTCTAAGCAAATATAGATTTTAAAGACTCCAAAAGGCAAGCCTTTGAAAGCTCACTCGTTAAATCTGTATAGGATTCTGAAGAGAGTTTATGAGAATACAGGGCTGTAGAGTCTGTTGCTTAGCATCTCTCTAAGAAGTAAGTTGTTTACCCCATCAGGAGTGGGTAGCAGAGAATAGTTCAATAAGAGAGTTGGGTGAGGAAACTGGACAGCTTCCCAGTTCTTTCTGAGTCAGTTCATAACATGCCTCAATTATGTTATTTGAAATGATCTCCAAGACATCTGACAAACCAGACACCAAAACATATAGTAAAGTGAAATACAAATTATTGTCAACTATCTGCATTTCTCCTCCCACACATTTGAGTCACATATCTAACTATACTTATACATCCATGATACAATATATATGTAATGCATATGCATATACGAGTCCATACAAATCCAGTTAATTATAGTTATATATGGATATACATATACATATATGTATGTGTATGTGGGTTTGTGTGTATATATACATATAATTAAAACATTGAGTATATTTACTCCCATAATTTCTACTAATTTGTTTTACTTTAACCGTAAAGGAGAGGAGGGTGGAAGAGAACATAGGAAAAGTAACTTAGAATTTGATCTTTACCCTTAATAACTTTCATTAATATTGTAAATTCTCATCCACATTCAGCGAACAAGCATGGCTCAGCACTAGATATTCTTAATTTCCATAGTCTAGTAATGAGAGTACCACAAGGTAATAGCCACACGTTTGTCTATGGTTTTGACTATTCCTAGTTCCTTTTCTATGTGAATGGCATGTGTTCCTATGCATGACTGAGTGTATTTCTTTGTCTCTTTTTCTCTTGGTCTATACTGCTTCTGAAAAAAAATTCAAATGAAAAAAAAATACCCAGATGTAAGCTATTGAGCTTTCAACCCAAATGAGTTTTTCTATTTTCTCAAGTTGATTATTTCAAGTCGTTTATGGCAAATATCTATATCAAAGGGAGAAGATAATAATAATTATTTTCAAATAAATGACAAAAGGTTTTGTATTAAATCATATTATTATCAGGAGATTAACATAATTCTCCACTGTACAAATGGTTAGCAATTACAATCATTTCTGGTGTTTGAGCAGTAACTAACGTTTGTGTATTCAACTCTACATGTCAGATCTTAGAACTTTTATGATATAAATAGCATCAAAATTGAAAAGTATGGATGTACACAATTTCATTCCGAATATAAAGTAGAAAGATAAAATGATCTAATTTCCCAACTGAGTCTGTCATCACAATATATGCATTATTCACTCATATTAAAAAAAGATTCAGTACATTGTACTACATTATCAAAATGTATTAAGTTTATGCACTTTTCATATTTATCCACTTTTTATCACAATCCTTATGTCATTAAAATATGTATGAAAAGAATATAAATTCTCAAGGCCTAGATAAGTGAACAAAGATAACATTTAAAAGAAAAACATATTGTAGCTAAATCTAGCCTTTCAAAAATGTTCAGTGCACTGGGAAGGGGGCTACATTTGTAGTCATGTGATATGGGGTCAAATGCTTCCTCTGACCTATCAACTGCGTTACTTTCAGAAAATTACTTAACCTCAATGGGCTTTGGTTTCCAAATTAAAAAAAAAAAAAAAAAAAAAAAAACAGGGAGAAAGAACTCAATGCCCTCTAAAGTCCTTTCCCAGATATTAAACTGGGATCTCTTTTAAAAAAAAGACATTTCATTTATAAGGGAAGATGTTGGGGGAATGATGAATCAAAATAATTATTTTCTACATACATAGTATTTAAAATAATCTAAAGTAGATTTTGTAAGAAAAATAGACCTTCATTTTTATGAGGGTTCCTAGGACTGTATCTCTGTAATGAAACACAATATAATATGAAAATGCTAATTTGGGAAAACTATAACTTCTTACCATATCACTTTAGCACTGACTGAACTAACTTCACCCATTGCATAAACTTCTTTGTCTTTTTCAAAGACAAGCACATTTTAGGTACATTAGCACTGGCTTACATGTGTAACCAACCAAGTTTCTTCTTGCTCAGAATTCCATTCCCAATTGGACTCCATGTCATACCTTCTGTCTTCCATGGTATCTGGTTTAGCATTCTTATCCAAAGTCTACACTGGAAGAAACAAATGGAAACACAATTATTATTTCATCCTCTTTGTTTCTTACCCAAAACTTTCAAATCACCAGAAGCCCATGAAGCAACTCTTTTGACAGTATCATTTGTTTCCATAAGACTCAGGGAAAATGGGGAGAACATAGCCATAAGCGTGTTTGATGTTTTAACAAATAAACTCTCCGCCCTCTCTCAGACAGATGTCCCCAAAAGACCATACTTCCTTTTGCAGTTGGTCATTTTACCTCTACAGCATTCAGGAGGAAGTCATCAACCATTATAATATGACTCTCTTGGAGATGGCAATAGGTTTCTCTACATGGTGAATCGTTCATATGGAATGGCACGTCTTTAGAATCTACCCTTCATGAGAAGACCTTCATATCAGTCATATAATTCCAACACTTCAGGATATTTCTCTTGCTCAATCAAACCATCCATCAACAAGCAGTTTCTAAACAATTACTCTTTTCTAGGCATTGTATGAAGGGTTGGAGATATGAAGAAAAATCAAAAGATGGCCTTACCCGCAAAGAAATTATATTCTATGGAAAAGTAGCTATAAAGAGAAACATGAGAACTGTATAAAGAGAAACAAGAGGAGACATGAGCACCTGGGGAGTTTTACGAATGCTGAGCGCAGAAAGATACACAAGCTGAATCTTTTATTCACCAACCTCTTGAGCTTATTTTCCTTTTATTTTTCTCACTTTCCCTATGATGTTTTCTCATCTTGATATCATTCTTAGAAGAGTCTCTCAAACCATTTTACTTTTTTCTGTTTTATCTTCCCTAGACTCAGGAGACATATTCTATGGTAGGGATTGGCCTTTCTCTGTATGAAGAAAGAAGCAAAAGCTAAATTCACGGTACTGGAAATAGCAGAGAATAGTAAAACGGAAAAAACATGGAGCTTAGGGCCAAAAGACCTGAGTTTGTATCCCAGCTCAGCCACTAATTATTACATGATGTCCTGGGAAGCCATGTGACCCTCCTGAGCCCCAATTTGGTCATTGCCAAAATTGGTTAGATGCTCCCTAAGGTCTCATTCAGGTCTAAAATCCTCTAAATCTTAAAGTACTTGCCTATCTATGGAAATCATCAAAAGATGAACCAAGTTATTTAAAGGAGAGGTCAACATAGCGGGGGCTAAAATGTTTTCTCTACATCCCCAATTACAATCCCAGTGCCTTGCATACTGAATACAACTGACAAGATTTGGTGGAATTACACTATAGCTGTTCATTGGGCCTATACAGAAGCTATTCACAAAGCACCCAAAGATTCCTGCGAGGAACTCCAGATAAATGGGAGTACAGGTGCAAAATCATTGGCCAATGAGAGGAAAGGATGCAAAATGTGGTCAAAAGAATAACTGCACTGTGTTCATACAGTCATGATATTTCAGTCAGAAGGACCAGCTAGTCCTATGGTATAGATAACATTCAAGACTTTGACATCCTTCCTAACTCTTAAGATTTTAGTATTGTGCCCATGAGTGGCACAATTACACATGCATGTATCTGTGAGTTTGGAGTCAGGAAGACCTGAATTTAAATCTTCATAAACACTAACCAGTTAAGACCTCCCACCTTATTTCCTCATCTGGAAGATGGGAATTACAGAGCCTGCTTCATAAGGTTTCTGTGAAGACCAAATGAAATAATATATGCGTATGCCTCCTTCTCTCCTCTAACACTACCACCATTCTTCTTCAAGTCCTCATCACCTCATGTCTGGAGTATTGCAATAGCCTGCTGTTGAGTCTGCCTGCCTTGAGTCTCTTCCCCACTCCAGTCCATTGTCTTATTCAGCCATTAAAGTGATTCTCTAAAGTGCAGGTTCCATCATATCACCTCCCTACTCTATGAACCCAAGTGACTCCTGATCACCTCCACAATCAAATACTAAATGTTCCGTATGGCATTCAAAGTCCTTTGTAAATATCTCTCTTCTAACTTTCCAATCTTACTTCTTAATTCTGAAAACATAATTTTCAATCTGGTGATACACTAGTGACCAATCTGTTCTATGCACAAAATACTCCATCTTTTGGCTCTGGGAGTCTTCTCTGGATGCCCCCTTCCATGACTTGAATGTTCTCCTCCTTCTACTAGGATTACTGACCTCCTTGGCATTCTTTTAGCCCCAAAGAAAAATCTCTTCTTTTACTGCCAGCCTACCTCAACCCATCCGAATTCCAGTACCTTTCTTCTATTCACTATTGACTGTGTATCCTGTATATAGTTTATTTTCTATATATTCATATGTTGTCTCCTAATTAGAGTATAAGCTATTAGAGGGTAGGCTCTCCTTTGCCTCTTTTTCTATCCCCAGCATTTATCACAATACGTGATACTTAGTAGGTGCTTAATAAATGCTTACTGATTGAATAAAGGGCTTCCAAATCTTAAAGGACTAGTTAATGCATAATGTAAAAGTTCAGGTTTCTATGAGTTTTTCTGTGTTTGTGTTTTCCTGAAGCATTCTGAAGTCTTTCCATGACATGGTTGAGAGACAATAAATGGGAAAAACAAAATGGGAAAACCAAAACCAAAACAAAGAAAGAAAACTCTGAACTTTGAATCACAGGACAAGAGTCATGAAATCTAATTTGGGCTACTCTGCAATGCTAGTCAAATCACTTAACTTCTCTAGGTCTCAGTATACTCTTTGATAAAATAGGGCTGGTTGAACCAAATGACTTCTAATGGCTCCTGAAGTCAGAGGCTTTAAAGCAATGATCTTAGGGATCTTTGATCCTTTACTTAGAACATTGGCTTCCCATACCAAAGTTTTCTCCAACTTCTGGTTGGGGGAATTACCAATGCTTTGAAACTAATTTGGGTCAGTCAGCTTCTTGTGTGTCAAGTCCTAATTCAGGGGCTGGGGACATTCCACCAGCAGGTACTCCCTTTTTTAGTTTTTATTTTTATTAAATACTGGAAGAGCCAAGTATTAGCAGCAATGAATTGTGCCATTGATGTGAAGGGTCATTACAACTTGTGGTAGAAAAGTCATTGCCTTTGTAATTAGTGCAATAATAAAGAAGAGGGAAATGAACACTTTCATTTGAATCTTCTTTCTCATTTCAAGCACACAACATCCTGTCTGTCACCGATATTTCCTTTCAGATTAGCAGCATGTAACTCAGTTCAACAGTCTTGTCATTTCCATTTCTCACATTGAATTTTTGTTTATTTAGTTTTTATTAATCTTGCTGCTGTCTCATCTCAGTTAATGTTTTACAGCAAAGCTCAGTCCCAGATAGTTTAGTTTTGTGAAACAATTTCACAAAATCAAAAAAAACAAAGAGACAGGTAAAGGCAACCACCTGATCCAAGTCTTACTAAAATTACAATGATTTGGTTAACAAGTGGAGGATGGACAAGTGGCCACACAGGCCATGACAGTCATTGACATAACACATAGCTTCTCATCACTCTTAACGTCGTCTCATCACTTCTCATCTCCTCTCTCTCCTTCTCTTCTCTCTCTCCTTTCTCTCTCTCTCTCTCTCTCTCTCTCTCTCTCTCTCTCTCTCTCTCTCTCTCTCTCTCTCTCTCTCTCTCTCTCCCTCTCCCTCTCCCTCCCTCTCCCTCTCCCTCTCCCTCTCCCATTCCTTCTCCCTCTCCCTCTCCCTCTCGCTCTTGCTCTCGCTCTCGCTCTCGTCTCTTTAGCACCTTGCAGAGTACCTTACATTCAGCAGCTTCTAATTAACAAACATTTTGCTGAATCAAATGACAATAATTTCATGAGTCGAAAGTGTGAGCAAAAAGAATTAAGATAATATTTTACTTTTTAGACTCAGTCTGTGATTTTATTAGCATGGAGAACTTCCATGAAGGAACCTGCTCTACCAATACATCTGAAACTTAAACCCTTAGAGGGCTACCTGCAAGTTTGAGTCACTTACCCTCTTAAGCAGGCTCACACAGACAGCTTGTGCCAGTGAGGAGTGGCACTTATATCTTCCTGCCTTTGAAGCCAATTTTCTATCTACTACAATGCATGGTTCCTAAGGGCATCTGCTGGCTGTGTGAATCAATGCTTCTAATGCTTCTACCACATACTGGGTGTGTGACTGTTCATTCAAGAGAGTCACATTTGAGGAAGAACACTTTTCATTTAAAGGGAATGAAAGGTACACATGAATGGCAATATGACTGGAGCCTTTATTGTATGAATATTGGTTAAAGGACACACAGAGAAGACTAGTAACCTGGAAACAATAAGATATAGACAGGGGTGGGTGGGGGATGAAACACCAAAAATTGAAAAGAAATTGAAAATTTCTCTTCAAATATTGAAAAAATCTTCATTGAGAAGAAGGTTCTGCTTGGCTCCAAAGTGCAGAACAAGAGACAAAAGTGGAAGATGCTTAGAAGCAGATCTCAGGTCAATATTAGGAGAAAACATCTAGAGGGAAGATCATTTCAAAGGAGAAATAAATCAACTCAGAAGATAAGAAATTCTCTATTAGAGGGCAAAGGAAGTTCATTGGGTATCTTGTAGAAGAGGCTGCTGTTCAGACTCAGATGAGCACACATAGCCCTTCCAAATCTGGAATTTGGTGGTTCAGATTAAGTAGAGCTTTTCTTTTGACTCATTCATTCATTCATTCATTCATTTGCAAATTAAAACTTAATTGAAATTAAATTAAAATTTCTTCAGTTATTTCTAACTTAAGTGCACTTTTGTCTTTAAAAACTTATATAGATTTGTAGACACCATGTAGCTAGAGAGTAATAGAATTCTATTTTAGCTGGAGAAACTAGAAAAGTCATCCATACAGAGTTTCTCACATTAAAACATGTTAGTTATTGTCCTTCCAGATAGATTTTGTCTTCTTTTTCTATCAGTTTTACCACTTTGAAAGAAAACTCCAGAGCCCAAAAGGTATAATCTGGCTCTGGGAAATGTAACCCAATCAAAGACTCTGCAGGAAGGGAGAAAGAGCAAACATGGGGAAAGCTGCTTTGGGGAACCAACAGGGAGAGGAAAACTTCCTAAGGAACTCTGGGATCAGAGCTGGCAGATGAATAAGGGGCAGGCAATTTATGAAGCATAGGGTCATTCTGGAAGCCCAGTGACTGGAACAGAGAGGGATCTGGGAGAAGGCAGAGCCCATCAGCATATCAACAAGTATTTCCTACGTGCCACTGGGCTTCAAGACCTCTGGTAATACAAAAGGAGGCAAAAATGTTACCTACACTGAATAAATGAAAAAAATATACAAATAATATGGCAGATACATATTTTGCTGCTGTTCAGTCATTTTCAGTGATGCCCAACTCTACATGACTGCATTTGGAGATTTTCTTGGCAAAAATTCTAGAATAATCTGACATTTTCCACTCCAGCTCATTTTACTGATGAGGAAATGAGGTAAACAGGGTTAAGTGACTTGCCCAGGGTCATACAGCTAGTGAATGTCTGAGGTCAGATTTGAACTCAGGTCTTCCTCTCCAGACTTGGCACTCTATTCAACATGCCACCTAGATGGGCTCAGATACATATAGATGTAGATAGATAGATAGATAGATAGATAGATAGATAGATAGATAGATAGATAGATAGATAGATAGATGGATGGATGGATGGATGGATGGATGGATGGATGGATGGATGGATGGATGGATGGATATGACTGTATCTAGCATTCCAGTAACAAAAAGACTTTTCTTATAGAAGTATTCTACTCTGAGGTCATGGCCCAATTCTTCAGCTGAAAAATCTCTTGGCCCTACAGCCTTTATGCACCCTATATAGAATAAAATTTTCACATTTAGACTGTACATATATACATAGGCAAGCATTCACAATAATATATGCATACATACACATAAACACATGTTTACATATACACATTTGTATTACATATAAGTATGTCTATGTGAATTGCATGTACATGTACATCTGAGTATACATGCATATTCTGTGTGTGCAAATGCATTGCATACATATGAACATATATGTCTGTACATGCACATACTGCGAACATTTATATGCATGCATCATACCCATGTAGTCATGAATAGGCATACAAATATGTACTCTTTGCATATGTGTTTGTATATGTGTATGCAGTCCATATGTATATGCACATGCATGTATGTACTTTGAAATGCTTATGAATGTGCACCTACATTGTATACTTATGTTGTATAGATCATATGTGCTTATCCTGCATATGTATTGTAATACATATACTCATATAATAAATGAAAATGTGTGTATATACAGTCAATCCTCAGCTGTTGAAGTAACATTCCTAGAAAATGACACAAAAGTTGGAACACAAATGTTGACACATTGAATCTACGGGACATGAGGGATTAGATTCCTGAAACCACTCAAAACTGTGATTTTCCACTGGAGCTTACTGAAAATGCCCTTTCCTGGATACAGTTTTTACAACAAAACGTTAATTTTGACAATATGCACTTTTCCTAACATAGTAACCATGAAATAACTCATAAAGTACAGTACACAAAATAAAATGAATAACATGTGACAACATTTTTCTTGCTAGTAATTCCCTGAAATTCTGGGAGATTTTGTGCTAACATTTCAATTAAGCAAATATGATTTCAGGCAACATTCACGTTTCATGACACATGAGATCTACAGTACCATAAATGCTGAACAGCAAATAAAATTCTTAAAATAATCATTTTTGAACCTGAATCTTCCCTCCCACTGCATCACATAGTGGTGTGAGGACATTGGACTTACACTCAATCATGGACACCCCTTGATTGCCCTCTGAAAACAAAGGGAGAGGTTCCTGGGACTTCCCTGCTGTCAGTAGACACCAAGTCTTGGAGTCTTAAGATCTCCTCAGGTGTGCTGTCCTTCATGGCTGGTGGATAGAGTAGGAGATTGGGAAGGATTAAATAATCCATCAGCAACGTCTGCTTGCTATGGGGTCTCCTGCTGCATTCCTGCCCACATTTTGGAACCAAGTTTATCTAACACCTTTATTTTTCTCATTAAGTCACATCCTTGACTTTGCACACTTGGGCTTACAGCCCAAAGGACTTGCATTAAACTTTGGGGACATAATTGCAACACAAATCTTCCATTTAAAAGTATGCAGTGTAAACACGCAATGAACGTACAGGGAGCTCTTTACATTGCAGGGTAAACACGATCAGTTAAGTGCCTAGTAGGATGCAGGCTTCTCCACAAACTTGACATGTTTTGTCATTCATTATGGTTCACATAGCTGCCAATGTGCTGGTGCCAACCTGGAAGTGAAAATGAGGTTACTAATGGAATCACACAAATGCTTGAAGTTGGACGATTGAATGCTTGAATGTTGAGGATTGACGTGTGTGTGTGTGTGTGTGTGTGTGTGTGTGTGTGTGTGTAGTAAATACGCATGTATTTACTGGCATATGATATCAGCAGAGAGAAGATTTGATGAGAATATCTGGCTGAAAGAGACTCCTGCTCGAGGTGGGAAATGGGATTGAGGGAAACCAGGAGGCAGAGGGAAGAGGGAGAGAATGCCAGGCCTGGAGGACAGTCAGTGTAAAGGCACCAAGTTGAGAGATAGTGTCATGGGTGAGGAGTAGAAAGGGGGACAGTGTCACTGGATTGCAGTGTGCGTAGAGGAAAGCCAAGTTCAAGAGTGGCCAGTACTGGTCTTCGAACACATCCTTTCCATTTTCTACTTTTACTTGACTTCTCTTTAGCACCCATTGCCCTGCTAATAGAGGGGGACTATTAAGAGGTAGCCTAAGGGTAAAAAAAAGGAACCTGGTGACCCATTTCCCCTGTCATGAAGCATGTCACCCCAGCGCGCCCGTGCACAAACACACACACACACACACACACACACATTCAGACACACACACACCGCTCCTTCCCAGATTCTAGACATCTATAAAGCATTCTCTTCTTGACCCATGTGACTATCACACTTTCAACCTGAGGCTCAGTCCCACGGCATGGGGATACATGTGGGAAAATCTGATAAAGGTCAGGCATTATGGGAAATAACAGATGCCCAGGGACAGACCTCCAAGAAGACTTGGTCCAGTACCAAGGCCTGAGGTACCATTTTCTTGTCCTCAGTCTGGTCCCTCAGACCACTTAAAGAACCCTCCCCTGGCTCCAGTTCTCTGAACCAGTCATGGCCAGAGGGATCAGTTCCCAGCCTGCTTCCACCAGTTCTGGTCCTGTGGTTGATGTGCTCCTTCCTCTGACCAGAAGCAGGTATGCTGGGAGGAGGATCGCTGAAGGAGCACCACTTTCATCGTTGAGAGAACTAGTCCATCCTCTCCACCCCAAGCTAATCTTCCAACCTTGATATTTATCTTCTTGCCAGACCCACCTGGGAAAAGTTCTATTGTCTAACCCTCGTTAGGATTCTGGTCTGAAGGAGAAACGGAAGGAAGATGGGGGAAAGGGTGAAGAGGAGGGAATAAATGGAACCTCAGGAACCATGAAGCCAGAGATCTGAGAATACATTCTAATTTCTGAAAAGGACACTAGAGAAAATTAGAAAGGGCCAAAGCTTTTAACTAATGCCTTTCCTTTTCACTGATAAACCTCCTGCGGTGTGTATAAAGAGGAAATTGGGGTTTGTACGAAGAGAGAAAATGGACAGTCATCGCTTTATTTCCTTTTCAGCTTGCCCTTTTCATTCATTTCAATGATCACCATGAATTTCCTGAACAGGATGACAAAATCCAGAAAAAGGTCCATGCAGTGCCAGATGTAATCTTCATCTTCTCTCTCTGCCTTTTCAATGATGAGTTGTGTGTCGAAAATCACAAGTCCACACAGGAATGCCAGCCCAATGTACGTGTTTGCTTGAGAGAGCCAGGTGGAGATAAAGAAGATGTTTCCCAAGTACGAGATGAACAACAGGCTCAGGACTGACATCAAGATGCCACCGAGGTAGAGGCAGCCAAGGCATTTCCCATAGAATGAGTTCAAGGTGAAAGAGCTAAAAGTCATTGTTGTGCCCAGGAAGGAAGAGGGGACAATGCTGGGGTTGATGGCAATGCATGAGTCCAGTTCAGGGCCTAGCCCAACCCCTATGAAAAAAGCAAATCCAGTCAACAGAAGCAGTCTTTTGGACTCAGTATCTTCCCTGTGGGGTGTAAACAGTAGCCAGAATAATATTCCAAATGCACTCAATGTTGAGAGAATGCCAGCCTGAATGAAATGTGAAACCACATTCAGGTGAGCTCCTGTGGCTGCCACAAGCATGCAGAGGGCAAGGCTGGCATAGACCTTCTTCAGGTGTTTCCGGGTTAAGGGGGTGAGGTGGGAAATCCTCCAAAGGGCTTCCAAGTTGAGCTTCCAATAAAACATACTTAAGGTGTTCAAGAATATGGGATGCACCAGGTCTTCACCATCTTGCCTTTAGCCTTCTGGATTTCAAACTGCCAGGTACTTGGGCTTGGTGGATGTCACAGGTGAGTGTGACATCACTCACCCCACCCCTGGGATAGCAAATGGTTGAAGTTTCAGCCTCTGCCCCATTGAATACCAGGTGAGTGTCATAAGCACTTGAAACATGCAAGTGAGGGGCTTCACACTCTGCCATCTCTCTGCCCCTCAGACACTCTAAAGCTACCTAGAGAATAGCAACTTGGAGACGGGCAATGGATGATGATGAAGGAAGTGATTAATATTATTTTATATCACATTTGTATAGAACTTTAAGGTCTGTAAAATCCAGTGTGTACAGAGAGAAGACCAGAAATGATCATTCAAGAAAGGTCCGTCTTTCATCTCATCCTGCAGATTTGTGAGAGGATTTTTAGTAGGTAGGTAGGGGCAGAAGTCAAACAGCTTGGTTTAGAAGAGATTGGGGGTCAGATGAGACTGGATGGTAGCAACTGCCAATGGCATAGGTTTGGCTATAAAATAATGGAGAGAAATCAAGGAACTAGACCGACAAGCTTTGGCAGCAGAATTAAGGGAAGGACTTACATGAGAAGGGAGGGATCACTTGGACATGTGTAAAGATGGGAGGAAAAAGGGCAGGAACTGAGAGATTGAAGGTGATGAAGGGAAAACTGAGGGGTGCACATTCCAAGGCTGACTTCTGACCTTGACATTCCCAGACTTTACCCTCTTCCTTTTCCTTTCCTTTCTCCAGCCCCTTAAATGGCTCATGCCTCACAGACTTCCTCAAACTACTCATTGTTTTCTAAAGTTATTCTTACTATTCCAAGTGAGACGGGAAAACAGTGTCTGTCATGCCTAGAAATTCCATCTCACCTTACTTCTACCTTTTAGAATCTCTTGCTTCTTTCAAAGATCTGTCCTGGCCATGATGCCTTTTCTGATGCCCCCAACTGCTAGTGCCCTTCATTATATAATTCACTTTGTATTTTGATTGAGTGTTACTAAATGTGCACATGTCTTCTCTCCAGATAAAATGTAACATTCTTAAGAGTGAGGATTGTTTGGCTTTTGCTTTGTCATGCTTACACCTGACACAATCATATTCTGCATATAAGTGATAAATACTTTTTTGGATGAATTAATAAATCACATTTCAATAGCTCCCCCTCACAATCCCAAACTTTTTTCTTTTCATTTTTGATTTTTAACTCACTTTTTAAGACTGAACAGCTCTTGGGAAAGTAGAAGAGTGGAAATTTCAGTGAGATTTCAGCAGGAGGATCCAAAGCTGAGAGGTAAAATATTATGAGGTATGTTTGTTGCACAATAAATGAATCTGTTTGAATGTGATAACATATGAAATTTGAAGGAGACCAGTCTACAAAGGGACCTGGGGCCAGATGGCCAAAGGCCTTGTAAGCATACCTAAGGACTGCATAATATGAGAAGCTACTGACAATATGGATGGTGGGAAAAGACATCTTCAGAGTTATATTCTAAGAAAAATTTCAGGCAGCACTGTGAAAGAGGAATTGACCTAAATATGTATGCTGAAAAAATAAAGTTGTTTAAAAATTCAGACTGTGCCATATAGCTGGATATGTAGCCCACTGAATTATCATGATGAGAATAGTTGTGCTCCAACACTTCTCTCCAACATGGAGATGAATCTCTTATCTTCAAGGCTTTTCTGAGAGAAGTATTTCCTATTAGTCTGTGAGCTCCTTGATGGTAGGGATTCTTTTGCCTCTTTTTGGATGCCCAACACTTAGCACAATGACTGGGCGCCCTAGTAGGTACTTACTGTTAGTTTAATGATTGGCTTTGTATACCCAATGATTAACACAGAGCCTTGCACATACTAGTTTCTTATTAAAAACTTGAATTAAATTGAAAAAAGAGTAAGAAGAAGTCAACATATGAGGAGGTGTGAATCTTCATCATGTCCCTATCCAGAGCTTGAAACATTAGAAACCTCTTAGAGTTTCCCCTTTGCGTGACATGTAGGACACTCTCTCTTGGTTGAGTTACTCAGATTCTATTGGGAGAACCCCTTCTCTCCATGAATTTATTATAGTTTCTCCTGTGTACAGTTCTTCCAATTCGTTTTCCTACCAATTCAAATATAGGTTTCTTTGCTAATTTTGTGTTCATTGTAGAAGTCTTATTTAGTGAGAAAGATATCAAATGATATGAAGCTTGGGATATTCCATTCGCTATTAAAAAATAGCTAAGAGGTTTAGTTTGAATCTAAAAATGCTATCCCTTAAACTCAGGGAGCAGAAAGATATAATTCTAGCCCAATAACCCCTCTCTGTGAGGAGACTGGGGTGGGGCACCAATCTCAACTAACTCCAAATTCAACACTCTGTTCCATGTTGTTTCCCTATTTTTAGTTTATGTAACCCCAAAAGGTTAGAAGTTGCAGAGTAAATTTGACTTAATCAAAGTTATATGAAAATTATATGGACTACTCTGTGTGGTAATGAATTACCACCCTCCCCCCCCCCCCCCATACAATTCTTTCCATGTAAGAGAGGAAGATTTCTTCTCTCAGTCAAATTAGAATAGATCCTGAACTTTTTGTGACTGTATTAAAGGGTGGACAGGAATCTTCTCCCTTACATATTAGAGAAATTTCATTAATGATGGAGCAATATTAGGTCACGTATGGGTGGTGTTCAATGATACTTAAGTTTATTTTTATTAATTTTGGTAATGATCTTATAAGGTGAGACAGCAGATAGGCAGAGACACAGCAAAAAGCAAAGTAAAGGAAGGGAATTGAGAGGAAAGAGGAGAGGAGAGGAGGGGAGTGGAGGTAAGGGTTCAGGAAGCAGAAGTGGAGAAGAAAACACAATTAAATAGGAAGGAGGAAAAGAGGCGTGTACGTGGTTTGACTATATATAACTCTGAATGTTTGTCCGCAGATTCATCATTATGCAAGACAATGGATTTTCATTGCAATAAATGTTTTCTTTTTTGATACTGTTATTTTTTTTCCCAAAAATGTAGTACTTTCCAAACAAGGGCAATGGCATTTTTCAGACCCCCCCCCCCCCGCCCCGATTGTATATTAGCCAGTTAAAGATAATGAGTTACTTAAATTTAAGGACCTTTATTGCCGGAAAATAATTACTTAGCAGATTTTGTGTGGGTGAATATTGCAAAGTACTGTACATAGCAGTATTGTTTTCTCAGATTTGGACTACTTATTCTGAAGATTATGCTTCATTTTCATTGCCCAGGAAGTCCATCGGTTAATTGGGATAGCTCTTTTCCTTTGGCAAAAATTAAAATGAGAGTTAAATAAAGAGAAACGCATTATCTGCACAGGGAAAATGTGGTTACCTTGAATTATAGGTGCATTCTTTTCACCAATGGCCAGAATTTTTCTAGATCTGGTGTTACCAAAATTAAATCCATGATTATTCATGCCTCTAGTCTTTTCTTATTTGCATAAAACAAAGGATTCTCCAAAGGAAGTAGATATTTCAGTACCAAAGAATACCTTCCTAGCAGCAGAGAAGGAAGATTAAGCTCTTGCATGATTTCAGTCATCATTTAAACAATTCTATACTCACAAAATATTCATGAATTTACATATGCAAAGAAATAGTAAACAGTTCAGTAATCTTAAGGGAGGAATTTATTTTATTTTTATTATAATTATTTCTTGCTTCTAAGAAAATCATTATAAGTCCTGAGTTCAACTCTATCCTTAAACACTTAGTAGCTATGAGACTCAGGGCAACTCACTTAGAATCATTTTTCCTCAGTTTCTTCCTCTGCAAAATGTTGATTATAATAATTTCTATCTCTAGAGATGTTGTGAGTATCAGATTGTAAAATGATCACACAGTGCTGGACACATAGTAAAAGCAATATAAATATTAGCTATTGTTATTATTTTAATTAAGCCCACTATCAAATAAAATTTTGGAGCTAAGCACAATATTGATCTACATTTTAATTAAAATCTACTAACATCACAATTTTTGAAGCAAAGCAAATGTTAATGTTTCTTCTATTTTGTACCTGTGAAATTGATTATTTTTAGCCAAAGTGGAATAATTTACATATATTCTTATTTAATTTCATCATCTTAGATTCATTTCAAAGGTCAAGATCTCTTTGAATTTCTACTCTCTAATTTCATGTACTTTCAATCTCTTCAAGTTTTGTGCCATTTGAAAATTTGATGAACTTAACATCTATGCCTTATTCCATAGCATTGTTAAAAAATAATTCTTTGGGGGAGGAGCCAAGATGGCAGAGTAAAAGCAGGGACCTGCCTGAGCTCTCCCCCAAACCCCTCCAACTACCTGTAAAAAATTACTCTAAAACAAATTCTAGGGTGAAAAAAGTCATAAAATGATAGAGTGAAACAAAGTTCCAGTCCAAGACAACCTAGAAGATCAATAGGTAAGGTCTATTGCATCAGTCTGAAAGAAGAGCAAAGTCCAGTGTGGGCCCTGCCCACACAGACAGGACCAGAGCCGACCTCAGGGGATTGAATCACTGGTAGTTATGGCAGTTTACAAACTTCTCAACTCACAAACTCCAAAAACAACTTAGAAGATCAGTAAGAAATATCTGTTAGACTTCATTGAAAGAAGAGTATGATCATGCCCTAGTACCTTGGTAGAGACAGTGGCAGCAGTGGCAGCAGCAGTGACAGGTGATTCCACAGCTCTCAGTCCACAGATGCTGGGGGGTCCGAGCAGCTAATCAGAAGGGGATTGCAGGGGTCTTTTTGAAAAGTTACAGATCCCTAGAAGTATCAGTGAAAATAGCTGCATAAAATCCCTAAAGCTTGAGACAGTTTGCCTTCTACCCTGGAAATAGAATCCTACCTTAACAAACAGCTAAAAAGTCAAATAATTGGATGGGAAAATAAGAAAACAACAGGGAAAAAATCAGACTGTATAATCTTACTTTGATGACAAAGAAAATCAAAACATAAGACCAGAAGAAGACAACAAAGTCAAAGCTCCTAAATCCAAAGCGTCCAACAATACTTTCAAGAGCATGAAAGAGCTCAAAAAGGATTTTGAAAATCAAGTAAAAGAAGTAGAGGAAAAATGGGGAAAAGAAATGAGAGTGATGCAAGAAATTCGTGAAAAAATGAGTCAACAACTTGCTAAAGGAGACACAAAAATGCTGAAGGAAATAACACTTTAAAAAATAGACTGCAGGCAGAGCCAAGATGGTGGAGTAGAAGCAGGGACTTGTCTGAGCTCTGCCCCTAAACCTCTCAAAATGCCTGTAAAAATTATTCTAAACAAATTCTAGAGCAGCAGAATATGAAACAGATTTCTAGCCCAAGACAATCTGGAAGGCCTACAAGAAGAGTCTATTGCAACAGTCTCAGAGCAGAGTGTGGCCCACACTGCACTTGCATTGGAAATGATGCTGAATTTGGAGTCAGACGCCGTAGGTTGAAATCTCAGCCCTGGTACTGTGTGACCTGGGGAAAGGCATTTTTTGTTTCTAGACCTATGGTTTCTCAGCCACCTTTGGTCCATCATTTTCCTCTAACCTGTCAATTTTGTGTAGTCTGGGAGGATATTTTAACTCAGATCATATTATAACCTAGATCCCACTAGAAAATAGTCCCGAGTTATTTTATCAGACAGGGTCCAGTGAGTAGCCAATTGTTATTATTTTTTGTTGCTATCATTATTGTGAATTGTTGTTGCTATTCAATAGTTTTCAATCCTGTCTGACTCTTTGTTGATTCCATGGGATTTTTTTTGCAAAGATACTGGAGTGGTTTGCCATTTCCTTCTCCAGTTTATTTTATAGATAAGGAAACTGAGACAAATAAGTTTAAGTGACTTGCCCAGAATTACACAGCTACTACGCATCTAAGAATAGATTTGAACTCAGAAAGATATGTTTCCTGACTCCTGGTCAGGGACTCTGGGCATGATGGTGTTCCCAGCTCCCTATTATTAATAGCAATGGTGAGCATTTGTGTTACTGTGATGTTTACTGTGATGCTTACCAAGACCTTTACAAATATTATCTCATTTTCTCCTCAAAACAACCTTGGGAGTTAGAGCTGTCATTATCCTCATGTTAAAGATAAAGAAACTGAGGCAAACTAGGGTTAAATGATTCTCAGGGATACAGTAAGTGTTTAAGCTTTATATTGATTTGATCCACTGAACCACCTCATGGGAGACACTTTATTCAATCAACTTTTTAGTGCCACCCTAGAAGTGAAATGGAAACATAAAAAAAAACAAAACAAACAAACAAACAAAAAACATAGAAACTTGAATTCTTCATTTGTATTATAATGTCTTTCATTAAATAACATTTGAAAAGGTGGGAGGGAGATGAGAAGAAGCAAATAAATTTGAGACAACTGGGACTAAGAAAATTTATTTTTTTTTAAAAAACCCATACAAAGCAAGTTTTCCAGTTCTCTCCGTCTTATAGATTTTCTCCGAAGCCATTCTGCTATAAGTCAAATAATTAAATTCCCTCATTTCCTCTCTAGCACATCCACAGATGCAGATTGCCATCTAAAGAGATTACTTATTGTTGTTCATAAAAGCACTTATTTGTACAAAAGGAGGCTCCTAAATCAGGGACCCAGTCTTCCCTTCAAGAGAATAAACAGTACTTGGATCCTGAGTCAATCTGAACATTTCACTTTTTCTTAAAAACTATAATCAATGGGGTGGAGCCAAGATAGTTAGTTAGTTTCTCCCAAGAGAGAGGCGTATACTCTAGCACTTCCCCCACAACCCACAAAATACCTGTAAAAAATGACTCAACAAATTCTAGAGCAGCAGAAGCCACAGAACAGAGTGAAAGAGGTTTCCAGCCAAAGGTAACCTGAAAGGCTAACAGGAAAGGTCTATCTCACAGGAAGCTGAGCACAGCAGAGCCCAGTCCTGGCCATGTGGCACTGGGAGGAGCAGGACCTGTACAGACCTCCAGGGCAGAATTCCCAGCAGAGAGGGTCCCAGATCTCCCTTAACCCACAAGTGACAAAGAAAGTTCCAAAGGTCAGTGTGGGAGGGCTTTCCCAGCAGGACAAGAGGGGAGCAGGGTTCCTGACAGCAGCAACAGCAGCAGCACATTGCAGTCAGCTACTGTGGCCTGGAAGCAGCCTGGGTCCATTGTCCAGTCAGTTCAGTTGAAAGCCTCTGACTGAATTGAGCAACTGATCTAAACCTCAACACTCAGTGACAGCCCTGCCCCCACCCAAAGCCCTGGAGTAATTGAACAGCTGAGTCCAATCTCAGTCTTGACAACGATACTGCGTAGAGAAAGGGAGATAGGACCCTCCTCTTGACAAAGGATTCAGAAGTCAAGTAACTGGCTGGGAAAATGCCCAAAAAAAGGGAAAAAAATAAGACCATAGGTGGTTACGTTCTTGGTGAACAGTTATCTCCTTCCATCCTTTCAGATGAGGAAGAACAAGGCATGCTGTCAGAGGAAGTCAAGGTCTCTGCCTCCAGGGCCTCCAAAATGCATATGAAATGGGCCCAGGACACAGAAGAGCCTGAAAAGCTAGTCAGTAGCTTGCTAAAGGAGAACCAAAACAAAATGCTGAGGAAAATAACACCTTTCAAAAGAGGCTAACTCAATTGGAAAAAAAAATGGTCTGAAAAGCCAATGAGGAGAAGGAGGCTTTAAAAAAACAGAGTTAGCCAAATGGAAGAGAAGATTCAAAACCTCACTGAACAAAATAGTTCTTTAAAAGAGAGAATCTAGTTCAGGGAAACTAATGACTATGAGATAAACCAAGCAGTTAGAAAACAAAACCAAAAGTTTGAAAAAAATAGAAGATAATGTGAAACATCTCAATGGAAAAATTACTGGAAAATAGATCCAGCAGAGATCATTTAAAAATTATGGGACTACCTGAAAGCCATGATAAAAAAAAGAGCCCAGACATTATCTTTCATGAAATTATCAAGGAATATTGCCCTGATATCCTAGAACCAGAGGGCAAAATAAATATTGAAAGAATCCCCTAATCACCTCCTGAAAGAGACCTGAAAAGAGAAACTCCCAGGAATATTGTGGCCAAATTTCAGAGTTCCCAGGTCAAGAAGAAAATATTGCAAGTAGCTAGAAAGAAATAATTCAAATATTGTGGAAACATAATCAGGATAACACAGGATCTGGCAGCTTCTACATTAAGAGATCGAAGGGATTGGGATAAGATATTCCAGAAGTCAAAGGAACTGGTATTAAAACCAAGAACCACCTACCCAGCAAAACTGAGTATAATACTTCAAGAGAATAAATGGTCATTCAATGATATAGAGGACTTTCAAGCATTCTTGATGAAAAAACCAGAACTGAATAGAAAATTTGACTTTCAAACACAAGAATCAAGAGAAGCATGAAAAGATAAACAGGAAAGAGAAATTGTAAAGGACTTTCTAAAGCTGAACTGTTTACTTTCCTATATGGAAAGAAAATATTTGCAACTCTTGAGACTTTTCTCGGTATTTGGGTAGGTGGAGAGATTACACATACACACACACACACACACACACACAAACATATATAAACAGAGAGTACAGGTTGAGTTGAATCAGAAGAGATGATATCCATAAAAAAACAAAATAAAATTCAAGGGGTGAGGGAGGAAAATACTGGGAGGAGAAAGGGAGAAAAGGAATGGGGCAAGGCTTTCACTCATAAAAGAGATAAGAAAAATCTTGTTCAATGGAGGAGAAAAGGGAGAAGGTGAAAGGGAAAAAGTGAAGATTACTCTCTTAACATATGGCTTAAGGAGGGAAGAACATGCTCACTCAATTTGGTATGAAAATCTAGCTTACACTACAGGAAAGTAGGGGGGGAAGGGACAAATGGGGTGAGGGGAATGATAGAAGGAAGGGCAAATGGGAGAAGGGAGTAACTAGAAGCAAACACTTTTGGGAAGGGACAAGTTCTCATGAGAGAATAAAAAAAGTGGGGGACAGGGTAGGATAGAGGGCAATATACTTAGTATTATACAACATGACTACTATGGAAGTCTTTTGTAAAATGACACATATATAGCCTGTATTGAATGGCTTGCCTTCTCAGTGGGGATGGGTAGGGAGGTAGGGAGGTAGGGAGAGAAGTTGGAATTCTAAGTATTAGAAATGAATGTTGAGAATTATTATTGCATATACCTGGGAAATAAGAAACACAGGTAAGGGGGTATGGAAATTTATCTTGCCCTACAAGAAAAGAGAGATGGGGATAAGGGAACAGTGGGGTGTGATAGAAGGGAGGGTACATGGAGGTAAGGGGTAATCAGAATGCAAGATAGTATGGGGTGGGGGAGGGGAGAGATGGGGAGAAAAATTGGAACTCAAAATTTTGTGGAAATGAGTGTCCAAATCTAAAAATAAATAAATACAAAAAAATAAAATAAAATTCCTTACAGACTTATATATTATATGTTTTGGTGCATGACAACAATGTTGGTAAAATATTGCTATTAAAAAGATAGGTATTTACTGTTGTGCAAAGTATGAGATTATTAAAAGAGCTTTGTGATTTCCTAAAAAGAATTTAGCCCACTTTCCTCCTCCAGCTTTGTGCTGCTCCAAATTTATTTGTTCATCCCTACTGTTGATTTCAGAAATATATCATGATGGACAAATTCCATAGGGTGTACAAACAAAGCATTCTTCATCCCTTTAGAGTTCCCTACACAGACTGGACAGATTCCTTTGATCAGTCATAAATGTCTTCCAGGAAGCCCCATGATGTTCTGGGACTTGATTCAATCAGCATAATGTTAACAGGAACATCTATAGGAAAGGTATGAAAGTCAGTTGTAGGCCAAGTAGCCAACAAAATTCCCAAGTGCAAGATAAACTAGATAAACTAACTGAACTAGATAAAATCTAATTAGGGAACATTTAATAAATAATTAAGGTACAATATAATACAGTTCATGTTAAGTGGTGGTTTCCTAAGTCATGGTCTAAAGGAATCCATTTCTATTTGAGTTGGACAAAACTGATCTAGAAGACTTGTTCATCTACAGGGAATCCTTCTTTAACCTCTCGCATCACAGTGGAAAACAACTTTGATAAGCATGCATTTCCCTGTTTTATTTCTTGCTTGATATTTATTATCATTGTTATATGTTCCAAGGAATCTTTAATGATATTGATGTATAGATGAAAGAAACTGTTAATAAACCTGTAAGAAAGTAAAAAACAAGCAAAAAAAAACTATAATCAATGAACTAAAAATCGTTGTTAACAAAACTATTAAATCGCATTTGTTGGGTGAGTTTCTTACATCCCTTACCCCTTCCAAAAACAATATGGTGTCAATAAAATACTACTACATAAAATCAGACTAATAAACAAATAAACCTGCTTTATGGCCTATGCATCTCTATGTGTATGAGTGGATAGATAGATAGATAGTTATAGAAACTGATACATACGTAGATCAATACATATACATATATATACACAAATGTGTGTATGCATATATATAAACATAGACATATAACTTCAAATGATTATACATAATCTAACTTATAAATATATTTATTTTATTTACAAGAAGTATAAATACAGTTATAGATATATGTGATCAATAATTACATATTATATATGACATAATATTTTTTATTTTTATATATTATAAAGATGAACATATAATCACTCAGGGCTAGGGGTGTACATGTGAGTGTGGTATATTGATCAGAGACCTGATCCCTAAAGGAGGCATAAAAAGCATATTTAAGTCCTGATGCTGACACATACTGATTTAAAAGGACCCACCTCAGACCTCTTAACCTGTCCCAGCTTGAAGAACCACCCTGCCACAGCACGTGCTGCAGGTTTTGGTCCAGCCTGCACTGGTAGAGGGAACTTCCTCATCCAAGGGTGCTCCCCGCCAATGAGAAGGCACAGCTAGCATCTAGCCCTCTAATGAACCTCATAGATAGCCCAAGCTAACATTCTCATGTTAGAGATGAAGAAAACGAACTCCAGAGAGTGACGATGAGTTGCTGAATGACCATTCAGGGGGGAATAAATGTTAGAGCTTATGGCTTCTGGGTCCCTCAACCTCTTCGTTTTACATTCTTTTTCCAGTGGCTACATACACACATAGTCCACAAGAACTAGCAGAAAATAGAATAATTTCTGGCACATTCCCCAACAAGTTTCACTCTCTGGGAGCTATTTTTTTAAACAAATTGCTTTTGCCATCGGATAGAGGTTTCATTTCACCATATTCCTGTTGTTGTGTCAATGATTATTCCTTTGCAATTTTTCTTTAAAAATTTAAATTAATTGGATTTTATTAATTAGTTTTCTCATTATTTGCTTGTGAGGAAATTAAATTGTGTCTGGTTGTTGGCCCTCACTTCCCTTCTGCTAAGGCAAATCCTTTCTTCTCTACTCGAATATAGCATTTATACACTTTCCATCAAAACCAACCATAAACAAAAAACAAACAACCCAGAAAACAACTCAGAGAAGAATTTAGAAAATATTATTCCTTGATGTAATTAGAAGCTCTCATTAATCTTGAGAATCAAAGTTTAAACTAGATATTTCTAGGTTAAACAGACCAGCTTAGTTTTCCCAGCAGAACTGAGCATCCAAAAAGTTGGTTCCAGCTGTTTCTAAGCAACAGTTTCTGAGTAGTTCCAACTACAACCCCTCTTTTTCCCTTTTCAAGCAAAAAAGTACTAGACCTTTAGGAGAAGGTTCACCTCTTTTCAATACCAGGTACTAGCGAAGGGCAAAACCTGTCATTGAATCTCTTAGCAGATGAAGTAAATTCTCTTGTAAAAAAACCAATTATCTCTTAGCTCCACCTTTGATCAGTGGAGTATGTCTTAAAGACACAATACTTCTAAGTTGTTCTCTGCCTCCTCCATTCTTAATTGTATTTTAAATTCTCTTACTCCTGTCTTTCTAACTCCTTTTGTGTGTGTTCATCCTTCATTGCCAAAGAAGACCATGCCATCAAGAGAAATGATGACATGACTAGCACTTGACTTTGTTTTGAGTGAGGGAGGGCTGTGCAGGTCACCAGCCTCACTTCTCCTCCAGAGCCATCTGAATCTAGTGACCAGATATTCATCAGGATGACTGGAGATGACGCAGGATGAGGCAATTCGGATTAAGTGACTTGCCCAAGGTCACACAGCTAGTGAGTGTCAAGTGTCTGGCTTTGAGACTCACTTAACTCTTAGTGACTTACTTTTCACTTAAAAAATCCCCAACTCACTACATTTTCCCTATAAATTTAATGGCCTTTTTCATATCTCCTATCAGTCACCAAGTGTTTGAATAATTTATCTTTTTAAAATCTTTTTTTAAGTCAAAAAACATTTATAGGCAAATGAATTGAGGTACTTCCTTACACTCTAAAATCTGCAAAATTGTCCTGTTTCAGCTTAGCTGTCTTTGCAACTATTTTTACACTGATATTTCTCCGCTTTTAAATAAATAAATGTTCTTTATCAAGGCTCTTTGAAAGCTCAAGCTATCAAGACATGAGTGAAGTATCATTCTACATTGTACATTAGGTGATTTGGGTTTTTATGTTTACTCTACAGCTTGTTTTCATGTTTCTTTGCATATATATTAGAAATTTATTTTTATTAGGACAAGCTTTTAAAATTTATTTTAGGATAAAAATATTTATTTGTAAAAGGCACAGTATCTTATACCCTCTCGCCATTGATATAATTCTTTTGTATTCTGGATAAACATATATTTTCTTACTCCTTCATCCCTAAATTGCTTCATATTAAAAAAAAAAAGAGAAAAAGACTGAAACTGTGTACTCAAACATTAAAATAGGCTATAGGAAATATAATACTTTATTTTTTGCATTGCTTGGCTGTTAACAAGTATTTTAGTGTTGTTGGTTTTATTTTCTAATCAATCCTTCAGGACAAAGATGCTATGGATGTAAATTGAAGCATAGGGCAGTTAGGAGACACAGAGGATAGAGTGCTGTGCCTGCAATCGGTAAAGCTCATCTTCCCGAGTTCAAATCTGGCCTCACACACTTACTACAGATCTCATGAAGCCAGTTCAAGCTTACACTTCATTAGACAGATACCATTTTTACCTATTTATAAATGTGGCCCTGCTCAAAATATTCACTTGTATGTATCACAAGACATCTTATTCCTTAATTCCCCATCCCTATCATATGTGCAAAGTTCTAGAATTCACAATTGTTGAATCTTAAAAAATCCTCTGTTAGAGTTCATAATCAGTCTGTAAGTCAAATGGAGACTGAACTACATTTTTTAAGTATAAAAAGTAAAATATTTGGAGTAATATTATCTCTACATGTATTATATTATCTCTAGAAGTAGTTGCCTAGATACATAAAGGAAAAAAAATCTAGGTTTGTTTGTCCTTATCTCCAAAAGAATTAGATGAGCCAAGCAAGATTCTCTGCCATATTTCAGAGAAATATAGAATTTGAGAAGTTATTTTCTAAAGTTTGGGAAACCAAAGTATACCATTCTCCCTTTCAGTGATTAATGGCGTCAACTGAATTTTTTTTCAGTTTCAGTTAAGGACATAAAAGTGATGTTACCCAAAATATTAGTTTTACACCTGTGATGTACACATAAATTCAGTCACAAGGTAATTCTATTATGTAACAAAGCAGTGAATATATCTATATAGCATGCTTGTATTAAAACGCAGTTCTAAGAAGTGGCTTTCAAAGAATTTTATTAAGTGTTTTAATATGTGTCTGCAAAATGTAGAACATCAACATTGCTAAAGAATATTACAAGTCAGTAAGACCTGAGTTCAATTCCACCTGGGAGACTTTCTAGCTTATGACCATATTGGGATCACTTTTGGTCTACAAGCCACAGTTTTCTTGTTTTTAAGGTAGAGATAATAATCCCCATGGTGCTTAACTGAAAGGCTGTGGCAAAGATCAAATATGATAAAGTGAGGAAAGTGTAATATATAAGTATGAATCATGCATTTGCAATATAAATAATTAAATATGAGGAATCATTTATTTAAATTCCAGGCCATAACTTAATTAGTATAGGGTATGCCTAATGAGGAAACTCTCTATCCATGCAAATGAGCATCTCATAGGAAGAAGCTTAGGGAAAGGGTCCCTCTGGCATCATACAGCAAGGGTCAGAGTTCAAGCTTTTTTACATCCTCCTGACTCAGAGACTGACACTCAACTGAATATCCTTTTCTCCCCATGCTAACTATTTCTTATACAGAATGATTTCTTATCTCTGTGATAGGAAGCCATCTTCAATGAATATATATGACCAATTCTATAACCAAAAAGACAGGTGAAAGTCATGCTTTTGACTTGGGTCTATGCACAAGTCAAGCAACCACTTCCAAACACCTCGGAGATTTTAATTTGATAAATAGTGGACCTAATTTACATGGATGGAATACGAACATAAAAAAGATCCCCGCATTCATATAGATAAATATAAACATATTCTCATGTATATGTATAGTATATGCAATAGTATATGCAAATATGAATGCATATATACATATAAATATGTTTTGTATATAATTGTTGTGGAGTCATTTTCAATTCTGTCTGACTCTTTGTGGCCCCGTTTGGGGTTTTCTTCACAAAAGTTACATTTCCTGCTCTATTTCTATAAACCCACACGCACACGTATTTTCATCCTTATTTTAGCATATTTCTCTGGCATCATGCTGTGTGTATATGTATATATATACACATACATATATATGTTTCTGTATTAAGTTAGCATGTTTTTGCAGTGTTACAGATTTTAAGAGCAAGAGAAATGTGACACTCTGGAAACATGCTGAAATAATACTGAAACATTATGGAAAATGAAAAGAATACTATGCACCATAGTGCACATAGTGCTGGGCTTACAGTCAGGAATACTCATCTCCCTGAGTTCAAATCTGGCCTCATACACTTCCTAGCTATATGACCCTAAACAAGTCACTTGACCCTGTTTGCCTCAATTTCCTCATCTGTAAAATGAGCTGGAGAAGGAAATGGCCAACCAATTTAGTATCTGCTAAGAAAACCCCAAATGGGGTCACTAAGAGTTGGATGCAACTGAAATAATTGAACAACAACATAGAATACTGACACTTATCAAAGAATCTGGGTTCAAATATTGGTCTCTGCCTTTTGTGATGTTGACCTTGGATAACTTGCTCAACTTGCTTCAGTTTCCTCATCTGTAAAATGACATGATCTTCTAGATTTTTTTCTATGATTCTACCTTTTTACATAATTTGACAAAATTTTACCACTTTGGTGCCTCACAATTAATTGTATCATGAAAAAGTTGAGAGTGTCAGTGCACAGAATTAGAATAAAAAAAGAACAAGAAACCCATGGCACAATAAAAGAATTATGATCACTTAGAAGAAGCCTTTTCTTTGTAGATCATAAGTAGAGAGCACAACTGCACTGTGTTTTCTGCCTCTATAAACAGTAATCACATGTGACACTCGCTGCAAATCCGGTTGGGAGGCAAGGGTTACAAATGAAAAATGGCTCTGGGGTGGTATTTTTGCCACGTTGTTTTTGCTTACAGCTGCCGATGCCCCATTTGAATTGCATCATATTATATTTAACCTCCTTGAAAGACAGCTCAAAGGAGCAGCTCTGTGCCTCATGCAGATTTGTTGACACAGAAAATGTGATTAGTGTCAAAGCAGTATAAATGAACACAGGCTACAGATACATCTCACATCCCATTACAGTGTTTAAATACAGTGCAACGAAGTTGGAACTTGGGAGGATGCCTATAAATTGAACCCTTGGAATAAAAGCATGTGCAGAAAACAATGATGGGGGTTATCCATTAAGGAAAACCAGGCTTTCGGAGAGATGAAGGTATCCCTTCTAGGTGAGACGAAAAGGAAGTTCCTGCCACTAGTTTTCAGAGGGCTCATGAAATCTTAGAGACTGAATTACAAGGGATATCAGAGGTCATCTAGTCGAAATTCCTAACTTAAAAAATGAGGAAACAGAAGTCTAAGATCACACAAATAGAAACAGTGAGGAGATCATGGTGGACAGCTGGACTCAGAGTTATGGTTTGAAGATATGTACAAGAGGGCTGCTGCCTACTCGTTATGTTCACTTTGGTACCTCCCTTGCCATCCAAGACCCAATGTCATCACTCTTGGGGATCTTCTTTCACCAAATTATTTCCTGTTTATTGCTAAGTTCAGCAGCCTCTCCTGTTCTTGATCTTGACCTTTAGGTAGTACTTGAAACTTTTGACCACTCCCTCCATCCAGATACTTTTTTTCCCTTGCTTTTGTGACAGTGAACTCAACTGGTTCTCTTCCAACTTGCTTAAAAATTATTTTTGGATTCTTCGAGGATCATCACCAATATGATACCTCCTCTGTGTGGACTAGGAATAGTAATGCTTATTTTTTGCCTACAATTTCTATTTTGATGAGCTCATCCATGTCCATGGTTAGAACTATTACATTCTAAATCTACAAAAACAGCCTGCTATGCCTCCCAAACTCCAAACCTCTGTTTCTACCACCTTGATAGACATTTCTATCTCAATATCACACAGGTATTCAATATGCAATAGGACAAACACAGAGCTTATTATCTTTCTCTCCAAACTTTCTCCTCTACCTAACTTTCTCATGTCATTTGAGAGGGTCACCATTCTTCTAGAACTCTGAGTCAAAAATGCAGAAATTATTCTCATTCACTCCTCTTTCCCCATACCTGCTCCCTACACTATATCCAATTAATTGATGTCCAGTTCCCTTCTGTCTATTCACCAGCCACCTACTTGACTTGGGTTCTCATGGTACAGTCAAGATTTTTCTCTGGAGTAAAAGGACTTAGGTTCAAATCCTACCTCCATTAATTAGGATAGGGGTAACTGTGGGCTATCACTTAATTTCCCTGGCCTCAGTTGTTTTATCTGCAAAATAGATAGATTGAACTAAATCAGAGGCCCCTTTCAGCTCTAATGTTACTAATCTCTTATCTCTCAAATGAATTATTGAAATAGCTTCCTAATCTTGAAGCTTCCAGTGTCTCTTATGATGCATTGGAAAGAAATTGAGCCATTCTACTTCCATCACTTGTTACCTGTGTGACACAAGCAAGTCTCTGAGCCTCAGTGTCCATGTCTGTAAAAAAGGGATTTTAAGATTCAAATAATCCCTAGTGTTCCTTCTAGTTCTAATTCCTCCAGTAGAATCCTCCCTCCCTCCAGCTATCAAACTGATGATCCTAAAGCACAGAAAGAAGAAACCGTCTTGCTCAGATGCTCAAGAACACTCAATGATTCCCCCCTGGCTTTATTGTAAAAGACAGACTCTTCTGTTTGCCATTTAAATTATTTAATGATCTATTTCCAATCAAACTTTAAAAGCTACTTACACATCACTCCTCCCATCCCTCGCCAAGCTTATTCCAGCCAAACTACCTGACTTGTTTCTCAAATAAACCATTCTAACATTGCTTCCATGTCTTTGAGTAGTCTTTCCCCGTTCCCACAATGCTGTGCTTCCTATCATGGATTCATGAAACTCCTAGCTGACATGGAGGCTCAATCTTTTATGGCCCCTGTCCAAATCACCAGATCAGGGTGTATTTATTTTGTTTCTATTCTGTATTAGCTTAGCTGTGAATATGCTGTGTCTTCACCCTAGAATGTAAACTCCTTGAGAACATGAGCAATCTCGCTTTTGTACTAGCATTCCCAAAGTGCACAGTGTCCAAGGCACAGGAGCTGCTTAATAAATACATGCTATTGATCAGTTACTGCACACATAACCTTTCTAATACCTTTCTTCTGTTCCCGTTTCCCCCTTCTTTGGAGATCCAGTTTTTCCCATTCTTTACTGAGTTTTGTACAACTTCCTTAGTCTGGAGTAAAACTGTCCCAGCCCTACGTTCCATGCCACATTGTATATGGCTTATCCTTCCTTCACTCTCCATTGATAGGGCTATTTGCCCAATAGTTCCCTTTTCTAATACTTTTGTCTGTGGAGTTTTAAGTAATTTCTTAAGTACCCAAACCGTTACTACTTCTCCATATCTCAGTCTGCTGCAAATCTTCCTTTCTGTCCGTCTTTATTTTTCTCTTATTTCTCCTAGGACCAGACAAGTTTTGAATCTAGTAACACCACCTGCATGTGGTCTCTCCTGATGCACCTCCATGGTTAAGGATTCTTTCTTCATACTTAAATAATTTTATTTTTCATAGTAGAATATAAACCTCTTGATATTATTTTTCTTGTTTTTTTCCTATCCTCAGCACCTTGCATAATGCCTAAAACACACTAGATAATTAATATATACTTGAATTAAATTATATCTAAGTTTCAACTTGGCTGCCACCTTCTATATAAGTCAACACCAATCCCTTGTGATTGAAGTGATCTTCGTGTCATAATTGCCTTGCTCTAGAGCTAGAAGACATATCAAAGGCAATCTCCCTCTTCATATCTCCCACAGCATTTCCTTTGTAGCTTTCCATTTCACTTAGACTATTCTAATTCATATTACAGTCATCAGTTTGCAAGTCTCATCTCTGTTACTACATTGTAAGATCCTTGAGGAGAGTCAGGAATGGTTATTTCCTAGACCCTGTTAGTGGCTACCTAAAAAAAAAAATAGAATGGAAATCTTATGGCAGCGGGTCTTCCCTCTCGGTGTAATTTTCAACCTGACTATATTGTCTCTTGGCATGAGTGTCTTGCTCACAGCCTCATTTAAATATATCCTGCCCATAGATCAAACATCCTGGAAGCTTTTCATTGTTAGATCTATTAACATGTGGATGCCAGTGAAGCATATGGGACTGTTCTACTATCCCTCCCTCTTATAACATGAGCTCTCCATTTCCTTCCCTGAGTGTAGATCATTTTAATATTATTTTTTAAACTTGTAGTGATGGTGTATATAACATCCTTGGTTGCTCTACTGGGTACTTATCAATGTCAAATAAATCTTGGGTGAATTGTTGACTAGGAGAATCCACAGCACATTTTGGTCCCTGATTCCTAAATTGTGCAAGAACAGAAAAGTAAAGACAAAAAAGAACCAAAAAGGATTTGGGGAAACACAGGCTGTTGGAGGACACTGAAGGTCAATGTAAGTAACAGCCAGAGAAAGAGAGGAGAGAGGAGCCAAACTGAATCTTCAAAAGAAAACAAAAGAACAATCCACATTGGCCCAGTCATCTTTCTTGTCTTGATGTGGTTGCTCTCCATGAAATTCAAATACCAATGATAGCTCTCCTTGGGAAATAGAATATTTTTCATCTCTATCCATCCTTCTTTACTGTAGTTAATGTCATTAACAGAAAGACCAGGCAGTGACAGTTTCAGCTGAATTGAGAGAAAAAATAGATGAGAGTAAGAAGAAAGAAGATAATTTAGCGAAGTGGCTGCAACCTAAGCACTTGTATTCTGCGAAAATAAGACAGAGACAGAGATCGAGAAACAGAGAGAAAGGGACAGAGAGAAGAAACAAGAGAAATAGAGACAGTCAGAGAGATAGACAGAGGCATATATATGTGTGTGTGTGTGTGTGTGTGTGTGTGTGTGTGTGTCTGTGTCTGTATGTGTATGTATGTATACACTCACACACATATATGCATAGGAGGAAGGGAGGGGGAGAGAGAGACAGAGAGAGAAAGAGAGACAGAGAGATGCTGCATTTCAGATGTGCCACCATCAGTGGATCTCTAATTGTATTTATAATCTCAAAATATTGCTTTCAGGTTTATATGATAGAGCCTTGGAGTAACCTCATACATATTTACTTCCTCTGGACAACAAGCCTCTTATTTTGTGAATTTACTTACTTATATTCATTCTGACAGCAAGAAATACCAACACTCAAAGAACATATTTGCTCCAAAAACAGACTAGGACAATTCTCTGCAGTTTTTTTCCAAAATAAACCAGCAATCATCCCATTATAGAATTGAGGCCAAATGAGCATGGATTGTCAGTTAGATTCTCAGTATGCTAATCTAGATATATTAGAGACAGACAGAGAGACAGAGACAGAGACAGAGACACAGAGACAGATACAGAGACAGGCAGAGAGAAAGAGACAGAGCCACAGAGACATAGACACAGACAGACAGAAACAGAGAGACACAGACAGGAGGCATAGACAAAAATAGATAGATTGTATATGCTTATATACATATATACAATATATATTGACATTTTGCAATTGATGAAATTAAGATTAATCTATAGTCACACAGCTGATCTGTATGAGTCTGTATTCCAAGTTAATACCTCCTGACTCCAAGTCTAGAATTTTATTTGTTATTCCACAAAGGGTCTTGACCTTTGAGTAACCTCTGAGACTGGTTTGGATTCTGGATATATAATGCTTCCAATCATTAAAGAAATCTGGAAATGGCCAACCTACGATACTAGAAAATTTATTCTCCTTCTCAATTTCATCTAGAAACTAGGAGGTTGGCCATTCTTCATTTTTATAGTGAGAAATTCATTTCCTCCAATGTCATTTTGGGTTTATTGTATGAAGCTTGACTAGTTATACTTGGATTATTAAGAATATAAGATTTTTGAATATAGATATTATTTTTCATCCTTGTTTGCCCAATGAAAATCACTGGCACCTTATTCTGTGTGTGATTCTGCCTTTTAAAGTTCATCTTCAAATTCTACTTAAAACATTTACTATGTACAAAGAAGGAGAAGAACGTTCAATCACCATCACAATCAGCCTCATGGACACTGTCGCTGTCTCTTATCTCTCTGCCTTTTTATCTGTATGTCTCTGTCTCTACTTCTGCCTCTGCCTCCCTGGCAATGTCATTCAGTCTGTCTGTGTCTGTCTGTCTCTCTCCCTCTCTCTCACACACACATGCACACAGACATACACATAATTTATTCATTTATGCTAAATCTCCTAGGAAATTCTAGATTTTGGCTCCCAAAGATATGGTTTCAGGCAGAAAGCCAAAATAACAACTCCCTTGTCCCTTTGCTAGTATATTACAGTATGATTTTCTTAGTCCTCAGACTTAAAAATTTAAGTTTAGTGCACTCCTCACTCTTTTTAGTGGCTTTCTTTAACATTTTCATGGTGCAGTGAAGAAACACTGACCTTTGAAAGTATATAGATTGCTGGACCTTGAGTCAGGAAGATCTGTGTTCAAATCCTAACCTGATAGCAGTGTGGCCTTAGACAAATCACTTACTCCTGCTAACCCTCAGTTTCTTGATCTGTGAAACAGGAATACAACTCCTTATAGGAATTTCCTCATAAGGTTGTTCCGAGGCATAAGTGAGATAATGTATATCAAGTCCTATGTTACCTTCTAGATGCTCGGATGATTTGATACTTTAATACTCTCAGGATAATCCATTAACTTCCTAGGTCCTTGGATCCCCATGCTATAAAGGAAGGTATTTGGACTAAACAACCTCTAGGGTTTGTTCCAGTTTTAAATCTGTGAAGAGCTGTCTTTTTGTTTTTAAGTTCTCTTTTCTCTTTAGGTTAGCTTGTCACCTCCTATGGGGCAGCCTTCTTTGAATATCCCCTACCTAGGAATGGCAAATGTCCTTCGAGGACTCTGGCTGAGTTTCAAGTCTCATGATCAACCTTCTGGCCCCTCTTTAGGCACTGTTATTTTGAGGAGAGAATTTCAAAGCTGATTCAGCAATCTGTACTAATTCCAGTCTCTCCTTAAAGGAGGTTGGCATTTTTCACAATCAGGATTCTCTTTACAAGAATTAAGAACTCCCATAGAATGTCTCACAAGAACCTTCAGGTCTTTATGAAGAATATCACGATAAAAGAACATTAATGGCATGAAAGATGTTTGTGTCATTGCAGATTGAATGATCTCAGAGTTGGCAGAGACCTCAGGGACCATCTAATCCAACTCATTGCTATAGATTCGCTCTAGAACATAATGAGCAAGGAAAATAGGGAAGAGATGGGCATGAAGAAGAACATGGGAAAGAAAAGTACAGTCCCAATAAACAAAAACTTCACAGAATGAGATGTAGATGGGTTACACACTCCAGTGAAGGAGAAAATAAACATTTGAATGAGATAATGCATCTCATTTGGAATTTCTACTCCAGCTTACAAATACACTTCCGAAGATGGATCATGAATTCCTGAGGTTAGCTCCTCTTGGCAATATTAGTGAATGACAGACATGAGCATGAAGCAGGGTTTAAATTCATATCTATCTATCTATCTCTATCTATCCATCCATCCACCCATCCATCTATCCATCCATCCATCCATCCATCCATCTATTTATCTATCTATCTATCTATCTATCTATCTATCTATCTATCTATCTATCTATCTATCTATCTATCTATCTGCCAGCTGTGTGATCTTGGCTGAGATACAAACCCTGCATGTCTCAGTTTCCTCATCTGTAAGATAATACTACATACCTCACAGATCCTATTGTAAGGATTAAATAAAACAAAACATACACAATGTTTTAGAAACTTTTAAGGGTTCATTAGGTGTTAGATATTATACAATAAAGAATTTCACAAACTTTTCTTGGATTGCTGACCTTATTTTTTTATGTTATCCATTGTAATTTTCCATAAAGGAATAGTAAAAAAATAGTCTTGTGTAACTACCTCAATGAAACTACAACAAAACTAGAGATAGAAAAGAGAAAGGCATTCAAAAATATTGAAGGAAGCTGGCTATCTGCCTGATGAAGACAGATTAAAAAAGGATTAGGGATCCTTTGTGTAGAAAATGCAGACAGAGAAAGAAAAACTACATTACTGTTGATGAGAGAAGTCTGTCCTTCCACAATCAAAGCCAAGAACCTACATGGGTGGAGAAAGAGCCATGCCATGTTTGTTGCTCACAAAGTGATTTATCTCCCCACTACATATAAAACTTCTAGGTGTAGGATAAGATGAATTTGAGCATAGATGTTAAATTAGCACAATAGGGTGTGTGCTTTGAACCATATGAAATGAAATTAGGCTAAACATAAGGACACACAGCATAGCACAAAAAATGAATAATCAATAGTATGGGAAACATTCCTAAAAGGTAGTAGTAGAAGGAAACATAATGGAATTCATAAAGTGGGCAAATTCATAAATAACACATCCATGTATGATGAATAAGAAAAGCTGGAATATATCTAACCTTTCAGATTGGGAAGGAAGACCTTCCAAACATGTTTTGAAAACCTATTTGTGAAATGAAGTCATTGGACTGGTTCTTACACTAGTGTCCAACCCCTTCCCCCACCAAAAAGATAAGGGAATAGATTTCCAGGGGTCTGTGAATTGGATGGGAAAATTTAAAAACTGCATGATTATTTTCATTAATCTTTATCTGAAATTCAACATCCCCTTCAATTATTAAAGAACATTATTCTGACACAAGGGCCATAGGTTTTGCTGGCTTGCTATGGAGGCAGGGCTGGGGGTATGTGCATGATGTGTGGGTATGAGTCCATGGCACAAAAAAATATAATGGAGGCATTCACCATATCTCAAATCTCAGTTTAGTAAGGGATTAAGACATCATCATATATAGGGCTACAAACCACAATATTCTATAAGTATATTATGGAGTTATAGAAAAACAACATTTAAAATCTGAAGAGAAAGAACATTACCCTCAACTGGGGGAAGTTTTCATGAAAGAGGTATCATTGGAATTGGGCTTTAAAAGATAAATAGAATTTCATTAGGCAAAGAAGGGTAAGGAGAACAAAAGTGTGGATTGTGAGAGTGTTTTATCTGTTCAGTGGCAGAAAGTTGTCTTTGCTGTTGTTGTGTGAGTACAGAGCAACATAAAATCAAGCCAAAAGAGAAGATTGGTACCTGGTTATACAGGACCATGAATTCTAGGTTTTATATATATTTATATTTATATATATATATATATATATATATATATATGTGTGTGTGTGTGTGTGTGTGTGTGTGTATGTACAAATATATGTATATATACACATATATACAGAGGGAGAGAGAAAGAGAGAGAGAGAGAGAGAGAGAGAAGTAACACTGTGAGATGTATGATTAAAAACATAAGATTTTTCAGCAGTTGAGATGGCAGATTGAAGCATAAAAAATGGAAAAAATTCTCAGGAGATTAATTCACCATAAGAGCTAGGTGGTCTTGAAGACTTATACAAGGGCAGAGATAATGGACAGAGAAGTGGTAATGTGATCAACATGTCCCAAGTCACTTAATAATAAGAGATAATAATAGAAGAATGGTCAAAGATAGTTCCAGAATTATAAACATGATAGACCAAATGATTGATGGTGTCACCAAGAGAAAAAGATGAAGTTAGAAAAATGGTCAGGTTTAAAGGAAATTCTCATGAGCTTAGTTTGAGGACTGCAAGACTGTCTAGGAAGAGATGTTTTGTAGGCAGCTAGAGAGGCAAATGTGGGCCTTAGGATAGGGAAGCCAGGCCAGGATGCATAGATTTAGGGATCATGGGCAGAAAAGAAATTAAAGTTAGGAAGGAATGAGATTTCTATGGAGATAATGTAGAGAGCTAGGCAATAAATGACAGATATTTAGGTATTACATTAATTAAAGAGTTGAGAAAAGGATGAAGAACCAGGGAGGAACATGGATAAAGAATGGTTAGAAAGAGAGCCCAGAGAGTAAAGTATTTCTGAAGCCAAGAGAGAAATAAATAATATACAACAGAAGGCAATAGTCAGCATTCAAAGTCTTCAAAGCTGACAGTCAATTAGTAAAGCACCTCCTTTGTGCTAGGGATTGTGTTAGACACTGGAGTTTGAGGTCTGCCTCTGACACTTAGTGCCTCTGTGAGCCTGGGCAATTCACTTAAACTCCCATAGTTGAAGAAAAGAAGGAAACTGGGTGAAATTTTCCTGGATAAAGGTCTTATTTCTCAAATACAAAGAGAACTAAACCAAATTTATAAAAATAGGAGTCATTTCCCAATTGATAAATTGTCAAAGGATATGAACAGGAAGTTTTCATAGGAATAATAAATAAATTAATTAAGCAATAGTCATGTAAAAATGTTTTAACTCACTAATATTTAGAGAAATGTACATTGAAACTGTTCGGACATAAAGTTCAAATAATAGAGAAGGAAAATGACAAATGCTGGAGGAGATGTGGGAAAACAGGTGCACAGCTAATAATCTGTATGCATCCTTTGATCCAACAATACCACTTCTAGGTCTTTACCTAAAGAAGATCAAAGAAAAAGGTAAAAAAAATGTGTTGCAGTTTCATAGTACGTTGTGGTGGCACTGTCTCAAAGAATTCAGAGTCAGACCACCTCTACTCCAAGTATAGGCATTTATTGAGATTGGCACCTGTCATAAAGTAAGCTAAGTTCCAAAAGGAACCAGCAGCTTCAGAGAAGCAAGACGTGTTTTTATAGCATAAAATTTCAGAACAGAAATTATGACTATTAAAAAGGCAGAAGGGATTTGTTAAGGGATTAGGTAACAGGTTCCCTTGTGTGGCTCACTGGTCAAACAACCTGGTTGTGTTGCTTTCCGTTTGGCTAGATATTGTGGACCTGTCTGGTCAAGATGAATAGTTAGATATTGTGGTGCTGTCTTGGGCTAAATGGAACATATAATTGTGATTGGTTACAAGAACACACCTATTCAAATACATGAATTGGATCTGGAGGCAGTGGCTAGCTGGAGGCAGTGCCTGGGGATCTGTGGTATGGTTAAACCCAGATTATGTGGTTAGATTAGGACATGCCTACTGTTCAGTGAGGCCCAGAAGAAAGCTAGAATATTCAGGCTGAGGGGCAGCTTTAATAGGATTTCATCAAATATATACTGCAGCTAGGTGGTGCAGTGGATAGAGCACCAGTGCAGAAGTCAGGAGGATCTGAGTTCAAATCTCACCTCAGACACTTGACACTCACTAGCTGAGTGACCTTGGGCAAGTTGCTTAACCCCAACTGCCTCATTCTGGGTCATCTCCAGTCATGCTGATGAATGTGACCAGATGGTCACTGGATTCAGATTGCTCTGGAGGAGAAGTGAGGCTGGTGACCTGCATAGCCCTCCCTCACTCAAAACAAAATCAAGTGCAAGTCATGTCATTATTTCTCTGATGGCATGGTCTTCTTCGGCAATGAAGGACGAACACACACATCAAGATTGCAAAAACATTTGTAGTAGTTTTTTTTTTTTTTTTTGTAAAGGCAAAGAACTGAAAACTGAATGTGCATAAACTGGGGCATGGCTAAACAAATTATGGTATATGATTGAAACGGAATGCTATTATGCTATAAGAAATCACAAAGCAGATGGTTTCAGAAAACGTGGGAAGACTTCTGTGAATTGATGCAAATCAAGCGAACAGAACCAGAAGAACGCTGTAATCACAGGAATGGCCATACTGTAAGGATGGTCAGCTGGGAAAGATTTGGTAAGCTGATCAATACAATGATTCACAATAATTACAAAGGACTTGTGATGAAAAATGCTATTCATCTCCACTAAAGAACTAATGGACTCTGAGTGCAGATTGAAACATATTTTTTTCTCGTTATTTTTCTTGTTGGTTTGTTTGTTTTTCTTTATATAGTTAATGTGGTAATATACATTAAGTGACTTCCTTTGTATAATGGGTATCCTATGTTTTGACTTCTCAATGAGTGGGTATGAACATGAACTGAGGAAGAGAATTTGGAACTGAATTTTTTTTAAGGGGAAAAAAAAAAACCAAACCCAGCACTTCTCTATGTCTTCTCCTAGCCAAAGGGAAGGGGAAGGAGAGGCACTGACAGGTCACATTCAAGGCCTCTCCTCTCTGACCCATCTCTCCTTGTCCTTGACAGATCCTCCTCAGGGGTGTGCTAGAAAGTCATCCTAGGGGGCGGAGCCAAGATAGCAGAGTGAAAGCAACAACTCACCTAAGCTCCTGGACAAACTCCTCTGGATACCTCTGAAAGGAGAATCTGACCAAACTTTGGAGGTGCGGAATCCAGTGGGTGACAGACTTTGATGGATTCGGAGCCCAGGTTAGACTGGAAGGTCCGCGGGAAGGATTGGTTCCGCGGGGGTGAGCCCCCAGCGCACAGTGCCGTGTGGTCAGCGCAGCAGGGTGGAAGGGATCTGAGAAGCCTGAGAGTAGCAGGAAGAACCAGCAGAGCAGGAGACCAGCCAAACTGAGCTGGTGAGAGCCGCTGAGCACCAGATATCAGCGCAGCAGCCCTTGAAACCTTCAGCCTGAAGACTAAACTTCAGTAAGTCACCTACTTGAACTTCCGGGAGCCAGGATGGCGGAGTGATCACTAAATGCTCTCTCCTCCCCCCTGATGACCGTGAAAGAACCATAAAATATTTCCCCAGAAAAATCCTGGATCAGCGGGAACAGCAGAAGGGGGCAAATAGTCTCATAACACCAGAGGCTAGGAAAATAGCAAAGGGGGATTCTTCCTACTGTGGCGGAGGTGATCTGGAAGGACAGAGGACCCAGGGCAGAGAAAATTTGCACTGAGACCCAGGCAAGCATCAGTGGCAGGAGACAAGCCCCAGGAGGGGTGGGAATACACATTAGCATCTAGGCATGCCTCAGCCCTCCAAGGGAAAAGGGAAGACAATAGAGAAGCTGGAATTACCATCCCCTGAGCTTGCCTTTGCCTCAGTTCAGCTGAGGAGATCTCCTGTGACCAGACCACCCCTCCCACACACTTAACAAGCTAACTCCAGGGTTGATCTGGGAAACAATAAACAAAAACCTGGTTTTAGCTTTTCCACACATCAGCTCAACACAAAGTTCTGTACCTTTTGACTGAAAGAACCAGAAGCTACAACACTCAGCCAACATCATGAATAGGAAAAAGCAGACGAAAAGTGAAAAAACCATAGAATCTTTCTATGGGGATAAGGACCAAAACACAAACACCAAAGAGGTCAGAGCTGAGACTGTACTTCCATCTGAAACTTCAGAAGGGACTATGAAGCTCTCGCAAGCACAACTAGATTTCCAGGAACAGCTGACGAAGGAAATAGAAGAAAAACTGGCCAATGATTTTAAAATTATAAAAAAAGAATTCACTGATGAGAACATCACTTTGAAAAGGAAAATTGAACAAATGGAAAAGGAAGTTCAAAAATTAACTGGAGAAAATAATTCCCTAAAAGGAAGAGTTAATCAAATGGAAAAGGAAACCCAAAACCTAATTGGGAAAATTGATCAAATGGAAAAGGAAACTCAAAACCTAACTGGGAAAATTGGTCGAATGGAAAAGGAAGTACAAAAATTAAATGGAGAAAATAGCTCCTTAAAGGGAAAAATTGGTCAGATGGAAAAGGAGATGCAAAAGTTAACTGAAGAAAACAATACGATGAAGATTAGAATTGGGCAAGTAGAAACTAATGACTCAATGAGGCAAAAAGAATCAGTCAAACAAAATCTAAAGAATGAAAAGATAGAAGAAAATGTAAAATATTTAATTGGAAAAACAACTGACCTGGAAAATAGATCCAGGAGAGAAAATTTAAGAATTATTGGCCTGCCAGAAACCCATGATGAAGAAAAGAGTCTGGACAATATCTTCCAGGAAATCATCAAGGAAAACTGCCCAGAAGTACTAGAATCAGAGGGCAAAAGAGTCATTGAAAGAATCCACTGTTCCCCTCCCGAAAGGGATCCCAAACTCAAAACCCCAAGAAATATCGTTGCCAAATTCCAGAGCTATCAAGTGAAGGAGAAAATACTACAAGCAGCCAGAAAGAAACAATTCAAATATCAAGGACATACAGTCAGGATCACACAGGACCTTGCAGCTTCTACATTAAAAGATCGAAAGAATTGGAACACAATATTCCGTAAGGCAAAGGAGTTGGGACTTCAAGCAAGGATCAACTACCCAGCAAAGTTCAGCACAACATTTCAGGCAAGGAGAAAGTCATTCAACGAAATAAGGGATTTCCAGAGCTTCCTGACCAAAACGCCAGAACTCAATAGACAATTTGATCTTCAAATGCAGGTCTCAAGAGAATCATAAAAAGGTAAACAGGGGGGAAAAAACAAAAACCAAAACTTGTTACTCAATTAGGGCAAACTGTTTACCTCCCTATAAGGGAACTGTGCAGCTATTACGATAAAAGGTATATACATAGAGGGAACGGGTATAAAGTAAATGATGTCATGTCAAAAATATGATTTAAGTATGAGAAGAGATTGTAATAGGAGGTGTGAAAAGGAGGAATCAGAAAATGGCAAATTATATCACAGGAAGAAGTACAAAACTATAGTAGAGAGAAGGAGGGGAGGGAGATGAGCATTGTTTGAGAGGTACTCTCATCTGATTTGTTTAAAGGAGGGAACAATAATCTTAAGTAGACATTCCTAACTAGCTCTATAGGTAGTAGGAGGGGAAGGGGGAAGAAAGGGGAGGGAGGCTAAAAGGGAGGGAAGAAGCAATAAGAGTAAAGGGGAGTAAAAGGGAGGGGGGCTAAAAGAAGGAGGGGAAGGCTGCAGGAGGAGGGGGTGAAAACTGAATACTATTGAGGAGGGGAAGGGAGACAGGAGAGCTAACAGCACAAATGGTGGGAAAGAGGATGGAGGGAAATACACAGATTGTAATCATAATGGTGAATGTGAATGGAATGAATTCTCCCATAAAACGGAGACGGATAGCAGAATGGATTAAAAGCCATAATCCAACAATATGCTGCTTACAAGAAACACATTTGAAATGGGGGGATACACATAGGATAAAGGTCAAAGGATGGAGCAGAATATATTGTGCTTCAGCTCATGTAAGAAAGGCAGGAGTAGCAATCCTAATCTCAGACAAAGCAAAAGCAGAAATAGATCTAATCAAAAGGGATAAGGATGGAAACTATGTCCTACTAAAAGGCACCATAGACAATGAAGCAATATCATTACTAAACATGTATGCTCCAAGTGGTATAGCATCCAGATTCTTAGAGGAGAGGTTGAGGGAGTTGAAGGAAGAAATTGACAGCAAAACTACACTAGTGGGGGACCTCAAACTCCCCCTCTCTGAACTCGATAAATTTAACCTCAAAATAAACAAGAAAGAGGTTAAGGAGGTAAATAAAACTCTAGATAAGGTAGATATGATAGATCTTTGGAGAAAATTGAATGGGAATAGAAAGGAATATACCTTTTTCTCAGCGGTACATGGAACATTTACAAAAATTGACCATGTACTAGGACATAAAAATCTCACAATCCAATGCAGAAAGGTAGAGATAATCAATGCATCCTTCTCAGATCATAATGCATTAAAAATTACATGTAATAAAAGGCCATGGAAAGAGAAACCAAAAATCAATTGGAAACTAAATAATCTAATCCTAAAGAAGGGTTGGGTCAAAAAATAAATCATAGAAACAATCAATAATTTCATTCAAGAGAATGACAATAGTGAGACAACATCCCAAATCTTATGGGATACTGCAAAAGCAGTACTTAGGGGAAGTTTTATATCTTTGAATGCTTACATAAATTAAATAGAGAAAGAGGAGATCAATGACTTGGGCTTGCAGTTGAAAAAGCTAGAAAAAGAACAAATTGAAAATCCCCAAGTAAATACCAAATTAGAAATACTGAAAACCAAAGGAGAGATTAATAAAATTGAAATTAAGAAAACTATTGAATTAATAAATAAAACCAACAGTTGGTTTTATGAAGAAACTAATAAAATTGATAAACCTTTGGTCAATCTGATTAAAAAAAAGAAAGAAGAAAATCAAATTACTAATATTAAAAATGAAAGGGGTGAACTCACCTCCAATGAGGAGGAAATTAAAACAATAATTAGAAACTACTTTGCCCAACTTTATGCCCACAAATTCGATAATCTAAACCAGATGGATGAATATCTTAAAAAATACAAATTGCCCAGATTAACAGAAGAGGAAGTTGAATACTTAAACAACCCCATCTCAGAAAAAGACATCGAACAAGCCATCAATGAACTCCCTAGGAAAAAATCTCCAGGGCCAGATGGATTCACAAGTGAATTCTATCAAACATTTAAAGAACAGTTAATTCCAATACTATATAGACTATTTTTGAAAATCGGGGAAGAAGGAGTCCTCCCAAATTCTTTCTATGATACAAATATGGTTTTGATACCCAAACCAGGAAGAGACAAAACAGAGAAAGAAAATTATAGACCAATTTCCCTAATGAATATAGATGCAAAAGTTTTAAATAAGATTTTAGCAAAACGAATACAGCATCTTATCACGAGATTAATACATTATGAATATAGATGCAAAAGTTTTAAATAAGATTTTAGCAAAACGAATACAGCATCTTATCACGAGATTAATACATTATGATCAGGTAGGATTCATACCAGGATTACAGGGCTGGTTCAATATTAGGAAAACTATTAGCATTATCGATCCCATCAACAACAAAGCTAACAAAAACCACATGATTATCTCAATAGATGCAGAAAAATCTTTTGACAAAATACAACACCCATTCCTACTAAAAACACTGGAGAACGTAGGAATAAAGGGAACTTTCCATAAAATAATAAGCAGTGTCTATCTAAAACCTTCAGCAAGCATTATATGCAATGGGGATAAGCTAGATGCATTCCCAATAAGATCAGGGGTGAAACAAGGTTGTCCATTATCACCACTATTATTCAATATGGTACTAGAAATGTTAGCTGTAGCAATTTGACAAGATAAAGATATTGAAGGAATAAGAATAGCCAAAGAAGAAACTAAGTTATCACTCTTTGCAGATGATATGATGATTTACTTAGAGAATCCAAGAGATTCAAGTAAAAAATTACTTGAAATAATAAACAACTTTGGCAAAGTTGCAGGGTACAAAATAAACCCACACAAATCTTCTGCATTCCTATATGTTAGCAACAAAGTCCAGCAACAAGAGATAGAAAGAGAAATCCCATTTAAAGCTAGGGTAGACAGTATAAAATACTTAGGAGTTTACCTGCCAAAACAAACCCAGGGATTATATGAACACAATTACAACACACTTTTTGCACAAATAAAGTCAAATTTAAGTAAGTGGAAAAACATTAGTTGCTCATGCGTAGGCCGTGCTAATATAATAAAAGTGACAATTCTACCTAAATTAATTTACTTATTTAGTGCCATACCAATTAAACTATCAGACAATTATTTTCTAGAGCTGGATAAAATAATATCAAAATTCATTTGGAAAAACAAAAGGTCCAGAATATCAAAGGGACTAATGAAAAGAAATGCTTGGGAAGGTGGCCTAGCGCTACCAGACCTCAAATTGTACTATAAAGCAGCAATTATCAAAACCACTTGGTATTGGCTAAGAAACAGAGAGGTAGACAAGTGGAATATACTTGGCACTCAAGACACAGTAGGCAAGGAATATAGCAACCTTCTGTTTGATAAACCCAAGGACCCCAGCTTCTGGAATAAGAACTCACTGTTTGACAAAAATTGCTGGGAAAACTGGATAACAGTGTGGCAGAAATTAGTCATAGACCCATACCTGACACCGTACACAAGAATAAAGTCCAAATGGGTACATGATTTAGGTATAAAGATTGATACCATGAATAAACTGGAGAAGCAAGGAATAGTGTATTTATCAGATTCATGGAGAAGGGAAGAATTTTTTACTAAAGAAGAGATAGAAAGCATTATGAAATGCAAAATGGATAATTTTGATTACATTAAACTGAGAAGTTTTTGCACAACCAAACCCAATGCAACCAAAATCCGGAGGGATGTAGTAAATTGGGAAAGAATTTTTACAGCTAAGCTCGGGGATAAAGGCCTCATTTCTAGAATATATAGAGAACTGACTCAAATGTATAATCATACAAGTCATTCCCCAATTGATAAATGGTCAAAGGATATGAACAGGCAATTTTCAGAAGAAGAAATTAAAGATATCTATAATCATATGAAAAAATGCTCTAAATCACTATTGATTAGAGAGATGCAAATCAAAACAACTCTGAGGTACCACATCACACCTATAAGATTGGCAAACATGACAGAACAAGAAAATGATAAATGCTGGAGAGGATGTGGGAAAGTTGGAACACTAATTCATTGTTGGTGGAGCTGTGAACGCATCCAACCATTCTGGAGAGCAATTTGGAACTATGCCCAAAGGGCTACAAAAATGTGCATACCCTTTGACCCAGCAATATCGCTACTAGGACTGTATCCCCAAGAGATCATAAAAATTGGAAAGGGTCCCACATGTACAAAAATATTTATAGCAGCACTCTTTGTAGTTGCCAAAAACTGGAAGTCAAGGGGATGTCCATCAATTGGGGAATGGCTGAATAAATTATGGTATATGAATGTAATGGAGTACTATTGTGCCATAAGAAATGATGAACAAGAAGATTTCAGAGAGGCCTGGAAGGACTTACATGACCTGATGCTGAGTGAAAGGAGCAGAACCAGGAAAACTTTGTGCACAGCAACGACCACAGTGTGCGAGAGTTTTTTCTGGTAGACTTGGAAATTCATAATAACGCAAGAACTTCTTAAAAAAAAATCCCAATGGTGGTTTTCTAAGGCAAAATGCCTTCCACACTCAGAGAAAGAAATATGGAAGTCATTTGCAGAATGTAGCAGATCATGTTTGTGTATGTGTATGTTTTTGTATATCATGTTTTGATTTGTTATATGATTTCTTCCATTTATTTTAGTCCGACTACATAGCATGACTATAGTGAAAATGTACTCAGTAGGAAAGTATATGTAGAACCTATACAGAGTTGCATGCAGTCATGGGGAGGGAGGGGGGTAGTGGGGGGTAGGTGTGGGGGGGATAAAATCTCAATTGTATGGCAGTGATTGTTAAACATTAAAAAAATAATAATAAAAAAAAGAAAAAAAAATTCATCCTAGCTCTAATTAATGGAATGAAAGTATTTCTTTGGCATGATAACTTATAGCTACCCCCTGGGCCTGGCCAAGTTTTCACCACCAAGTTTGAACTGATTCTTTTACAAAATCATTTCAGTTTAAAGGACATTAAATTTTAAAGCCTATGGGTGATTGATTAATTTTAAGAGGGTGGAATTGTATGATTATATTGATCCCACCTTTACATATGGTGAATATTTTTTTCTGACAAATGAAATGATAAAATGAACAGATGCAGAAAAATCCTAGGGTACTTATATGATCTGATGCCAAGTAAGGTAAGAAGAGCTAGTAGATATTCTATAAGGACAAGTGTCTTGTAAAGGATGGGAACTGGGAGAGATTTAAAAAGGAGAATGAAAAGTGGAGCAGTGGATAAAAGATTAGACTGAGGAACTAAAGATCTGAGTTGATATCCTACCTGGACACATCACTGATCTCTCAGCTTCTTTCCTCATCTGCAACATGAAAATTAAACAGAGAAACTAGCTTGCTGAGGACATAAAGAGCTTTTGTAAAGCCCTTTGAAACGCTTACCACACTATGTAATTCCTAGCTTTTATTACTGTGATTCTAAAAGATTGAAGATGAATCATGTTTTTCACCTCTTCTAAGAGGGGACATTACTAACAGTGCAGGTGACCAATGTTTGTCTGTTTGCTATTTCTGTCACTACAGATTTATCACATTTTTTCTGAGGTCTGGCATAGGAAGGCATTAGGAAAAACTTTATTATACTAAAAACAAAAAAAAGGAGAGAAAGCAAAGAATATAATTTAAAAATAAGCAGAAAGAGTTGAAAGCAGTTAAGAACAGACCATAAAGAAATAAGGCAACATCAGGAGTAAAATGTTCAATTTGAGATAACATATATGTATATTTGTTTTTTCAACTATTTATTTATGATTCATTTATTAAAAGTTTGTATTGCAAATTCTCTCTCTCTTTCTCGCTTGTCCCTTCCCCACCCATTGAGAAGGCACACAATATGATATGAGTTATGCATGTAAAATCAGGCAAAACAAATTTCCATATCAGTCATGTCGCAAACAGTAACAAGAAAAATAAAGTGGAAAACATAGGCTTCAGTATGCACTGGTCATCAGATCTCTGGATATGGATAACAGCTTTCACTATGGGTCCTTTGGAGCTGTTTGACTCATTGACTTGATCACAGTACCTAAATCTTTCACAGTTGACCATCCTTATAATATCTCTGTTACTGTGTACAATTTTCTCTTAGTTCAGCTCACTTCATTTTGCATCAGTTTGTAGAAGTCTTTCCTTTATTTCTTTCTGAAACCATTCCCCTCATCATTTGTTAGAGGACAATTGTATTCCAACCTTATCATAAACCACAATTTGTTTAGCCATTTCCCAATTGATGGGCATTCCTTGATTTCCAATTCTTTGCAATTACAAAAAATAAAAGCTACTCTAAATAGTTTTGTTCATATGAGTCCTTTCCCATTTTTTTATATCTTTATGATACAGAACTAATTGTGGCATTTCTGGGTCTAAAGTTATGTCAATTTCATATCCTTTTGGACATAGTTCCAAACTGTTTTCCAGAATGGTTAGAAAAGTTCACAACGCCACCAACAGGTCATCTATTTTTCCACATCCTCTCCATCACTTATCACTTTCATTTTTTGTCATGTTAGTCAATTTGATAGGTATGAAGTGAGATCTCAGAGTTGTTTTAAATTGTATTTTCTAATCAATAGTGATTTAGAGCAGGACTTCTTGAACTTTTCCCCTCTTTCCCCTTTTTCTATTTGGCCAACATTCATTGGCTTTTCATTACCTGAGGGCATGCACAGTGTGCATGCTTTGTGTTCAGAACCAAGGCTGCTGTGAAGTTGCTAAGTTGCTTTATGTGATAGGTAAGTGCTGCTAGACACACTTCAGATTCAATAAACCTTTCATTTTGAATTAGCTTTTGGTTGTTGTGTGTTTGGAAACTGTTGCCAAATTGTTTTCTATCCCACATGGGGTTTCAACCCACAGTTGAAGAAACACTGATTTAGTATATTTTTCCCAGTGACTGTTGAGAGCTCTGACTTCCTCTTCTGAAAACAGACTATCATATTCTTTGATCATTTTTCAATTGGGGAATGGCTCTTATTTTTATAAAGTTGTCTTAGTTCCCTATATATTTGAGAAATGAGGCCTTTATCAGAGAAATCTGCTTTAATTCCCACCTATTCAACTTGCCTGCTTTCCTTTTAATTTTGGTGGCACTAGTTTTGTTTGTGAAAGAGAAAAACTTTTGACTTTTTTGTAAACAAAACTATTCATTTTATTCTCACAATCCTATCTCTTGTTTTACCATAAACTCTTCCCTTATCTATAGATCTTATAGGCAAGTTCTTCCATGTTCCTGTAATTTACTTATACTATCACTCTATATGTCTAAACTCAAAAAATACAGATAACAGTTCCGTTTCTGATAATATTCTCTTTCCTGATTTTTTTCATATATGAAACTTTTTGTTTGATGAAGGTCAAGTTAGCAATTCTAAAAAGTATAAATATGAAGAAAATAATATATATTTATTCATTGGTCCTCAATGTACCTGTAAAGAAGAGAAGAGCCTCTTCAATAGTAACTATTCAACCATATATATATATATATATGTATATATATATATATGTATATATATATACACATATATATATATGGTTGAATATATATATATAGTATGTGTGTATATATATGTGTGTGTGTATATATATATATATATATATGAAATATAAAATGATAGTTTGACAATGTCACTTCAGCATGTATCTCACTAAAGTTACTTCATCACAGTATACAATGTCACTTCAGCAATGAACAATCGACCAAAGTCTCTGGGAACATGGCCTTCAATGGGATAATAGTTACTTGAAATATCTGACAAGGGACAAAAGTTTGCCATGGAAAAACAGTATTATCTACTACAGCCTAAACTCTGGGGAGAGAATAAAATGGAATAAAAGAAAAGTTCAATGTGACGAGTATAATAAGCAGCTTAACCAGTTCAGTTTATTGTTACAGATATAAGCAACTGACTCCTTAAAAGATCAATACACTATACCACAGACCTCTGAGAACCAAAACATTTTAGAAGATCCCTACCTTTCTGGAGCAGGTTGAATTTTAGCTTGAATAAATATGGAATAAACAGCCTTGGTCGGATGAGGATAATTATTCACAAAACAGTTTAAAAAAACCATGAAGATTCTAATTCTTCACCATTTTGCTGGCTTTTGCTTTTGTTTTTCCCAAGGTTCCAGGTAGTTATTGTATGCAATCAATTAGACAAATTTTGACCATTGCCTCCACTGATACAAACCCTATTACCAGACCATATAAATATCAATAATCCCATAGGAAATTCATCTAATTAAGACATAAAACAAAGTGAATGATAAAAACTTCCTTAGGAAAAATAAATGATTACAACCATCTTCAATGGGGTGAGAGTGCTGCTATCTAATTTTCACCCGATCCCTCAGGTAATAACCCTAGCACAATAGGAGAGGGACATGATTCCTTTAGAACTCATGAAACCAGTGGCAAAGGTTAGAAGTCAGTGTCTTCTGTCCATTGAAGCTCTGTAGTAATTGGTCAGGGAAATTCACAGGACTGCTGAATTCTCCAGGTAGGGTAAAGATTTGAGAAATCTCTCATGATTTTCTGGGTTTAGGGATCCCATTCCAATAGTGATCTATGTGGCTACTATTCCCTCTCTCAAGTCTATTTATAGCCTGAAGCATTTTCCATCCTTCCTTCCTCTACTCTAGCAAATCCACCTTTTAAACTTGGCACTCCTCACAACACACTCTACTAATCAATGTCTTCTGCTACTGAGGATAACACTTTGCAGTAAGACACATGGTCTTCTGGGAAATACTGTCTTGATTTTTTTTCTTTTCTATTCAGCAATGGTCTTTCAACTTCAAACAACAGGAAAACTTCAGTACTATGGACTGACAATGAAGGATAACAAAGGACAACCAAGATGATAATAACAATAATATTTAAAATTAAATTTAAATTTAAAGAAAAATTTTAAATGGTAAAAATATTTTGAAATATTTAAAACAATAAAACACTTGAAGGTTTGTAGATTGCTTCACATTTTTTATCACATGTAATCCTAACCATAACACTGTGGCAGGTGCTCGTCTTACATCCATTTTACCAATGAGGAAACTGGGACTGAGAGGGAAGTTAGTTCTATGCCCATGGTCACACAGATGGTGTCTGAGGCAAAATATAAATGTAGACGATGTTGATCCCAAATTCACCACTGTGTCTCTGTATATGCATATAATAGCATATTTGATGAAACCATGAGTAGTGAACAGACAGGCTCTTGTATGAGATTCTCCACAGCAGACAACTTATTCACAATTGATGAAAAAAGTTTTACTAACTAGTTTATGTGACTCAGTTGGTATATTTAGCATTATAGATTTCATCCTTTATTGATTTTCAGCTCAACATGTGATTGCACATATATGTACATTTGTGGACACATAAATACACAGACAGGATCATAGGAACATGGGTTTGGAGCTGGAAGGAGCCCCAGATGTTCCCTTGTCCAACCTCCTTATTTTAGAGATAAGGAAGCTGGATGAACAAATGAAAAGTAATTTATCCAAAGACATGATGGTATTTAAGCAACAGATCTACGATTCCAACCCAGATAACGTCATTCCAATTTCAGAATTCTATCCACTGCACTCAAGTACTTTAATTATGTATATAGAAGGTACACATTTTTTTTAAAAAGTCTAAGTCATGTAAATGGTACATGTTAAAAGTGACCATGTGAGGGAGTGGGATTAGAGACAATCCACAGAGAAGTATAAAGTGTCATTAAGAGTCAGACTGGATGTTGAGATAAAATTTCTAATCTCAGCTCTATCACTAACCATGTGACCTTGGGCAAATCATTGAACCTACTGGTTCTCAGAATTAGGAGGTACTTAGATAGAAACTAGGTTTCCCTGTATCCAAAAGTCCTCCAACTCTAAAAAGAAAAACAAAATAAAACCTTCCATTGTCATGTAAAATTGTGATGCAGTTATGTATTAATTATCCACAAATTAGGGTAGTCATTGGCTCCATTGGTAGTCAGAGGATTCTACAGCCTCAAGCCCTCAGACTCATCTCTCCTTGCACTGCTGGTAAAATTAGGGCTTAAGTGCACCCAGCATTCTCAGAACCAGCTACTGAAACTCTGCCAAGTTTGCTGATTCAGCATAGTTATAATTTGGCCTTCCTCATCCTGAGTAGACTTTCCTGGTCAAACTTCAGAGCCTCTTTCCCCTCCTTTTTTGCTACTGGTCCACATTCCATGACTCCATTTCCTCTGCAAATGATGTGACAGTTGCCATGGCAGACCTTTTGTCTAAAAACCCTATGGAAACCAGGGCCTCTGGAAACTCTATTCTGTCTAACTTTGTTTATTGATGTGTCTATACCCTTCCATGTTGTATCTGGCCATCTCAATAAATCATTTTGACTCATTCTGGTTTTCCTAAATTCCATTTACTTGAATGTTGCTCTAAATTCATAGAATATTCCACTTCCAGGTTTGTTTATATGTTTTCTGATCAAATAGAAATCTACTAGGGAGATATGAGTTCTCACTGTTGGTTGGTTGGTTGGTTGGTGGTTGTCCTTTGCTCTCGAAATGGACCAATATGACATCACTATGCTAGAGTCAAGTTTCAATGTGTCTGACTATGGCTAATCAGAGTAATAGGAGCTTGGAATGTTTTACCACAGGTCAGGCACCAGTAGCCCATGTGAACATTTGAAGTGGATACTCTTACTGTACTGCACAATGACAGAAGATGATGCAATATAGGACACTAATTATAGATCATATATTGTGGGGTGTGACAGCTGGAAGGAGACCATTTAGTCCAATTTCATCATTTAAAATATAATAAAACAGAAATCCAGAAATGGGAAGTAAATTATGAAAGGTCACAAAGGTAAGGTAGTGGCACAGCTGGGATGAAGACCTAGGATTCTTATCAGATCTCATAAAAATGTCACATTCTTAGTCCCCAAATGCCAAAGAACCATGAAATCTACTTATCACTCACTGAAACTTGAAAACTAAGTGAAATACCCCAGTCTTTAAAAATGAAAATGAAGTTATAGATGCAAACCAGTTTAACAAACAGAACATTCCTGAAAATTGGATTCATACATGTATAGTTGCATATATACTCTTGATTTGTAAAATTTCAAAGGTACATTATTTTTTACTATACACTTGTTTTTTTTAATAAAGGCATCTGTCGTCCAGGCTCTCTGGCATATAATTAATGATCGTATGCAACATTTTGTCAGTAAATTTGAGACCTTTCTCCAAATCTGTCAATTTGCAGTTTCACAAGCCAGCCCTTTTGAAAGTCTATTAGTTTCTAGAAATAAAATATTTAAAACAACATTTATAATACAAAGAAAGACTGACAAATTATATCATTTCATTGTAAATATCTGAAGAATAAAAAAAAAATGAAACCCTTCTAAGCCCTCTGCTCCAGCCCACCCCCCATTTTTTCTTTATTGGTAAAGATTTAGGTTGGGGAATTAGACCTGGTTTTTCTTCTGTGTAGGAAACATCTAATGTTGAAATGCCCTCCACATTAGGAGATTGAAACTTGTTTAATTTACTATCTTAGAAAACTCTCTAGGTCACTGAGAAGTTGAATGACTCACTTGGGATGCCAAAGTCAGCAGGAAGGATTTGAAGGATTTTAGAGGAAAAATTTGAAGGTCTTTCTACCCCCAAGTCTAGCCCTTGCTCTTTCAAATGTATAAGAATATAATTACAAAATATTTTTTCATGGGAACCTCAAATTAGATTTGAAAGTATCTATAGGGTTAAGGTAGTATATTGTTTTATTCTTTTGCTAAGGAAATTGTAGACTAGAGAGAGATTAAGTAGCCCAAAGTTACATCAGTATTTTATAACAGAGCAGATTTTCAGAAACCACATTCAGATTGCTTTCTATTCTATGTTCTACACTTTGATTTTCTATAATCCTTTTAAGACACAACTTCTTACTTTAAACATTACTTTAATTAGACACTTGTGAGCTCAATGATTTGAAGGTCCCAGTAAAAGTCTCAGAAAAATGTATCAAATGGACTTTTACAAGGCCAATGTGGCATAAGATAAATAACTGTTGTTTATAAAAGTAATTTTCTACTCCTTATTACACCTTTATTTATAGACAGTCAATTTGGCAACAAAGAGTATAGTCTGCTTTCCAGATGTGTTCAAACTAATAAAATTGAAACTTTCTTGTCATTCATTCATTTTAAATGTTTAAACTGAACAACGGAATAACAAAAAAGCCCTCTTTTCTCAAATAAATCGCAGTCTAATAACATCTTTGCGAGTGATTATCACACATTTTATGATCTTCAAGGAGTGCTAACTCCTATCTATCTTTTAATAACGAATCTTTTTATTATTCTAACTTGAAACAACTACTCATGGCACTTTCGGGAAATGAAACATTCGACTGAAAATAACTGCTAGAAGTCCATATTATGAAAGAAAATCTGGCACAGAAATGTTTCTTATAGCTGTCAATGTGAGGTCATGTGGTCTAATGGATAAAGGGGCAGACTTGGAGTCAATGAAAATGTAGATCCCATTGCTACTTCTGATTTATACTGGTTGTATGATCCTGGGAAGTCATCTAATACCAGACAACTTAAAGACCCTAGGTCCAAAAACAAAAACAAACAAAAGTTGGCACTTACTTGCACTGGGAGCAAGAGTTTTCTCATAAGAGCTCTTCATACACATTAAATCACAGATCTTTGTAAAAACTCTTAGGCTGGTCAAAATGGAAAGAAATCATTGGACAGGAACCAGTGAACATGAGTATGACTCCCTTATCAAAGTGAACATGAATATTTCAAAATTTTCCGTGATAGAATGTGTCCGGAACTCGTTCACCATTGATATAGCTATGAAGAATTATAGATGACCCTGATATCACAACAGGACTGCAAGAGAGGAGATTCCATTGAGTCCTACAGGTCTGAAGTCAACATTTCATCTTATACAGTAGAACCATAAGTCAATGTCTTGTCAACATTCAGTCCATTGTTTCGGTGAAGGAAAAAGCTTTGTTGTTTTCCTGAGGGAAAGCAATATGCAGGTTTCTTTGATGTTCCTCCATCATTTCTGTTACTTCCTGTGGAAAATTTCCTTTCTCAACCATTATTTCTTCATGCAGGAGAAGACTTTAAATAAATGTCAATATGCTTGCCTTAATGTACACTAATTGGTGGACCATTTGTATTGCTGCAGCGCCTTCTATTTGCGATTTTAATCTGAAAACATGAAGTATATTATCTCAACATTTTAATAGCATTCTTTATTGAAACGGCAAAAGTAATTAGACTACACACTTCCATGTCACTGATGAAGTGACTTAATAAGCCATATAATTTAAATTGTGATTTCAAACATGGAGAATGTCACAATTTGTGGAAAACTCTAGTAATTCTAATTTAATGTATATATAATCTTATCAGCTGTGTTTGGCCTACAAAATTCTGTCTTGGTCATTATTTTTTTCTTTGAATACTCTTGATACTTTCCTGAAGATAGAATGAAAATCTGATTAGTATGAGCTATAAATACAGGAACTGGATAGGGTCTTGACTGAGTGTTTATATTCTCTCTAACTTTAGCAATAAAAATTTGAATATTCAAGTATTCCACATCTCTACAGTTATGCCATAACCCCACTGATATGTGCTGAGAACTCAAATCCTATCCCACTTCATTAGCACTTTTTTTTTTTCTGAAGGACTTTAAAGTCTGCTTCAAAGATCTTTATTTGTGTTGTTCAGTCATTTCAGTTGCATCCGACTCTTTGTGATCCCATTTGGGGTTTCTTGGCAAAGATACTGGAGTGGCTTGCCATTTCCTTCCCCAGATCATTTTACAGATGAGGAAATTGAAACAAACAGGATTAAGTGACTCACCCAGGGACACACAGCTTAGTAAGTGTCAGGCTGGAATTGAACTCAAGAAAATGAGTCTTCCTGACTCCAAGTCTGGCATTCAATCTATGTGCCATCTAGTTGTCCCAAAGATCATTGTATTCACAGTTAAGTGTTCCCATCGGTCCTATGGGGTCATGGTGGATGGACACCTGCAAACTTCAGAGTTCAATAAAATGCTAGCTTCCAAAGTAGCAGAAAGGAGATCTTTACAATGGAAACTCATGGTATATGATACATTGAGGTGTATCTACCTGGCAAGTGTAGAAATGGATGGACTTTGTATGGGTAGGAAAACATCATGAAGACTCTTCATCTGGCTTCTGAAATGCTCCACATGATAGCTACCAACAATTCAGTGGTTAATAAGTTTGTGAACTTGAATTAAATCAATGCTTATGCAGGCAAAAGCAGAAGAAAACTGCGTAACAATCATTCTTAAACTTAAAACAAGTGAATAAAATATTCCATAGTAATGAAATTATCACTTTTAAAGCAATACATTCCTTCTTTTAGCCTTTCATAATATGCTTATTAAATTAAATTATCCCAGGTGACACAGATGTAGTGAACCTAGCCCAGACCAAGGCATTGGTGACACTTATTCTAGTTCCACATCTATCATAAGCTATCTATTTAACCACTGATAATCATATGGACTTCTCTAGGTTCTTTCCTATCAAATATTTGTAGGATAGTTTGAACATAATTTCCAGAGTCCCTGTCCACTTCAACCTCAGATATTCTGATTCTGAAAAGTGAATTGGCACCAAAAGGATCTATTTTGGGGTAAAATTCCATTGTCTGAGAAACACTCAGCTGCTAAATTATCAAGGAGTAGGCCAGGCCCACTTAGGAATGGCTATTTAAAGCATTTATAACAAGTGTGATCATATGAATCTTGTCAGTGAACCCTTAGCAAGTGATTAAGGGGAAAATTTCAAATGTTATAACCATTGACTTGAAGGGGGAGCCAAGATGTCAGAATGACCGAAGACAGTACAGTGAGATCCCATTCAGAAATACCTCCAAACAGGTAAAGAAAATGTGCCAGACTGAATCTTAATGAGGAAATACAGAAAATGTACTGGCCAGTCATTTCTCCAGTCTGGTTTGGCATAGAAAGGCACACAGGGAGGTATGTGGATATTGGGGACAGTTTCAGCTAAAAGCACACTACAGAGCACACTACAGTACCTTTGGGGAGGCTGTGTACCAAGTCAAGAGGAAGACCTAGATCCATACTGGGATACCATCAGAGCCCTAAAAGAGCACTGGATGAGAACAGGTGCCAACCAACAATCAACAAATGTGTCTCCTAGCACCCAGTTCCAGCTTACAGATCCAGGGTGAAGTGAGAGTGGTATCTGCATACTGGGTATTCAGGGTAGTGAGAACTTGAGCAGTGTACTAAAAATGGAGGAAGTTCAGAAGCAATAATAGCAGTGGTGTGGCTCAGGGAAGGGTCCTATTTTCCACATGTAGCCCAGTTTTCAAAGAAATAACTTGGACTGGAATTCCAGACCTAAGAGGAACCTATGATTTTGCCAATCTGAGTCAACAGAGCTTTCCAGTTGGCTGGAGGGGTTTACTCTTTCAAAGACGCAAACTCAGGTCAAGAAATTGCAGAGCTCAGAGCAGAGGCAGCCACACTTCACCCTGGATCTTTGGGAGAACTGAAAGTTTGCAGGTCCTCAATCTATTCCTGAGATCCTAAAATAACACAAAACTCAATATTCTAAGAAAGTACCTATAGAAACAACCCAGATCTTGATGAACTCTGAATATTGTGACCAACAAAGATGCTAAAGGCCTAATGATAAAACATGCTACCTACCTCCTGATATAAAGGTGAAGGATTCAAAACACAGAAAGACTTTTTTTTTGTATATAATGTGGGAATTTGTTTCAATTGACTATACATGTTTACATGTTTCTAATGGGTTTACTTGTCTTGTATTCCCAATGGTGGTTGGGTTGTTAACTATCCTGGCAGATCATAATAAAAGCATACACACACACACACACACACACACACACTTTTTCCCCTGAAAATTGTAAGCCTATGGATACATTCAATGATCTCTTCAATTAAAATTTTTGAAGGTGACATTGTTTTTATTTTGTGCAAAATAGAAAACAAGTTTTGAAATCTAGTTTTGATGACATTCTGAAACACATGATAAAAGAATACAAAAATTTAAGAAATAATTATGTGTTTCTTTCAGTAAATTTTATTTTAAAATATTAAAATTGAAACAATTAGTTCTTTCCTAGTCAAATTAATTAAACAATCTTTATTGCTGGATAATATTCTTTGTTTATGCAGTCCTAATTTCATTAGCATTAATTGGAAATAATCATGACTGATTTATGAAGTACTTAATTAGAAGATTTGTCTACTAGTATAGCCATGATCCCTAGTATCCAAATAAGCCATCTGCATGAATCACATAACTATAGGGAATCAGTAAAAAGTGGTTGAGAAAATTTTCTTTATTTTTCTTCATCAATCACAATATTTTTTGCTATGCAATTTAAAAATTAAATCTTCTTCCATTAACTTGATTTCAAAACATAGGCTTAAAAAAAGTAAATATTTTGTTTAGTACTTCTCCCCACACCCCTTATGACCTCCATATAAAGAGCTTATAATGGTAACACTAGGAAATCAAAGGCAAACATGGGAGTTCCAAACACACTCAATTGTGCTTTTCCCTGTGTTAACCTGAGATTCTCACCATCTAAGTCACTCCACTGTCTTCTAGAATTATGTTCATTTTAAGTGGAGTCAAGCAATATGTTCTCTAAATTTTTTAAGCTAAATAGGAAAGTCTGTCAACTTAACAAAGCCTAGAAACCACAGGGAGAGGGACAATGCGGGGGGGGTCATTTTTAATAATATGGAAGTGATGGGGGAGAAGTGAATTATCGAGCAAACATAATTCTTGCCTTATGAAACAATGGAAGGTAAATGAGAACACCGGTTCCTTTGGGTGTTGAGTTTTTTCCTAGAAAACTAAAGAAAATTAAAGCAAATTTTCACCATTTCTGGTATTACATTGAATATACACAATGGTCTAACACTTTAAAAATAAGTTCAGTATAACTAACTCAAAAAAAAGGATACAAATACTCCACCTCTCCTGTATTGTGTTTACTTTGGGAGTGATGATCCTTGCAAGCTGGGCCTGTCCAGAGGAAGGGGCTAAGAATGGTTAGGGAACTATAGGAACATGGAAGGGACAGGTAAACAAAACCCAAAAAAGAAAAGGTCTTGTGTTTGGTCATGAGCAAACACCCACGAACATTTGAAAGGCCATTTTGTAGATGAATCATCCTTTACTTCGATGCAGTAAGCAGAACAAGTAACAACGAATAGAAGTTACACAGTAGTAGATTTCAGATATCAGTGTAAGGAAGAGCTTTCAAACCATTAGTTATGCCAAAAAAGAAAGACTGACTCAGGATGGAGGGCGTTCCTCATCACTGGAGATCTTCAGTGTATAGATGGTTACTTGTTAGGGATTCTAGAAAAGGAGCTTGGTGTGCTGGACTGGGAACCAGGAATTGTGGACCAGGAGGCAAGACCCACCTGGTGGTCTGGACTAGCAGATCTCAAACTGTATTATAAAGCAGCAATCATCATAATGACTTGGTACTAGCTAAGAAATAAAGGGGTAGACCAGTGGAATAGGTTAGGTACTCATCACATAGTAGTCAATGAATATAGCAGTCTACTGTTTGATAAACCCAAGGACCCCGGATTCTGGGATAAGAACTTGCTGTTTGACAAAAGCTTCTGGGAAAACTAGAAAATAGTGTGGCAGAAACTGGGCATAGACCAATGCCTGACACTATATACCAGAATAAAGTCCAAAGTGGTATATGATCTACATATAAATTACTATAAATAAATTAGAGAAACAAAGAATAATTTTTTTTCAGATTTATGGAACATGGAGGGATTTATGATCAAACAAGAAATAGAGAATATTATGAAATGCAAAATGGATAACTTTGATTACCTTAAATTGAAAAGTTTTTGCTCACAAAGCCAGTGCAACAAAGATAAGAGGGAAGCAAAAAAGTGGGAAAGTATTTTTACAACTAGTATCTGTGATAAAGGCCTCATTTCTAAAATATGTAGAGAATTGAGTCCAATTTACAAGAATATAAGTCATTCCTCAGTTGATAAATGGTCAAAGGATATGAACAGGCAGTTTTCAGAGGAAGAAATTAAAACTGTCTATAGTCATATGAAAAAAATGCTCTAAATCACTGTTGATTAGAGAGATACAAATCAAAACAACTCTGAGGTACCATATCACACCTATCAGATTGGCGAATATGACAAAACAGAAAAATGACAAATGTTGGAGAAGATGTGCGAAGGTTAGAGCATTAATTCATTGTTGGTACAACTGTGAGTTGATCCAACCATTCGAGGGTTACATCCCAAAGAGATCATAAAAATGGGAGAAAAACCCACATGTACAAAAATACTAATAGTTCTTTTTGTGGTGACCAAGAACTGGAAATTGAAGGAATGCCCACCAGTTGGGGAATGGTTGAACATGTTGTGGTATATGAATGTACCCACCTGGTTGAATCTTGCCACTAATACTAACTTGTTACATGAGTATGATTGAATCAGTTGACTTCCCTGACCCTTTATTGCCTTTTCTATGAAGTTTGGGCTCTGAATTCACTATCTCAGCCCCCTAAAAATCACCACATCAGTTTGGGCCTATAGAGAACAGCTGGCTCTCTCTACACTCAAGATACTAAAAGCAACCCTGGGGGAACAGGGTGACTTTTTCTTAATACTTATGAGCCTCTCTGTTGGGCTGTCCCTTTTTTTATCAGTTAATATCAACTGGTCAGACAGATTTAATAGAGACATTTATATAGGTAGTACGGTAAGAACAGTTGGTATACAAGACTCCTCTTCTACTGCCACTTAGGAAAGGCTGGGATGCTGCCATCTTCCTTGTCTCCCTGAACCTTACTAGCATAGCCTAAACTTGTCCGGCTACCCCCTGGTCACATCTTCCACTGCTGCCCACAGCCAGCACATCTGGGAGTGCTGCAGTGTTTGATCTGATTACTGCACAGATTGATAGGCTATCCTAAGCCACAACTCAATTTGAAATATGACTTGTGGTTGATACTTTTAACATTCCAGTCCTCTGAAAACTACATGAATTTCTTGAAGAATACAATACTATCATAGGTATTCTGTGTTTTTAAGTTGACTTTCTTTTCTTCCTTTCTTTTTGTTTTGTGTTGTTTTTGCTGTTTGGGGAATGTCTTTCTTTCTGGCCATTTCTAGACCATATTAATTTCACTTCAGCCTCCACATCTAACTCCTCTCCACTGGAAAATTGGACTCCAACACTGGAATCACCCTAGGCTTTCATAGGTGGGCTTTCTCCTTTATTCTATCTACATTATTTAGCAGAATGATTTTTCATATAAGTGCTTAATACCTGCTCTATCTACCCTTCCTCTCAGTCTCTCTGTCTCTCTATCTGGGTCTCTCTGTCTTTGTGGATTGTGGATAATTGCAGTCCAGGTCACCACCAGAAGGGGATGGAGAAGGGAATTGTTCAGGTAGAAGCAAACACAGAGCTTGAGGCTGGCGCCATGGAAGCAGTTTGGTGGTGCAGTGGATAGAGCACCAGTGCAAGAGTCAGGAGGACTTGAGTTCAAATCTCACTTCAGACACTAGATGCTCACTAGCTGTGTGACCTGATGAATATCTGGTCACTAGACTCAGATGGGTCTGGAGGAGAAGTGAGGCTGGTGACCTTGCACAACCCTCCCTCACTCAAAACAAAGTCAAGTGCAAGTCATGTCATTATTTCTCTGATGGCATGGTCTTCTTCGGCAATGAAGGATGAACACACAGGAGTAGGGTTAACCATGAGAGTCCCAGATCTGGATTCCATGTCCAGAGTGGTGAGGGGAGATCATGCATGAGCAGCTTAAATGTTTTGCTTCCTTAACCCTCTCTTTTCCAACACCCCCCTCACACTGAAGATGCAAAAGATTGTGAATGATTTCTTCCTTTCCCCAAATTTCTATTACCTTTCTTCTTTCCTGAAAAGGTCTGAATACTTTCTGAAACTTCCATTTTTAAAGATTTGATAATTTTTGCATGAACTTTCTACTTTTAAGTGATAAATGTCATTAACTATTGAATTGCTAATATATGTGTATCCTTGCTCAAATGAAGTAGAGAAGGGTCATAAGGGAGTAGCTGGAAGAAGGTATAAATCTACAGCTAGTATTTTCTAGGATGACTTCTTGCTTAGGATACACAGTTAAAGAAAAGAAAATTGTGTTTCACATTGTATAACACTTTCCAAGGCAGAGGAAAGAGATATTCAGGGATCTCTTTCCAGGACAGGGATTCTTTACCTAGAACAGGAATCCCCAAGGACACAATGGTTACATTCCTGAATAGATTTTAGGGATCCATGAAATTGGATGGGGGAAAATCATGCCCTCTAACCCCTAACTTGTCTTTTCATATATTTATCTATGGATCTATATCTAACTATACACACATACACACACATATACATATATACACATATATATGTGTGTATATATGTGTATATGTGTACATACACATGCATACATGTATATACATGCATGCATATATACACTATACATATGCCACATGTACATGTGTGTATGGATGTGTGTATATGTATACGCACATGTGTATACATATATGTGAATATACACACACAAATGAACACAGGAGAGTAAAGGCTGACAGAGAGCTTGTTTTTTACTTAAAATCACACTAACTTGCGGTATGACTCATCATCTGTAAAATTACCATATTGCACCAAATCAACCCTAAGATCCTTCCTAGCCCTTAGTCTATGATCCTGTTTTCTGTACTACCAATTATATCCATATTGTTTCAACCTACAGCATGTAAGCTCTTTGAAGACAGGCACAATTTTATATCTATCTTTGTATCTCCAGAACCTACCACAGAGACCACCACTGAGTAGGACATACTCTAAAAGTCCGATGATTAAGTCCAAAAAGCCAGAACCATAGGATCATAAATATATAAAATTTAGAGAGTCCTCAGTAAACACTTAATGTAACCCCTTCAATTTACAGATGTTGAAACTGAGGTCTAAAGTGGTTCAATGATGTGTTCAAAACCTGAAATTTGACCCCAAATCCTGTGACTATTGGTACTACACCATTTGCTTTGAGAGAAATTGATGTTATACTATTAATAGCTAATTATTAATTTGTGATGCACCCTTCCCCCTGTTATTTCTGTTAAACCTCATCTCCTGAAAAGGTCAGTCAGCCTCGGAAGGGCATGGCTTAGTGATGAGATCCCTCCCAACCCTCAAAGCACATATTCAATAACTTTGGGCCAAACCCCACCCAATGGGGAAACCTAATTTCTGTTTAGAGTATAAACAAAATCCAGTCTGGGTGAGTCTTTTCCTGGAGGAGGAGCCCCCTGTCCTTCATGCTCTCCATTAGAGTTTAGAGCAACTCAGCTCATGAAGGAGAAAACTAGTTACAGAGTTCTGGATGGAAATGACTTCCCTTTGCCTAGATACCTTGAGGTTGCCTAGTTTCACTAGCAGAAGACTTTTCTCCCACCTCCTCATCAAATATTCACTAATCAGGGTTGAGTCATTATGCAGATTGACTCAGCTTTGCAGAAAAGCTCAATGCCTTCTCAACTCCCTTATTTACCTCTCCTCTCTGAATGGTGGGCCAAAGAACAGAAAAATAAATACCTTCCCAAAATTCCTTTCCTAGAGGTCTTAGAACTGTTATAAATAACTAACTGAAATAGTAAATACCTATTCATTTTCCATTCATTGCTCTGCTTGGTTTCAACTCCGTGAACATCATGACCCTGAACAAGATTCCCCTGGGGTGCCATAACTTTCAGCTTTCTTTTCTATATTTTCTCCCATTATATTGCAAGTTCTTTGAAGGCAAGGCATGTCTTCCTTTTATTTATTAATATTCCCAGTGCTTGACTCAAGGTATATCCCATAGAAAACATAGTAAGTATTTAATGAATTAAATTGGTGTGGGTTCAGGGAAGGTTTAATGGAAGTGATCTGCCAAAGAGGAGTAGGAGAGGGAACCATTCATGAATTTCCAGAGTCCAGAAATACGAGGAGTATCTTCTACAATAGCGATCCAAACAACTTTTTGGACCTTGGGAGGAATGGCAGGGGATGAGGTGTTTTGCTCTATTGTAGATCTCCCTCTTTTTAAATTATGTCAAAGTGTATTTTTAGCAAGTGAGAGGAATCAGCCTCTGCTAACATGAACTTGCCCCTGCAAATCAGAATCACAATATAGAAAAAGGGGATGATTTATCCTGTGTCCTTCTCATCTTTTATTTTTGGATGTACTCAAGGACTTGACCAGTGTCACAGAGATCTGAGAACCTTCCACACCCCTGATGTCATATGCTCTCATTAGATACTTTGGCATTCAATTTCCCCCCTGCTGACCCTTGGGTTGTTGATGAGAAGTCATTAGTAACTCATTGCCCTCAGGCCCTGGCACAGTGGAGACCAAGCTGTACTGCAGCATTCTAGTGCCCCACAGTGAGCTGTACCCACTGGGCACCACAGCAGCCAACAGGACTCCATGACCTGGCAGTTCCTAGTGGCATCATTGCCATTGTGTCTGCCATTGCTCGGTGGTCACCAATCTCCCCCTTGAGTCAATTTGACTTTGCAGTTCATCTCATCTCCCACAGAAAACAGAAAGGTAATGACAAGAAGACAACCCTTGGTCAAATCAATTATTGAAACTTTGGAACAATTGATGCTGAGGGCAGAGCAGATTTCTCCCTTGACAGAGTTTTTCTTAGCAGGAACACACACTCACAAACATGAGCTGTTCAAATGTGAGTCACAATTACTATAGTAATTCACTCTGACAAGGGAATGATTCAAATATAAAGTGATGCAATAAAAACAATATTAATAAGATACTTAAATATTTAGGTGCTGCAGGCAAGTCCAAAGAGACATTCTGCTTCCAGAACTTGGAGTATGTGGCTTGAGGGATGCCAAGAGGTATAAAAATGCCAGGAATTAAAGATCCCCTTTTATCATGACACACTAGGATTAAAGAGAATGAGCTCTATTTTGCAGCAAGATGTACAAGTTGTACCATAGATGAGTATTGCTGCTAAAGTCATGAAATAGATGTTTAATTTCGTAATGAAATAAAGGAGGGAAAACAACTTTGATAATAGCTCTGAATGTCATAAGAACAAAGGATTTAGACCTGGAGGCTGCCCTGTAGGTCACTGAGTCCCTAAACCCATTTTGCAGATGCAGAAACTGAGACTCGGGGAAGAGAAGTGACTTTCTCAAAGTCACATAGTGAGCAAAGTAGGACTCCAGATTTATGTTTCCACTCACTTTATTCTACTTTACCCACCCTGACACAACAAACTTGGATTCATTTCCTTCTATAAAAAAATAATTTGAAATGAACCATGGGGTTTGCAAGTTGAGGATGCAATATTTGGGCTAAGAGGAAATTGAGAATATTCTTGACAAAGAAATGGAAGTTTACTGAGATCAAATATCACTATTCAGCTTGCTTTCAGTGAAAGGGAAAAACTTGAATGATCAACAGTAATCATAATTTCTATTGAGTTCATCCACTTATAAATTTTCAGAAACATAGACTATATAATGCTCTCAACTTTTATTAAGCTGTAGGCTAACATCTCAAAAGCATAATTAGGATCTCAATTTGATTTATATCAGACCATTTGAGGCATATTGTAAGTAAATGGACCCCTTTCTTTTGGGGGAATAAGTGATATTGATTACCTTACTTTAATATCTGTTCACTTCCCAACGCCAACTCATCTCTCTCTTCTCTCCCTACTATGTAGAAAAATGAATCAAGAGAAACTGAGACACTGATCATGCCTGAAAGTATAACCAACATTTCACATTCCTTCTCTACCACTTTTTTTTTTTATTCACAGAGGGGAAGAATATTGAATCAATAATCCTTTGGAATCAAGATTAGCCATTAAGTAGAATTCTGATACTCTGTGTTACTCTGAATTATCACATTATTTTGATGGAGAAATAATATTCTACTACATTAATTCACATGCCACAACTGGTTTAGTCATTCCCCTAAATCAATGGGTAACCCTCCCTTCCCCTATGGTATCTTTTGTTGGTGTTCTTTTTGCTAAAAGCAAAAAGCATTTTTAAGAATATTTTGGTATATGAGGGGCCCTTTTTTGTGGTATTAAAATGTCAGTCAGCAGTTAATCAAGAAACATTTATTAAGCTATCTATTACATGTCAGGCTCTGGGGATACAGATTTAAAAAAAAAGAATGAAACAATCCTTCCTATCAAGGCATTGACATTTTAACATGCTTATAAAGGTAGATGCAGAATAAATAGTAAAGGGAAAAAAAGTTTAATAACAGAATTTATACCAATGTTGTATGATGAATTTGAAAAGTTTGAGGAAAATTTCAATGGAAACCTACTATGGGACTCCATCGATTATATCACCAACTTGAAGCAATTACCTTCGTTATATAAGTTCACTTTTTGATTGGCTCAAACAATCAGAACCCAATGGTAACAGAGCCTGTACATCTTCTTAAATTTGTCAGTCATTGTGTATAAAGATTGGGCATGCCTTAAGAAAACTGTCTAAAAGGTTCTTTCAGAACCAAGTAGAGAGTTTCTGAAGGTCTGGATTCAAGAGGATGAGCAAGCGTGGTATTTAAACATACTTCTGAGAAGCAAAGGAAGGCCTGGGCTATGGGAGATAAGGGAAATATTGAGTGTCATCAGATTTTCATTTCTTTCAAAGTAGAAGAGAAGCTGAGAGAAATCACATGAAAAGGTTTGCTTTCTCCCTTATATCTTTTCCCAGTGGCTGCCTATCCGTAAACACTACAATATAATCTTCTGTATTGTTATCCAAAAGTTTCCAGCAAATAGAATTTTGCCCTAACTCTGAAGAGTCCATGGGTTTACCAGACCTAGATCTAAATGTAAAATTGGGCAGAAAGCCCACACTTTGCCTAGTTGTTAGAAATTCCCTTAACTGGGAGCTCAGAATAATTCTAACTGAACTCAAAACTTATTAACTAAAATAAGTCCTCGAGACTGTTTTTGATAGACTTAGCCCTTCACAGCAATGCAAAGACCTAAAACATTTCCAAAGGACTCATGATGAAGAATGCCATCCACATCCAGAGAAAGAACTATGGAGCCAGAATGCAGAATGAAACAGACTATTTTTTCTTTCATTATGTTTTGTTTTGATTTTCTCATGGCTTCTCCCACTCACTGTAAGGCTTCTATGCAACCTGACTTATGTGAAAATGTGTTTAATAGGAATGTATGTATAGAATCCATATAAGATTGCATGCCATCTCGGGAAAGGAGGAGGAGAGAATTTGGAACTTACGGAAGTGATTGTTGAAAACTGAAAATCAATAAATTAATAAATTTGGCGGTAAAAAGAAAGTTCTTCATAATCTGCCCCCTCAATAAAATAAAATAAAATAAATTCTCAAATATGAGTAAGAATGGATCTTAGGGGTCATTATAGTTTTGCTCATCTTTAAATGAGCTTAATTATTGTGACAAGGAGCTAGGTGGTACAGTAGATAGAACAGAGCACCTGATGTCAGGAAGACCTGAGTTCAAATCCAGACTTAGATACTTACTAGTTATAGGACCTTAGGAAAGTCACTTAACTTCTCTCTGTCTGACTCAATTTCCTCACCTATATAAAACAGGGAGTACTTATAGCACCCACCTCCCAGGATTATTTTAATTATAAAATTATGTAGTATTTGTAAGTGATTTATAATATAATAAAATGCTTTCTAAACCTTAAACTTTACTTATTATTGTGTGTTCATCCTTCGAAGACAATGCCATCAGAGAAATGATGACATGACTTGCACTTGATTTTTGTTTTATTGTTGTTATGATGAATATTATAAAACAAAATAATGCTGGCTTTGGGAAGAACTGTTTTCTTCTCTTGAACATGTCTTCGTTATGATGACCCAGTTTTCCTCTTCTCTGTCTCCCTCTGTCTGCTGTTCTTGCGAGAAGGATCACTGAGACTCCAAAAGGCATTTTTCTTGGGCACCTGTCAATCACTCCTTTGTCTTGTTCTTCCCACCACCCAAAAATACTGCTGCTGAGGATAAGTTAAGCTTTCACATATTGTAAAGTCCACTTTGTGTCTGATTCATGAGTTCTCCTGGGGCTCCCCATGCTATCTCTTATCCTCCAAAAGAAATGTAACATTTTGAGTTACTGAGCTCACCATCCCCAAATGAAGTGTAACTGTTTTCAAGCTGGTAGGAGGAAACTCCATGAAACAATATGATTATAAACATCTTTCAAATGCATAGTTTTCTTAATTTCATTATGGTTGAATTTCAAGCTGCAGGACCCCAAAGTCAATTTTAAACAAATGAAGAGGAGAAAAAAAATCACAAAAAGAAAATCTTCATGTGGTTTTCGTCTCCAATTTTTCTGAAATTGACAAAACCTCACTCAATGAAGAGGGGGAAAAATTCCCCCCAATAATGAGGATTTGCTTCTTTTTATAGAGTAGTCACTGGGGCTTTTTTAATTCACATGGCAACTACTGAAGAAGAGCCTGGCTTTTGAGATGTTTTTTAAATGATTTTGATGGCACATTCAGTTTTAAGCTGTTTGCAATAACTAAATTTATAGGAAAAAGAAACATCTTCTGAGCAGAAACTTCCCTTCAAAATCATATCTGTAAAACTCCCTAGATTAATAGAACACATCAGTAGCTGTACTGAGCACAGGAAGCAGGGTAAGGAAAGCATCAGTGAGGATGATTAAATTAAAAACTGACTGCTGACTTCTCCCCTGCACCCTACCCCACCCCTCCCACATACATAAGTACATACCTTCTGGGTACTGAATGATAACAAGTAATGGTTGGTTATATCTTCCACTTAAAAACAAAAACAAACAAAAACATTTCACTGGAGCAAATTCAATGCATTATTCAGGTACAGTGAGCTGAACATGCATCCCTCTTGAACAGGCATCAGAACATGGCATTCAGCAGGCATCAGCTCACTTCACTCCAAGTTCCACCAAAGGACTCTCCATCTGCTTTGAACTGACAAAGCAAAGCTAAAGTCATCATAGTAACAACTCATACTGCTAAAGCATGTCAAGGTTTTAATATGATTTCTTACTAACAACTCCTGCCTGCAAGGTAGGTGGCCAGGAGCCTTATTATCTCTTTTTTAGAAGAGGAAATTGAAGGTGAGACAAGGGAAGGAACTTTTTAGCAGTCATGCAATCAATCACTAGATGAGCATTCTCTCTTCTTGGAACCTCTCCCTTCTCCTCTCTGACTATCGACCTCCCTGACTTCCCCTTAATCCCAACTAAAATTCCACTTGCCACAGAAAGGTGGTCCCAACCCTTCTTAGTTCCCTTGCCTTGTCTGTGTTAATTATTTCCAGTCTATCCTGTTTCCAGCTTGATTTGTGAAGATTTGATTGTATATTGTCTCCATAAAATTGTGAGCTCCTAGAGGATAGAGATTGTTTTTTGCCTCTTTTTTTTCTATCCTCAGTGCTTAGAACTGTTAATAAATGTATACTGATTGATTGAACATCTATTAAGTGCCTACTATGTGTCCACTATCTTCTAGGCATTGGGCTTAAAAAACTCTGGAACTGAAGAAACAGAAGTGAGTCTCTGTCATGGAGGACCTGATAATTGAGCACAGAGAGAATGAATGGATACTTGTAGGTTTATACAACACAGATACAAGATTTGGAGGAGGAGACACTCCTAGCTGAGGGTTTGAGAGTACCTTCAAAGAAGGTGCTGCTTGAGCTGAGCTTTGAATGAAAGGGTGTTTAGAGCAAGGGCTATGCACTATAAGTGCCACATGAATTTAAATCGGTCCCCTATGAATCTGTGTAGCAGCTAGGTGTCATAGTGGATAGAGATGGACTTGGAATCAGGAAGATCTGAGTTTTAATTCTGCTGCAGACTCTTAATAGTCCTGTGATCCTGGGCAAGTAATTCAATTTCTCTTCACCTCAGTTTTCTCTGCAAAATGGGGATGATAATAAAAATTTATTAGGAATTAGTGCTTCCCAAGCATGAAATGAGCTCCTTTGAAGAGTGAAGAAAGAGTCTCTGTGGAGATCTTCAAGTGGAGGTAGAAAAACCACTTTAACATGCAGATCACTTTGGGAATGCCTTTCAAACTCTCAAATTGTAAGATTCTGTGAATTACATTCTCTTTTCTCTGACTTCCTCAGATGCTTTATTTATATCATTATAGTACTTGTGATATGCATTATGCCTGTAGAATACCTTAAAGTGCTTTGCAAATATTATCTCATTTGATCATAACAAACACTCTGGGAGGCAGGTGATATTATTATCCAAATTTTACAGATGAGGAAATTGAGTTAGAGGGAAGTTAAGTGGCTTGCTCAGTGCTACACAACTAGTAAGTGTCTGATGTCACATTTGAACTGGGATCTTTTTGAGTTTAGAGCCAGGGCTCTATCCATTGTTTTATCTAGGTGCCCTCTATGTTACAAAAACATGCATTTGTAGAATGAATGAAAAAAATGGCTCATCAAGTTGTTCTGTAGGAAGTAAATCTCATCATGTCATACATAATACAAAAGGCAATGTTCCTAGAATAGTCTGATATATTTGAGAAGTTGAGAATCTCATATACTTAGCATCCCACTAAGATAGCTCCTTGATGATATCTGAAGATAGAAACATTAGAAAATGTTCAATAAAAAGGTACCTCCTTGAAAACAATAGACTTCTCATTTTCTAAGGAAAGAATATGATGCAGACGACTGTTAAGGACCACTTTTGCAGGTGAAATACATTAAATATCTCCCAATTGCATGTAAAAAATTAATTTTACCAATAATTTTAAACATTTTTGAGTTCCAAATTCTCTCCGTCCTTCCTTTCTCTTCACCTTCCTTGAGAAGGTAAGCCATTTGATATCCATTACACATGTCAAGTCTTGCAAAACATTTTCCATATTAGCCATACCATGTGAATTAGAGTCAGTGGGTTTTCCCTTCATGAAAGGTCCCCGAGTAACAGCTCAATGACCACTTGACAGATATGTTTTAGAGAGGAACTAATCCTTTTAAGGAATGATTTTGTCTAGATAACTTCTGAGAGCTTTTTAATTCAGACATTCTAAGGTTTTTTTCAACCTCTTATATACAACAAATTGCAGATGGACATTTTCACATGCATCTGGGAGTACCTTGGAACATAAATTCTTGGGTATAGAGAAGAGATGGCTTTGTTTCTTACTCTGACCCTCACGGCCCCAGCTTCTGTTGTCTTCACTTTTGCTCCTTGAGGAAGTAACAAAAGAGGATTTTTCCCCTAGAATTGTACTTACAGCCAATATATACACAGAGGAGAGTTTCAGAATATATTCACTGGTTTCTCCATCCCTTGCTTCTAGCCAAGTGCCTATTACAGTCTCTAAAGCTAAGGTTACATTGGATAGTGAACAAGCACTAAGAAAATTGGAAATGAGATGATTCCTCAACACCAAAAGTGCTTCTAAATAATGTTCATGCTATTGTTGCTCCCATAGGGCATGCAGGAAAAGTACATAATAAATATTGGTAGTTTCTTCCTCCAAAAGTAGTTCACCTAGTCCTCTTTAGGTTTATGCCCCATTAGAGTAATGAGAGGGACAAGAATGTGTTCTCTGCTCTCATAGACCAGGCAATCAAAGCCAAGCGTGATGTGAGGACTGATCAAGCAATCCTTCCTTCCTAAAGCTCCCAACTCCCAAACCCTGAATCAGTTGCTGACATGAGGCTGCTGCTGTCACTGGAGGTAAATGGTTTTCATTATGTTCACCTCAGTCTAACTGTTCCATTCCTGCCTTTGGTCTGATCAAATAATGCTAGATATTACATGAAATATCCCTGATTCATAACAACTTAAGGGTGCCTAGACAATGAGGTAGGAATAAACTAGGGACAGCAATGTCAGTGCTGCCATATGCATTTGAAGGGTTGATGACTCACTCTGCAGTTGGTCATGGCCACCATTTTATCACCTTCTGCTGCATAGTGATTCAATGTGACAACTTCAACTAATTTAATCAAATCTAATCCAATCTTATCCAACAAGTATTTGCTAGGTTTCCATAATTTGAAATTTGAGAGGCAGGTTGGTGAGCAAAGCCTTGGAGTTATTAAGACCAGGGTTCAAATTCAGCCTCTAATGACAACAGATTTTCTGGGTGACATTTGCAAAACCATTTAACCTAATAATTTCCCCAGGGAAATTTCTAGGACTATTATTAATCAATTAGTAAACACTTCTCAAGTGTCTACTGTGACGATGGCCACAGTAAAGGCAGAGATTTGCCTGAACTCTCCCAAATTCCTCTCAAGCAACCTTAAAATAACAATCAAGACAAATTCTGCATAACCAACAAAAAGGTGAGGTGAAACAGTTTTCCAGTCTAAGAGAACTTAAAATGTAGGCAGAAAAGTTCTGGGGTGCCTGGGCAAGGCAGCAGCAGGCTTTGGAGGCAACCGAAAGGACAGCGCTGGTTTCTGGAGCTCTGAGGCCACAGACAGTGCTGAGGTTAAACCATTAATCAAAAGGAGATCACTGGGAGCAAGACTCTGTTGTGTCACCTATACATAGTTTCAGGTTGCAGTCCCAAGGAGAGGAGGAACACTATCTGGATAAGGGCATCTGGTCACAGTTCCAGGGTGGAAAAGGGTACTTGTGATCATTCATAGACATAGGCCAGGAGAAGATCAATCACACTTCTGTGTCTGTGTTTTCATTTGCAACGTGACTAATATGAAAATGTTTTCCATGACTGTACATTTATAATCTACATCAAATTGCTTACCTTCTTAATGAGGCAAGAGGGGAGGGAAGGAAAGAGAGAATTTGAAACAAAAAAATGTTAAAAGCTGTTTTACATGTAATTGAAAAATAATGAAATATTTTATTAAAAGTGATCAAATATTACATGTATATATGTGCATATATTTATATATATGTACACATGCATGCATATACACATACATAGATGTGTCCACTATGTACCAAGCTCTGTACTAATTGCTTCAGATACAACAGAGAAAAAAACAAGTCCTTGCCATTCACAATCTAATGGAGCAGACAACGTGGAAAGAAATATTTACAGACAGGTTGTATGTAGGATATATAGGGTGAGGTTGGTGAAGTTTTCCTATACATGGTGAGATTTTAGTTGGACTTAAAGTAAGCTAAGAAGAGCAGTAGTTGGAGTGAAGGAGAGAGAAAGATATGGCAGACAGAGAAAATGCTCAGAGCAGACAGATGGACTGTCCTCTTCTTGAATTTAGCTTCAATGGATCAGGGAGCAGGGGCTGAAATAATGTGCTATTATTGTTGTGCTTCATCCTCCATTTACAAGGAGGACCATTGACATCATGGAAGGTGTCCTGACTCCTGCATGTATTGGATTTAAGTGAGGTAGAATTGTACAAAGTCCTCAGCTTCACTGTTTCTTCCAGAATCATTGAAGTTCAAGAGCAAGAAAAATGACAAGAAGACTGGTGATGACCCTGCTTGCAGTGGATGACCTTGGCATCTTCAATGTATGACCAAGGTCTAGGCACACCATGGTGCCTGCTTGAGCAGCCTCTGTGGCCTTTTGGAACAAATTCTTCTCATCCATACCCTCCACTGAGGAAGTCTTCATATGCTTAAGATACTCACTCCTCTAACTCTTCTATAGGTGAAAGGCATGTTGGTTATGCTCAGCCTGGTTTAGCCTGTCTGTGGAGAAGGTTTTATCAGGGTGTGCGTGTGCTACAGCTTCTTGGAGCCACAGGTAGGAGTTGGATGATAGGAGGACAACAAAAGTAGATGATGAGGAGCCCTGAAAAGAGCTTGGTAAGTGTTCACAAGAAAGGAGCTAGTCCTCCATGATTACTCCATATACCTCAGGAGTAATGTGTAAGAAGACTGGATAGGTCAAAGGGAGTTAGGTCATGAAGGGCATTGAATGCAAAAAAAAAAAATTGTTACTTAATTCTGTGGACCATAGGAATCCAATGGAAATTTTTGAGAAGATATGTGGGATGACATGGTGAGACATGCACTTTAGGAAAATGACTTTGGTGACTGAATGGAGAACAGATTGAAATGGGGAGAGATTTGAAGTAGGCAGACCCACCAGCAAATTATTGCAATAATCCAGGCCTGAGATGATGAGAGTCTGCACTGGACTGGGTGCTGTGTCAGAGAAGATAAGGGGGTATATTTGAGAGATTTTGCAAAAATAAAATCAACAGACTTGGCAGCTGCTTGGGGGAGGGAAGGTGAGAGATAGTGAGGAATCCTTAACTTTTGGGTTGCAATTCTGAGAGACTAGGGAGATGGTATTGTCTTCCACAGTAATAGGGAAGGTAGGAGGAGGGAAGGTTCAGGGGGAATGAAAATGAGTTCAGTTTGGACATACTGAGTTCAAGGTGTTGGGCATACAGTTGGACATACAGTTTGAGACAGCTGAAAGGTAGCTGTTGAAAAGACGAAGTGAAGTAGTATAGATGGAGAAGAGAAGAAAGCCTAGAACAAACCCTTGAGGGAAATCTTTGGTTAGAGAATATGATGTGGAGGAGGATCTGGCAAAGGCTGTACAGAAGGAGTGGTCTGATGGATGAAATGCAAATCGGGAGAGAGGGATGTCCTGAAAACTTAGGATAGTAAAGAGATCAAGGATCAAGGATCAAGGATCAAAGCAGTGAAAGTGGAAAAGGACTAAGAAAAAGCCTTGTGGATCTGGCAACTAATAAATCATGAGTAACTTTGGAAAGGGCAGTTTTGGTGGAAATACAAGGTTGGAATTCAGATTGTAAACATTCAAGGAGAGAAATTGAGTGGAGGCACGTATTGTGAACAGATAGCCTTTTTGAAGAGTTTAGCTACAGAGACATAGGATGGCACCAGGGATGGAATGATCTAGTGAAGGTGTTTTGTTTGTTTTTTAGGAGGGGTGAGAAATGGGCATGTTTGTAGGCAGTAGGGAATAAGCCAGAAGAGAGGGAGAGATTGAAAATAAGTGAAAAAGCAAAGATGGCAGAGGGAGCAACCTGTTGGAGGACAGGGGGTGGAATGGGATCACCTGAACAAGTAGAGGGGTAAGGTAACTTCATTATGTGAGAAGGGGTGAAGAAGGAGAAAGTGGCAGAGATACTTGAACAAAAAGAGATAAGGAAGAGAGGAATAAAGGAAGTTCATGGCAAATATTCTCATTTTTTCCTTAAATATGATTTAAGGTTCTCAGATGAGAGAGTGGGTGGAGGAGGATCCATGAGAAGTTTGAGAAAGAATAAAAAACCTTTGAAAGGGCCGCTGTGGAGAGCAGGATAGTGAGATGATAAGGGAGATAAAGTACAGTTAATTGCCTAACAGCAGGGAGGACCCAGTTGAGATTATGTAACATGAGTTTGTCATGGGCCCAGTTAGAAAAGTTATGTGATTTTCTCCACCTTTATCAGCACATACTTAGGACTGAAGGCAATGAATAGGGGTAGTGGTCCAAGGCTGAACCTTGGCTGGGTATATGTGATATGATGAGTAGGCTAGAAACTTAAGACAGGAAGACATTGTGGAGTTGAACTGGTTCATCAAGGAGTCAAGATAGGTAGAAGAGGAGTATGGGTACTGCAAAGAAGATGGCTGGGAAATAACTGAGGGAGCCAAGAGGTCATGGTGTGTACAAAGGAAAAAGAGGAAAAGGTGAAAAGCCAATAGATTATAATCATAGTTGGATAAGTAAATTTCAGAATTCTTGAAATAGAAGTAGGACATTTGTGGATGACGGCCAAATCAAAGCAATGACAATTTTTGTCTGTGGCTGAGGTGGGATGGAAGAGTAGGAAGTATGTTGAGAACCTGAGTGTTTAGATTATTTGAGGGAGAATCAGTATCTATGCTGAAGTCCTCTAGTATGAGGACAGGATTTGGGGAGTAAATCGAATAGGTACCTAACTAATGAAGGAAGGAAAGGGAGGGACCTGAGAGTTGATAAACAATAGCTATTAGGATTTGATTAAGTGGCAGAAATGAATGGCATAAATCAGTTACTGAGAGATGGAGGAAGAGAGAGAACCTGGAAGTAGAAGGAGAACAAAACGTATTCCAACTCCTTCTCTTTGATCAATGAATTGAGGAGAGTGAAGTGTAGCTAGTACTGGAATGAGAAGGCATGGAGGTTGTGTCCTCAGGAGGAAGCCAGGTTTCAGTGAGTGCTATGAGATGGAAGGAGTGAGAGACTAAAAGATTTAGGATGAAGGGAAGTTTATTGCTTATGGAATAGGCATTCCAGAGAGCACAGTAAAAAGCCATAGTGGAATTAAAATAAAACTTTGGGGTAAGAGTGTTGAGGGTGATGGGAATGAAGAATCAAGCCATAGAGGGTGAGAAATGAATGGCTTTGAATGATCTCTAGGAGTTAAGGGTCACTGAGATGTGAAGGGTGTGACCAAAGAGTAGATGACCTATACTAGTGGAGATAATTCCTACACTAATAATTTTTTACACTAGTGGTTCTAGGGGTGAAGTACAAAATAAAAAAGAAATTTTTCTAGGCTCTCTAGATCAATAGATAAAAGAGAAATAGTCCTTCTTAATATTCTTATATTCTATAGGAAGAAAAATGTAAAATCTTATAAGGAAATGTAGTGTTATATTGTGGTGGTTTTACATCCTAAAATGAGAGAGAGAGAGAGAGAGAGAGAGAGAGAGAGAGAGAGAGAGAGAGAGAGAGAGAGAGAGAGAGAGAGATTATTCTCATTTCTCTTTCTTCAAATAAAATGCTATACGTAAAAAGTGCCCTAAGATTTCAATTGCTATCAATGCTATTTATTATAACTATCATTACTGAAAGGCACTTTGGTATCATAGACATCCAGTCTCATAATTCAACATTATTATTAGAAGAATTAATTAGGAAGACCTTGGTTCAAGTCCAACTGGCACTGGCCCAGATATCTCTGTGCCCCTAGGAAAATAAATTATAGTGGCTTTGTTATTGTGTGTTGTTGGAGGGTTTACTATACAAATGTTACAGAAAATATTTAACAACCAGCTCCACCCTCAAAATTGAATACATAAGACCCTTTTTTTAAGATTAACTTACATTATTACATTCCTCCTTTACTTTTATAAGTCTAAATGGTAAAATACAAATTAATATATAGTATTTTCAGATTTCCAAAATATAGATGCTCACTGTGAAAATTTAGCAAGTGGCTTAACTCTTGCAAACCAGCTCCAACTCGATCTAATGAACTACTGGATGTAATCAATATATCTAGAACCTTGCCACTTCCAAAATAATCCATAATTTGATGGCAAAGCAAATTCACATAATTTACTGAAAAGTATCACAAGTCCCCATTGTGGTTATTATGATTTGACTTATAAAAAATTATTCAGCAGATCAAAACACCCCCCCTCAAGCCTTTCTTCCAACAGTTTCTTCTTTGCATTTGTCAAAATCATACAAAATGACTTGAAAGACACAGCAGCAGAGATAACTTTGTTTGCTGGGCCTTTGATCACTAATATAAAGGGAGGCAAAAGAAGAAGGTGATATACATGCTTCAAAGAGGTTTCACATTGATATAATTCAGGAAAAGTGATTTTTTTAGTGGAAGATGTGCCCACGGTATTCTCATGTGACTTTGTATTACATCTGGAATCAAACATAAATTCATCTGTTTGGATTTGCATCCCTTTACAAATTGACCCCTTATTATCCTTCCCAGCTTGTATCATTTCAATACCCTCTACACACTTCACAATCCATTCACATTGTGCTACCTGCTGTTTGTCACACATGCCATTCCAGCCCCACACTCCTCAGTTTTGCAATGACTCTTCTTTAATACTGGGCTGCTCTCTCTCCTCTCTTCCAGCTTCCAACTTCATTAAAAACTCAAATCAAACCCCACCTTCTTCAGGAGCTCTTTTCCTCCTCTTGTCCCCCCTTGATACTACATTTTCCTTTGAGATGATCTTGCATCTACACTAAATATATCTTGAGTATAGCTAGTTATTAATATGAGGTCCCAGTCTGAAAAATGCTTATGTTCTCTGTTGAATCATGGAGCTGCTCATTCTCTGAAGAATTCATGTTGTGCCTTACCCAAAGGCAGTAGAGATGCACACCACAGGCATGTAAATTCACAAAGAATTATGAAGGATAAGCTGCTTAGACGATGTCATCTGAGACCATAAAAGGAAATGGCTGGTCAGAAAGGAAGAGTGAGAGAGAACTAACTGATGGAGAGCTCAGGTGTGCTCCACTGGCATTCAGAGAGAGGACATTTAGAGAAACATTTCCTGTAACCTCAGTATATGAGATGGATCCATTGTGGATCATTTAGCAGGACTTCTTAAACTTTTTCCACTCAAGACACCTTAGAGCTTCTTAAACTGTGGGTCAAAATCCCATGGGGTTGTGACCAACAGTTTAAGATGCACTGAAGGAGGATGTGGACAAATATCCCAGACTGGAAGGAATGGATTGGGTGTAATCTGTCCAGTTGGAGGTCATCACTATATCGATGAGATCACTAGTACATTGAAGTGTTCAGATATCTAATTTCTGCCAAACCTCTTTTCCAGGAGATCTCTACTAGAGAAACTCTTATAACGAAGAAAAATCTCTCATTTTGTCTGGAATTTTTTTTTTTTTATGTGTAGTTTTCTTTTTATAAAATGTATCCTAGTCACAATGTTTTCTGAACTTATATCCTTCTAGCACACTCTAAGGAAACCCCACAATTTGATCTTCTAGACATGGCAGTTTCTAGGGTACAAACATAATTTCTTAGTCCAAAGGTGCTCACCTGCCTGTGAGGTGGAAAATTGATAAGCTCTTCCGGAGTGGTATCCCACTCCTCCCTGTAATAAAACACTTGAACTGCTCAGAAACCTAGGGAGAATACGGAAGCAGGAGTCCCAGTGTCAGATTGGAACTGCCAAGTCCTAGAAGTGGCTTTTACAAAACCACGGTAAACTTCCCCTTCTACCATGGCCTCAAGACCCTAATGAATTAGGTTCCCCAGGAACATATTCAGGTGTGCCCTTGCCCCTTCTCCCTTGGAAGGTGTTAGCCCTGACTTAGTTGGGAAGGTTAATGAGCTCCCCTAGTGTAGAATTGTTGGTTCTGACCCGGTCATGTGGCTGTCTCATTGGAATTTCCTCATTTTGGAGGTGTCAGATGTTGCTCCAGCTTAGGGGATAGATGGTGCTTCTTTCAAAATCCTTTGGGTGTCTGTGGTTAACCAACCAACCTGTCCCTACGCCTTACAAATGAAAGGATCAACACTTTTCAACATTGACTGGACTGCCTAGTTCTTCTGCAAAGTTCCTTTACCTACTGCAGTAGACTCCACCTATGGCCTTTCTCTAGTGGTCTGTGTCCTTTGCTCATTGTACAATGAGGTCACTAGGTTTGCATGGGCAGCTCGGTGGTTCAGCAGACAGAGCCCTGGACTTGAGATCAGGAAGAAATGAGTTAAAATGTGGCCTCAGCCATCAGCTGTGTGACCTTGGGCAAGTCATGCTCTGTGTGCCTCTATTCCATATCTATAAAATGAGTCAGAAAAAGAAATGACAAACCATTCTCTGTCAAGAAAACCCTAAATGGGGTCACTGAAACAACTGAAAAATAACATTGAAAACAAGAAACACGTTCAAATACTTCTGTCTTGTTTATCAAGATTCTCAATCTACTTTCCATTATTTAATCAATAACAATTAGATTTCATAATTACTGCTTTATAATACATCTCAAGATCTAGCATTATTAGGTCCTATTCATTCCGATATTTTTCATGGTTTCAATTATTATTTACCCAGTTCTGTAATTTTTAGATTGTTTAACTCGTAAAGTGCTAACCATTTTAATTAATTAGGGCAACATTGCCATTTTTATCAGCACAGCCCCAAATTCTTAATCTTTCAGTGCCCCTCACCATGCTCTACATGGTGCCCACAATACCTTGTTGTTTGTTGCTGGTCATCAGAACATCTCTAACATTTTTTAAAAATTTGTCAACATATGTAAATTTCTTTGCAAACCTTAAAGTGCTTATTAGGATTATCATTACCATCATCTCCTTCTCCAGCCCTACCCCCCACAGGGAGGGATTTCCTGTGAAAGGCCTGTTTCAGATCCTCATCACCTCACCTAGGCTATTATGTTATCAGAGTGAAAAACATCCTTTCCTCTTGCCTCTGGGAAAAAATACAAATGATCTATTCATAGTCTGTGGATCATATAGACTGTAGATTTCCTCTCTCCTTCTGAAACCTATATAGTATGGTATACTTTCCCTTATCACTAGTTCTACTTCTTGAGTCTTAGAAAAGGGCTGGGAATGTTACCTCTCCCACTGCTGCTGTTTCTGCTGCTGCTGTTTTCAACTCATATACCTGCTACTCCTTCCCTTCTTACAGACTCTATGCCTCACTTAAAGACTCAAGTGAGCATTTATGTGCAGGACTCAAGTTGGCCTCCCAGCTCAATAATCACCACAGTCTAAAAGGGTCTTTAGAGCTAAATGAGAATGCCATTTTCCTCTGAGTTACATAACCCATTAAAGCAGTCCATTCTAAAAACTCTGCCACACATATAAATATAATGTGGGGTTCAGATAACTGGGACTTGTAATGGTAATTTACTTATTGTGGCTCATTTGCTCTCCAAGCTGAGAACTGGGAAATTCCAAAGATAACTCAATCTAGGTTTCAGTGGTTCACTATGCGAGGAAGTCCAGACAAATCAACACACTGAAATGGTAATCATTTCATTGGGACAAAGTTGGAGGGAAAAGAATTTGGACAATGGCAGCCACACTCCTGAATAAGTACAGAGATCTTTGCAGTAAAGCCCTCTATCCATCTCCCAAATGCTTTCTACCGAAGCTTGTCTAAATTTCTATCATCTTCATTCCGTTGATTATCTTCATTTATCCTTTCTCTATTGCTTGTATGTATCCATTTGCAGCAGGCTGTCTCTACCATTAGACCATGAGCTTCTTGAGGGCAGAAATTGCTTTTGTTTTGGTTTTGCCTTTCTCTGTGTCCCCAGTGCTTGGCACATAGCAGAAGCTTAATGAATACCAACTAGCTGGTTGGCTGACAGACACTTTGAGTCTCTCTTTCTCTGGGTTACAATGGGATTGGGTGGAGGCAACTAATATTTTTATTTTTACTATAACTGAATGTAAGCTCCTTGAAGTCAAAGGGTATTTCTTTTTTGTTTGTATCACTGGAGTCTAACCCAGAACATTTCTTTTTTAAAATAAATGCTACTAAATTGAATTGCATTAAATATATTCCCCCTGTTTGGAATGGAAAATAGAGGGCAGATGTCACATATAATATGGAGATGGAAGCCACAGGATATTAATGATTTTATGGAGTTGGCAGAAAGATGGAGACAGAGGTACAGGGAAAAGTTGAGTAGGGCGTCAGGTCTCAAAGGGAGCCAGTCTGAGAAGGTGGCAGTAATAGCAGCAGAAATGAGGAAAACATTAAGAGGAACACATTTGTTGGGGGGAAGATGAAAAGTTTGTTTTTGGACATGCTGAGTTGGAGCTAACAGAGAGACATTGGATTGGAGATGTCGTGCTGGCCTCACCATAGGTAAGATCAAATAAAATATACATTTATAAAATACACACAGAGAACCGTATTGCGCCCATGCTGGAAATGCATGAACATTATTTTAAATGTTTGAAGTTGGCAGCACTACCTTCATGATCTATTTCATAGCTCCCAATGATTTGAAGACTGATGAACAAGTGTGCTATTGGAAAGAACGCTGGATTTGGCATCAAAGAATATGGGTTTGAATTCCCATTCCTGCCATATTTTGAGAAGGTCATATGAAACCTCTTGGTCTCAATTTGTCCATCTACAACTGAAGTGAGAAGATTAAATGACTTTTGCCATCTCGTTGAGTTCTAAATGCATAATTTTATTATTCTATAACAGCAAATAACAATGTAGTACTAAGTCCATGATATGAAGTAACTTTGAATTACCTGTTTTGGTTTTTCTTTTTAATCTTCTCTGGGCTTTTATTTCTGAATCCAGCTCAGTCTTCTACTCTGGGCATGATCTTGTTTTTGAGTTATTAATGGGCTTGGAAACAAGAATTTATCAAAATATATTTTAGGGTGGATGACTGAATATTTTAGGGTAAGAAAGCAAAAGGTTCAGTCCATCCAATAATTTTACATATTCAGTCATTCTGTTACTAGAGGGAAGTCAGAGGCACATCAAATTCATTTATTTGAACAGTATTCACAATCAGTAGTAGACAACATAGATGAATCAATGGTCAATACCGATAGTATCAACCACCAAGAGATAAAGCCTGAATGAATTGGACGACATGATATTTTGTCCAGTAAGACATCAGCTAAACCAGTTTAGACTTATCATTTTCATCTCTCTTTAGTCATTCCAATTTGGCCATGTTGTGGTGTAGGACTGAGAGCACCTAGAAACACTTCTGAAGAAACAAGGGACACACTTGATAATGAAAAGATGCTGACTTTAAAGAGAACATAGACTTTGTCAAAATAGGATGTCTGAATCTGCAATTTAGGATTCATGGCATCATGGTAGCAGCAGTGAAAGTAGTACCAATGGAAGTAGCTTTCTTTATGTGGCAACAGTAATAATAGTAGTAGTAGAAGCTGGACAGTGTGCTGGTGGTGATAGTGGTGAGAGTGGTGGCAACCAAAGCAGAGTAGGACAGAATCTAGCAAATATATTAGAAAATCTACTTGGATTATAGTTTTGGCTTACATCGAGGTAGCTCTATGATCAAAATCCTTCAGCTCTCTGGGTCTCACTTTCTTATTCTTTCAAAGAGGGATAAAATGTCTTCTTTGCCAATATCAAAAAGTTATTATAGCAAAAAAGTCGAAATTTGTACATGGAACAAGATGTACATATATAAATAGAAACGTAAGCTAATTTCATTATATTTGGTTAAAGTAAGTAGAGATGATTTAAATTGCCTACTATGTAAACTTGAATAAGTAGCTTCACAGATTATAATGCAACCATTTCCATTTAGGATCTGTTATCTATTCTGAGTTTATTGTACACTATCATATGAAATGCAATTCTGAAACTAATTTCTACTAATCTGCTTTCCTGTTTTTATCAGCAATCCTTGTTGAACAAAGAATTTTTCCTATATTGGTTTGCGTTCTTAGGTTTATTTAAAATTGAGTTCCTATATTCAATTTTTTCTCTGATCTTGCTTTTCTATTCTGGTCCACTAATATTTCTTTATCTTTCTCTGTCTCTCTTCTCTTTTTGTCTCTCTTTCTCTGTGTGTCTCTCTGTCTCTATCTCTGTCCATCTCTCTCCCAATACAAAATAGTGCTAACTTTTTAGTATGTAGTTAGAAATCTAATAGCTCCAGACCCCTTCTCTTACTACTTCTCATTGCTTTCCTTTTGATTTTAACTTAATTTTTCACCAAGTGAATTATAGTATTAAGTTCTATAAATTATGAGATATAAATTTATGCATACATATGTATATGTACATATTAAAATGTGTTATTCAAGGTGGTTGTGATTGAGCTGTTTTTCTGCAGTCATGCCCGACTGTTCATGATCCCAATTTGGGGTTCTCTTGGCAAAGATAATGGAGTAGTTTGCAATTTCCTTCCCCAGCTCATTTTATAGATGAGGAAACTGAGGTGAGACAGGGTTAAGTGGCTAGCTAGTGAGTGTCTGAAGTCAGATTTGAACTCAGAGAGATGAGTCTTCCTGACTCCAGGTCCAGCACTCTGTCCAATTGCACCACCTAGCTGCCCATTTATTCAAGGTACTGCATCAGTATTCTGATATGTTTTCTGTTTTCTTTCTCAGTGATATCTCTACTTGGTATATGTATCAAGATTTTGTTTGATGAAATTAAGTAGGGTTCCACCTATGGGAAGACATCCCGATTCAATTATCTTTAAGTTATTTTTCACTCTTTACATCACACTGGAATATAAGGTCATCAAGGGCAGGAAACTGTTTTATTGTTGTTGCCTTTGGTTTTTTATGTTGTTTTTGAAATAAATACTTACTGAACTGAATTTAGTTAATTTCAGCAAAGGAGTTTGTATCTTGAAAAATGATTGTCTTTTCTTGGTAGTTTTACAGGTGAGTTATATGAGATCAAAGAGAAACATACAGGATAGCATTGCTAATGGAGGACAAGACATGTAGTCCAGAAGACCTCAGTTTATATCTTGCCTCTCGGATATATTCACCTTGAGATATAAGCAAGTCACAGCCTCTCAGTGTCCTGAACAAAGTTCTTAGACTGAAAGTTATAGGTTGTAGAGGAAGTTTCCACACTGGGTTCTGTCTTCTTCAATGAAATTAGATTGTAACAATCAGGGGTATTTCTAATCATTTTTTTGTAAATGTTGCATACTGAGTTGCAATGAAAACAACTGAGCCTAGAGCTATTGTGTAGAGATAACCAGTGAAATACTCCATTCTTAGCCCTGCCCACCAACCCCATTACCTCCTACTTTCCACTTCATTTTTTCTTTTGCCCCTGGATTCTCAGTCTATGATCTCAGAAACCAAATCCCTTTTCTCCCTCTCCACTTACTTTTTAGAGTACATTTTCTGGTAATCAATGTCCAATTTCTGCAAGAGAAATTCATTTGAGCACACTTTAGTGTTTTTAATAGAGAAAAAATAGTGAGAACATAGGGCTTTATTTTTTAAGCATTACTTAAAATTATTCTTTAAAAAGAAAAGAAAGAATAATTAGAAGGGGGAAAGGCTTTTTTGTAAGTGCCCTTTGGAGCTGTATGCTTGATTTGGTAAGTATTGGCACAATCATATATTTGAGAAAGGACATGTCTGAAAGATGCATCAAATTGGATTCAAACCAGGTCACCCAGAGTAAGCAGCATGAGAAACACTGCCAAGTGACACCCAAGTGAATACTGAGCAGTACTGAAAGATACTCATGAAGCACTAATCTTACACAGGCATTTGGATGGATTATATAACCAACGCAGTGCTGTTTCATTTCTAATTTCTCTAGTTTTTATTAATATTATTGTCTTCCATTCCCAGTATAGGAAAGCACAAGTCTGATCTGTATTTTATAGGTATAACTTGCCAAGTAAAACGTAACTCTCTGAGTTTTCAGCTTAATGACATTTTAAATGAAATGAGTCAGTGTATCTGATATTTCATATTGTCAGGGGCCCTCCTTCAACCTGGGTCACTGATAGGTTCAATTTCCCTGAAGTAAATGTACTATTTTTGTCCCTGAAATTTCATTAGCCTCCTTATAAGGAAATGTAACATTGAAAAATTAGGCCTCATATATTATTCAATTAATAGGTACAGGGAAAGTTATTGGTTATTTATCCTCTTTTGAAGTGGTCATTCTAATAAGAATTCTTGTTGGATCTTTTGGGGGTATTCAAACTTGGATTTTGGTAGATACCTGTGTAAACAATGATTAAATAACAACGAATTATTTTTTATGCAAGCACCAACGTAATAAGACAAAAGGGCATAAGTCTCCCTATATTCATCCTCACTGAAAGAATGTAAATGCCATTCTCATTGTGTAGTGAGTTCTACCTTTTCCCAGGGACTTAAAAGTCCTCAGAGTCACATTTCATAGATTGGTAAACCCCTCCAATACAAATCAACTTAGGGTTAGGAGAGAAGCAAACCTTCAGATCCCTGTGGGTTCCACTTATAATCCAAGGAACTATGCAAACCTGGGTCCTTTCAGTACTCTCTGGACTTCTTCTAGCAAAAAAGAAATATGGGATGGCTAGAGAGGCAACCCCCTTCTAAACTAGACCAATCAGAACCATGCCTCTGTTTAACTCACCCTGGCAACAAAAGACAAAGCCCTATATATTTTGGCTTTGTCTCTTGCTTCTCCTTCATCTCTTGGTCAACATGTGTTATCCTCTTTTTGCAAAAAGAAAGGTTCTGTCTAGAAATTTTCACCTCTTTCTCAAGAACAGATCACAGAATTCTCTAGAAATTCAACATTGTGGAAGAAATTCCACCCCTCTCTCTACCCCAGGGGCTAGTAAAGAGGTTCTATCTTCTTAGGTTGGTGTGCTCATACTCAAGAGCACATGTAACTGAAACAAGGTACGACTCCTTTTGCACTGGCAAGGTTGCCTTTAGTAGATTTTTCCCTCCTTGGTATCTAGGAGAGGCTTAGATTGACTGCAGTTCTTTGATTTGAATTGAACTCTCTTAGTTTCTTCTGCCAAGACCATCTATCCCCTTGCCCTACCCATGCAGTTTTATAGGGTCAATTAAAGGAGCAAGTTGAGCCAATTGAATCCATCTCCACTACTAAGGTTTAATAGGTTGTATTTAAAAAGGCATGCAGGAGTTGACAAGTAGGAGAAAGAGGTGATATCCCAATCTCCCCACTAATCTACCTATTCTCCCCTAATATTCTCACCTGGGCACTACCATGACAGAAGAGAGAGTAACTTTTAGCATACACAATTTTAATTACCTCCCACCAAAAACTATTTGCACAAAAGATTGCCACAAATAAAAAAAATAGTAGGTAAACACATTTATTCAGACACATAGTAAACAAAATTCAAATAGTTATACAGAGGAGAAAAATATCAGAAAATACACAAAATGAATGAGCTCTCTCCAGCCACAAAGACAGCTCATGTCTATCAAGAGAAGAAAACCTTTATTTTTCAGGGTAAACTTTCCCTAAGTATCTGGGAAATAAAGATGGAAATCAGGGACATTTTCAGGAGCTGACTTCTCCTATATGTCCACATTATAAATCTCGAAATCCATTCTCTTGTTATTCTGGAAAATCATCACTGAAGATGGATTTGGGGAAGAATCTTAGTTATTTTGTAATTTGTTCTTAGGTAATGATAATATTTATTACTGCAGGGGCTTTGGAAGAAGGGAAATGAAAACATGAGAGATGGAAGTAAAAGTGGTAACAGAGTAGTTTTGACATCCTTTACTGTTTTGCTCAGTCGGTACTAATAGGGATTTAATGAATACCACTGCTCCTAATAGCTACTGTGTTCAGTTAGTTCCTGTTCTTTTCTTTTCTTATTGGCATAATTAATAATATTGTTTCCTTTCCCTAATGATATTTCCAATAAGTGAACTTGACAGCTATTTCAATTTTGAAATTAGTTCAGTATCTACGAGACAGATAGCCGCTGACATTTTCTAGAGTCCATAGCCCTTAGGGACCAACTTTTAACTCAATCAGGTTTTAAAAATATGAAAGAAAGCAAATTATCATCCAATGGTTTCTGAATAACCTCTATGAATCAATTATCACTACCAAATGAAATTCCTATTTCTCTTCAACATATGTGTCACTATGACATGGGAAGCCAAAATAAAATGCTGTTTTATTTTTTTTCTAAGGTCAATCAAATCAAATTAAATCAAGACTTCTTACTTCTACTTCAGTAATGTTAAAAACAATAAAAAGCTAATTGTAATCACTAGCCATAGGTACAGATGCAGATATGGGTACAGATAGATATATGGATGAATTGATAGATGTATAAATATATATATGGATATTAAAAATAATATTACCAATAATAACCTAGGACTCATGTATAGCTTTAAAGTTTTCAAAGGACTGTGGAAATATTATTTCATTTTATCCTTACAATAACCTTGGGAGGGAATGGCTGTTATTATTCCGATATTCCATATGAGGAAAATGCATCAGGCAGAGGTTAAATGAATTGCCCAGGGTCATACAGCCAGGCGTGGGAGGAAGCTGGGAGGCACAGTGGATAGAGCACTAGGCTCAGAATGAGGAAGACTCATCTTCCAGACATTTACTAGCTGTGTGACCCTGGGCAAGTCACTTAACCCTTTCTGCCTCAGTTCCTTATCTGTAAAATCGATTGGAGAAGAAAATGGCAAACTATTCCAGTATTTTTGGCAAGAAAATGAGAGTCATGAAGAGTCAAACACAACCGAAGGAACTGAACAGTTGCCAGTCAGGGTAATACATCTAATAAGGCTGCTAGGTGGCACAGTGGATAGAGTGCTGGGCCTGACGTCAGGAAAGCTCCTCTTCCAATGAGCCAGAACAGGAAAAGGTAAAGTACTCCATCATCTTTGCCAAGAAAACCCCAAATGTGATCATAACAAGTCAGACACAACTGGAAAATGATTGAACAACAAAACCGCAGCTAATAAGTATCTATGACTTTTTTAATATTTAATTTTTTCCAATTACATGTAAAAACAACTCATAAATTAATTTTTAAAAAACAGAATTCCAAATTATTTCCCCCTCTCCCCTCACCCATCAATGAGAAGACAAGCAATTTGATATAGATTATATATATGCAGTCGTGCAAAGCATTTCCATATTAGTAATATTGTAAAAGAAAACACAGACACAACAAGGAAAGAAACAACCAAGAAAAATAAAGCTCAAAAATAAAGTATGTTCCAATCTATGTTCAGACTCTATCAGTTCTTTCTCTGGAGGTAGATAAATATGTTTACTTGCTATTCTCTATTTTTGATGGGCCAATGATTCTTATTTTTGTTTTTGTTTTTTTTTTCTATTTTCCAGGTCTGTTTGTTTTTACTTTTTTTTTTATTTTTCAGTTTCTTTACTTTGTTTTAATATTTTTGTGCCTCATGAAATCTCTTACTTCTATTTGGTCCATTCTAAGTTTCAGGGAGTTTGTTGCTTGGGCAAGGTTTTTCACCTTTTGTGCCCATTTGTTAATCCCTTTTCCAGTTCTTGCTTCCATTGCTCTCATTCCTTCTCCTCCACCCAAGTACTCTCATTACATTTATTATATATATATATATATATATATTTCTAATTCTTAAAACAGCAACAAAACCTCTTACTTTACTCTTCCAGGAATTCTAGTTAAGTTCGTATCCAAACTGTGTTTTTCTCTAGGGCATTGCTAATAGACATTTTGGAATCATTGTCTTCTGCGTTTGTGTCTTGAGCTTCCCTGACATCAAATTAGTTAAAATTTCCTTTTTTTTTTTTTTTTAATCCTTTCTTCCAGCCTGATTCCTGACTTTGTACTATGTGTTACAGCTAGACTCTGCCATGCTTCTGGGAAAGTCTAGACTGGTTTTGTTTCTTTCTTGGGGCATTAAATGTTTTGTTACTTTAGGATCTCAGGAGTAGGTTGGGCTCTTGTATGCTTTCAGTGATGACAAAGTGATCTGATCCAGGGCTGGAGAAATCTAATTGCTGATCTCCTGGTCTGAGCTCTACAAGTTCCTGAGGTGAGTTTTAGGTCTGTACAAGCACAGTTCTGCTAGACTCCAGTCTTGTCAGCTGACTAGAAGGCTCTGTTGGAGCAAAGTGGTAGAGTTACAGAGACCAGCTTTGCTGCCTTGGTTATTGTTCTGTGACTTGATTAAAGTCTGGAAGCAAAACACTGCTCTGAGCTTGAGATTAAAGCCACACCACCCCTGCTACTGGCTTCTAAATTTCCTCCTTTCTAAAGGCTACTTAAGAAGGAAAAGATAGAAAAATGGAGTCAGAAGTTTGCTTTTTCAAAGGCAAAGACTATCTATTTTACAACTTTCTAAACACCTGTGGAGCGACAACTTTTGATTTGCCTCATGCCATTTTTTGCCATATGGGTTACAGGACACCATGACATTAATATTTCAAGGACCCATAATTTCATCAATATGATTTTTTTTAATGAATAGAGATCACAACAGTCCTGTAACTCATGGAATTCTTTTCAAGATTTGATGCCACTGAAACATTCATTGTCTTATGGCCAACCTGAAAATGAGCCAGATTTAGCAAAGCTTGTGCACAGATGGCAGACATATGGATTGCTGACCCTTCCATAGACTCAGGACATTATTATCATGTATATTTCCTCTGTCTGGGCAAAGATATTTCAGTTCTGTAGGACTCATCAAGGTTGGGGCTCTGCTGGCATAGACTTCAGGAACTGATAAGACATGATAAGAGATGAAGGAAGACTTCAATTTCTCTCAAACATGTACAAGCCAATGGAATAATTGTTTGAATGATATAGGAAAAAAATTAAGATGTTCAAATTAAAAGGATTCAGCTACTTTGCAAATGTTAAAGTGCTATGTGGGACAGTGAGGTGGTGCAATGGCTAGAGTGTCAGTCCTGGAGTCAAGGGGACCTGAATTGAAATCTGGCCTCAGACACATATTATCTGGGCAAGTCACTTAACCCATTTTACCTTAGTTCCCTCATCTGTAAAATGATTTATAGAAGTAAATGGGAAACCATTCCAGTGTCTTTGTCAAGAACACCCCAAGTTGGGTCATGAAAAGTCAGACACAAATGAAATGACTAAACAGAAACAAAGTGCTATATGAATAATATTGATCATTTTTACTATGAATTTTGAAATGCTGTTTCTCTGAGCCTTTAGTCTTCACAACAAATAAAAACTATTTGCACTCACATCCAGAACATTAAGAAAGAAACTTTCTTCCCTCCAATTACAATAAGTTTCAGATAAAAAATGTAGACCATATTGAACTTCTGAAAGTTGTATACTTCTACGTAATCAGACTGACTTTTTGGAGAGTGAGGCTATGGACTCCAAACCTCCATTTAAGGACAGGAATGCTTAAAAACACTTTTCTCACCACCATCTAGTCAGAAAGCTAGTGTGTTTCCCATTTTACTCATGAGGGTATTGATTCCTGATTTATTTTTTACAGTGTTGGTTTTATATAAAATGTTGGATCAATTCAGACTTTTAATTCATTTTCCTGAATATTTATCATCTTCTACTAAGTGGAAATACCTCTTTCATACTCCAGGGATGTAAACATGAACAGTAATATGCCACTGGTCCTCAGAGGGTTGGACCTGTAGATATCTTAGAAGTCTCATGTTGTACAACATGAATACTACAAGAGAGTAGAAGGTACTAGGAAATATGAATACTGAACAACATCACACACATTGGAACTGATAATGTATTAACATCCAGGAAACCACTAATTAAATGGGAGTTATTTTAGAAACAACTCACTGTGTAATTGGGTCATCAGTTGGTAAAATAAAGGTAGAATCAGTTTAAAAAATTCGTTGCCATTTTGTAATGCCAATAATGGCAGCACACCTGAGGACTACTGCTGTGGATGATTTCAAGGGTCTAATCGCACAGTATAATGAATTCTTTATTTATTCAGCAACAAGCTAAATATTATTCAGTAAAGTAAAGCATAACATTCATCCAACATTCATCCTTAAGTGTTTGTTCATCCTTCATTGCTGAAGAAGACCATGTCATCAGAGAAATAATGACATAACTTGCACCTGACTTGGTTTTGAGTGAGGGAGGGCTGTACAGGTCACCAGCCTCACTTCTCCTCCAGAGCCATCTGAATCCAGCGACCAGATATGCATCAGGATGACTGGAAATGACCCACCATGAGGCAATTGGGGTTAAGTGACTTCCCCAAGGTCACACAGCTGGTGAGTGTCAAGTGTCTGAGGTGAGATTTGAACTCAGGTCCTCCTGACTTCTGCACTGGTGCTCTATCCACTGCACCACCTAGCTGCCCCTCCTTAAGTAAAACATATCATCTAATACATATATCTTATAACAATAGTAACATCCTTAATTAATATCAAGTATCCAAATAAAGTTCTTTTTCAAAATACCACATCATCCACTCCTACGTCACTGTAAGAACAGTCTTCTTAATCAATATCAAGTGTCTAAGTAAAGTTCTCTTTCATCTCTGGCTCTCTCTTTATATACAGTTCTACTTAGCATCTGATTGGCTAGAGCCCACATGCACATGATTGGTTAGAATCCACTTGCAAATGTCTGATTGATCAAAACTCTTCCTACAATATATATACAATTTCTAGTCAAAGACTCTTGATTGATTCAGTCAAAGGCAAGATTCAGTCAAAGGCACTTGATTGGCTAAAACTCAAGCAAAAGATCCTACTTTGCTTGGCATTACAAAAGGATAATGTGGAGAAGTTAAGAACGTATAGTTATAGCAGCAAAAACACTTTTGAAAAACTAATTGCAAACTTAGAAACATTGTCAGTGAACAGAAATAAAACACACTGTATATATTATTACACTATTTACAGAAGTTAAATAATATGATGTTAAATTTAGAATTAGAAGTGACCTTAGACATCATCTACTCCAACTCTCATTTGATAGATCAGACAATTTAAACCCAGATAGGTTACAAGAGATTTGCTCAAAGTTACAAAGGTAATAAGTGGCAGAGTCAGGATCTGATCTGAGTCTTTTGACTTAGTATCCAATAGCTTTTCCCTTGTACCATGTTGCCCGTTACATTCAAAACAGCTGCTATTTTAAGGGATTCCCAAAATGAGGAGTAGATAACTGTGCAGATAACAGATACAAAGCTGCTCACATGTGTTGGTCATTCCATGAATTCTACAGCTATTTAAGAAAGGTCAAACATTACTTCAATGTTAATACTCTTATTTTTGGCATGGTAATGGCATTTAACAAGATTAATACATCAAAAATGACTGAACCTCCAAGCCCATAGAAAAGAAATCTGTGTGGTAGGCAACAGGGGGGCAGCTAGGTGGTGTAGTGGATGGAGCACCTGGCCTGGAGTTAGGAAGATCTGAATTCAAATCCTGCCTGAGACACTTACTAGCTCTATGACCTTGGGCAAGTCAGTTAACCATGTTTGCCTTCGTTTTCTCATCTGTAAAATGACCTGGAGAAGAAAATGGCAAACCACTCCAGGATCTTTGCAAGAAAACCCCAAATGGGGTCATGAGGAGTTGGACAAGACTAAAATAACTGAACAAGAGCAGAAGGGAACATTATATTTAAGCTATCAACTTTCAAGATAACTCAAAAGCTGTAATGAGCCAAAGAAATAAAAATTACAAACTGCACTAGCATACACATAAATGTTATACATATATATTTGTATTATACAATGTAAGTATGTGTGATCATAAATGTGTAAATGCACACATATAAGATTTATGTATGCATATTAACTATATTGTACATTAAAGACATGCACATTTTTCATATAGTAAAATAACTAAGAAGAAATTAGAAACCACTGACTCATATACTTTAATTTTTCACCTCTTTAAATCTTTATGAAAATTATCTCCACTCAAATTGTTAGCTGTTGCAATTAAAAAGAACGATTAGAAATTTATTCAAATTCATGATTGTGCAGTCACTTAAATTTCCTGTGGAAATTTGATTTATTTTCAGGCTTTGGAAAAGTGAAAAATAGAAAAAGAATCTTCTGTCTAAAAATATCAAGGAACTCCTATTCTGAGGACAGCATACTTGAGGATAATTATTTCCAATCACAGAATGCTACATACACCAAGGAACATTCATGTTACAAATTCATTCTGTTCTTCCCAATGAAACTATTCTTTGGAGCCACTAGGGCAGTAATGAAAATTGCAAAGCTACCAAAAGAAGGGCTAAAAGAATGTAGGATTCAAAGTCAAATAAATTCTTTTTCTTGGGCAGAACCAGTCCGCGTATGTGTATGTATTTGCAAACTATACAAACATCTATGTATCATTTTCTATTCTCATCTATTTCTATTATATCTACATAGCTATATAATATTATGATGTTTGAAGGATAATGTAGCAGTCTGTGAGAAGTCTAGTGCATCAGAAAGTGGGATGAACTTAACAAGAAGACGGGTTCAAATCTAGTCTCTGACAGTTAGTTGCTTCTCCACTATGTGCCTCAGGCAACTCCCTAGGATTTCTAGATTGCTATCACCCTTGGTGAGGGGAGTTCCTGCTCTACCATTTCCCCTGCTGAAAAAGAAAACACCCATCTTTACAATAGAACCATTCACATATACAACAAGTTGCTAAGTACTAAAAAAAATTACTGTGGCATATATTGTTAATGTATTTTTAACTGAATCAATGTACTTTGAATGCAATGGGAAGATCTTTCTCATCCATTAATAGGTCTAGGTGACCTGCTTAAATCACATGAAAGCCTGAGTCACATGAGTCTGAGTCACCTGAAGCCCCTGGTGAGAGGAGCTTGATGAACTCAGAGCTGAGAGGAAGCTGGTCAGACTAGTCAGAGCTGGGAAGTTCAGAGAAAACAGGTAGCTGGGGCAGCAACGAGCATGAGTGGGAGAGCTTGCCTGTGATTTTGTTTAATGGAGCCTGTTTGAGATTTGTTTAAGGGAGCTGGCTTTTGGCAAGCTGTATTTGCAAGTAAAATAGGACTTTTTGCTGTTTTTGTGTTAGTATAATCAAGAAGTATATTGCCTCTATTTGAATGTAATTAAGGAGGATCTTTCCCACCCATTGTTGGGCCTGGAAAGATTTCTAAGAAGGTCCAAGACTTGTGTTAATGAGGCACTGGTTCTCAAGGGATGTGATGCCCTCTGGCTCTAAAAAGTGAATAAAACCTCTGGGGTGCAGTTTTATGTTGGGACTTCCTGACTGGAAGTGTTTGTTTGGCCAGATGAGGACTCTAGGGAGCTGCTTTAAGAAGCCCCTTGGCTTTGAAAACCCAGATGTCAGTGCTTCCCTCTCTGGTAACTATGGGAAAATAGTTAATATGGGACATAGACAGTTGGAATTGTCTATTGAATTCAGGCAGAGGAAACCATGTTTGTTGACTTTTAATTTCTCTGTACTTTCCTTGAAGTTCAGGGTGTTGACTCCTCTGAACTAGGAGAATGATATATGTGCTTGGCTAAAAGAATGATACATGTGCTTGATTAAAGCGATTGTTAACACCTCAAAAGTTGCCTTTCCTTTTATGATGCAGGTCTAGGAACTTGTGATAGCAGGCCCCCTTGTGTACATTGGGGTGCTTACTGTTATAGAAGTCTAACAGAGGGAATGCTTGGGGATGGTAGTAGCTCCTGCATTGTTATTGCATTAGATTTATTTTTTGCTATGATGCATTGGTTTTCTAATATTGGGATTTGGCTTTCTGGTAATTATGATTTGGTTCTGTCTTTCATGTGGAGAATCTGCTATATTTTGCAGTTCAAAACTGTGTTGGCATATTTATAGCTGCTGTAGGTGCTGTGAATGTTACATAGGTACTACAAGTTAAAGTTAATAAATGTCAGTCTGTGCACTCTTGTACAACTGTAACTTAGTTGTTAATTTAGTTTTTCAGGAGGTCTAAATTCCAAATAATGAAGGACTGAAAAATTGAAAGACTATGGATATTTAGAAAATGTGTGTAGTATTTGTGTAGGGTTGTGTGTGTGTGTGTGTGTGTGTGTGTGTGTGTGTGTATACAGTATGCTTTCTTCCCTCAGAGGTAGCCAGCTGGACCTGAAGTTAAGAAAATTCAAGTTTCAAGTTCAAACTTAACAAATCCTGCCTCAGATAATTACTATATGTGTTATCATAGGGAAATCACTTAAACTCGGTCTGCCTCAGTTTCTTTATCTGTAAAAAGGGGATAACAATTGCACTTATTTATCAGAGTTATTTTGAGAATTGTATGAGATAAAATCTATAAAGCACTCAACACCAAGTCTGGCACACAGTAAGTACTTAATACATGCTTATTTCCTTCCTTTTCCTATAATGAAGCTGGCTATATCTTCCCCTCAGAGTTCTTGATATTATCCCTTAGGGACCATAGGTTAAAAATTCCATTCTGAGATATTCTCCCCACTCTTAGTTTATAGTAGGTAGTATACCAGCTCCATTAACCAATTAACACCATATGCTTTTACAGAGGGGTATTTTCTTCAGAGAGAAAACAAGAAGTATAATTTCCCCCTCAACATCTCTGGGATATACTTTCTACTCTTCTACCTCTCTCAATAGGGAGAATGTGCTTAGACTTAAAATAATTTCTCCATAAAATTTGTCTCACCAAATCTATTCCAAATACGGTATTATTTCTTGATGAGACAAGGTGTCATCCATCCCTGTACCAGGTCTTGAAAGTCATTACTTGACCCTCAATTTTCAAAATTAAAGCAGCTGACTTTAAACACAGGCAAGGACCCAGCTTCCACAATTTCAGGTAGTCCAGTCTCCTAACCTTTCAAAACTCTCAGGATAGTAGCCTCCAACCTCTTTCACCTCAAAAGGAAAAAAAAAACAAAGGAAATAATTGAGGTCATTTTTTCACAGGCTGTATGTTAGCCTTACACAGGGAGGTCCCAAATTCTGCCCTCTTATAGTATTGTCTGTCTTTTCTAAAGATCACCAAGAAGGAAGACGTCTGCTATAATAGAAATGGCTCGTATGGACTAATACATTTATAATATCCCTAGATCTAATTGTTTTCTTTCTCAACAAGGTTCCCCTTTATTATTGGATCAGTAGTCTGGACCCAGTTACATATAATTCTGAATCTGTGTCCATTTGACTCACTCTGCACATGCTTAAAAAGAATGGACTCATTGGTGAGTCTACCAATAAAACCAGGGTGATAAGGAAAGAACCAGGGGAGAATGTGACCCCTGAATTGAGCCTTAAAGGTATCCAGGGATTCTAAGAGGAAAAGGTGAATGAATTCCAGGAACATGAAACAGCCTAAGTAGAGACACTGATGTAGAAGATGGACTGTTCTACTATGGGAGTAGTGAGTCAGACAGTTTGGTGGGGGTATAGAGTGGATCATAAATTGTATGAAAAATAAGTTGCGGAAAAATAAGCGAGAGTCAATTGGAGAAGGACTTTCTATGCCACACCAAAGGTCCTGTGTTTTATTTTGGAGTCAGCAGGGAGCCATTGGACATTCCTGAGGGAAACCATCAGACCTATGCATGAAGGGAAGCCTTTGGACATAGTGAAGGAGCAGAATCTTGAAAGAAGCTAAGGATTCCCATCCTGGTGAACTTGGGGCAGTCTTTGAAGCTCTTCTACTGTTAGCTTTCCTCTTCTACTAAATGACTAGGCCACCTTGAACTTCCTTTTCTAAATTATTTGATCAAAGAAGAGCCAGTCATTATGTATCTGTGGATGACCAAGTTGAGATTAATGATAATTTCACACAAAATCATGAAAATCACAAACCTTTCCATGTTCATCTACATTCTTGTGAGATGTACTTGATGAAGCAGAAAGAATATAAAGCTTTAGTTGAGCCCACTTGTAACAAAGAAAAGGAAAAGTGGATTTTAGCCAACATTCTGAGGTTGCACTAGATTTAGTGTGTCGACAAATTAGTTCTAGGGCTTTGACATATGATATAAAGTTGTCTCATATTGAGGCTGTGGGGACTCTGCGCTGTTGGCTATAAGCTACAATAAGAAGCTTTTAGGATTATTTGGGCATTTTGAAATTTTTTCTTACCTTCCCATGGAGCTTGAGTGAAATGGCCTGAGTGAGACTGATTGAAGGCAATACTCATGGTGTTCTCTAGTTTCATTTGGAAGTTTTGAAGTTTTAGTGCCAAAGTGAGATGTGTCCTGGTATTTGTCAATTATAAAGTGAAAACCTTTTGAGGCTGAGCTGGTTATAAATTTTCCATTGGTATCCATAGGAAGAAGGGATCATAAATGCAGTCATGGCCAAATATTTCTCTGGGGCTGGGAAAGACTTTTAAAATGATCATTTCTAGGGGTTGTATTCTAGTGTAGTGAACTAGAAACTGCTGGGCTTGAGATGGCATTACTTAGTTAGCATTCTGATAATTTCTAAACATTCACTCTTTCACCCAGCTTGTATTAAGCCCCTGTTCTTTGCTGGGTACTGGATTACAAAAAAGGGGAAAAATAAATCAATCTCTATCCTCTCCTCAATGATGTTACATTCTACTGGGAGGAAATGAGATACTGTTAGATAAATAGCAGAAGATATACAAGGAATAAGGAGGGAGGGTCCACAAAGAGGCTAAAGCACTCACTCTGAGCTCAAGAGACCAGCTTACAAATCCTGCCTCTAATCCTGCCTGTGATTGTTAGGGTCTCAGTTTTCTCATCTGTAGAATGAGTGGATTGGATTAGATGCCCTCAGTGTTTCTTTCTATTTCTTGGTCTGTGATTTTATAAAATGGAGAGTAGGGGTAGGGTAGGAATCAAGAAAGATCATTTGTAAGAGGGGAGTCTTTGAGCTGAGCCCTGATGGAATGCAGACGTTCTAAGAATCAGAGGGAATAAGTGAATATGTCTGAGGAATGGAGGGTATGTTCTCCAAAGATGTGGAATCAGTAGATTGAATGCCATGTGTGAGGACAAGAAAGTAGACTAGGTTGCCTGGATTAAGCATAAGCCTGGCAGGGTCTGTGGGCACCAGATTGTTGTATTTAAAGACCAGAGGAGTTTGAATTGCAGAAGTTCACAACATGGGGTCTATGAACATTATCATCTTAAATATATATATATATATATATATATATATATATATATATATATATATATATATATAGCTCTATAGAATTGTTTTTCTTTGTAATGCTGTGTTTTATTTTAAGCATTTAAAATCAATATTCTGAGAAGGGGTTCCTGGGCTTTGCCAGATTTCCAAGGGGGTCCGTAACACTCTCACTCTCTCCCTTTCTCTCTCTCTCTTTCCCTTTTCCTCCCTCACTTTCATTCTATTTGTCTGTCTGTCTCCCTCTGTCTCTCTGTTTCTATCTCTGTCTCTATGTCTGTGTCTCTCTCTGTCTCTGTCTCTCTCTCACACACATGCAGCCACACACTCAAACACATTAAGAACTTCAAGAACTCTTAGAGGCAAAAAGGAGCCATAAAAAGTTTCTTATCCAAAAATATGAAGACAGAAAGAGTCTGAACATGATATTTCAGGAAATCATTCATAACGAATTCCCTAAATTATTCCTAAGAAGGAACAGTCTAAACATTGACTGAACCAGTCTTCTCCTACCATCTGAGGCTCCAGTAGGAGAGAAAATGGAGAAAATTCTGACTACAGAACTTCAGGAACATCAAAATCCAGTGCAAACCCAAGAGTGACAGACCCATACAAAACTCATAGGAAAAAAACTTGAACCAACAAACAAAATAGCTTTACAAAAACACCAACTGGAAGAGCAAAGATCATTTTTAAAAATATTTTCCTCAAGAGAAATGACAAAAGAAGTTTTAATGAGATGTGTTAATAATCAAAGGACATTTAGATTAGACCAAATATCTATTGCCAAAAACTGCCACAGGTTTGAAATTCCACAACCCCTCTCTTGTCTTCTTCAGGACAAAGTGAACTTTCCAGGGGTCTGGTATATAGAGCAGGCTAAGAGCAGAGCTGTCATCTCCGGAAGGGTGCAGGGCAGGCACTAGATACCCATGCTGACCAGAAATCTCAGCAAGGGAAGACCTTTCAGACTTTGCAGTGTTAAATGGGGAATCAATATAAACGTTATCCAGGTTTAGCAAAATAGCAGAACATATTGAGCTTCTGTGTATGTACAGGGGTGGGGAACAGAATCTTGGAGGCGTTAGAACTACAGAATGTTAGTACAAATGAACACATGCTCATTGGAATCATGATAAGGAATAGCCAAGTATCAGGGAGTGATGTGAAAGCACACATACACACATGCACACACATACACACACACGCACCCATACACACCACTTTATCAAACACCATACCAGCAGTGAAGTTGTTTTGACAGGTAATTCATGGTCACAAATAGGTTTGGAGTATCAGTACATAAATATATTTTAAAAAAATAAATATACTTTATAAAACAAGAAGAAAAAAGAGATTATGGAATAAAGAGTTTTATCATTTTATTTTGAATTTATAAATCCGCAGATTTAAATAAGTAAAGGAAAAGGAAAGGGGAGAATAAATGATCCCAAAGTAATACTTCTTATCTAGAACAGAAGGGGGGAAGGTGGGAAAGTTAAAATTTTTTACAAATTTATAGAGGTAAAAGAAATGCAAGGATCTGTATTTATTATTGCTTGGTTCATAGTGTGTGTGTGTGTGTGTGTGTGTGTGTGTGTGTGTGTGTGTGTGTGTGTGTGTGTGTGTGTGTGTGTGTAACTATGGTTTCCTAGACTCCCTGTCCAGATTGCTATGGAGGCAGTAGACTAAAGTAGAAGTCATTTAAGAATTCACCCATTCGTGATGTGTCTTTGAACATACCTTTGGAGGATTCTAGAAAGAGGACATAGTTAAGAGAGATTTAATCTCTCTCATGCAAAGCCAGAAGAAAGGTCCATGTTCTGATTGAAACATATCAAATTTTATGATGGAGGTTACCTTTTCTTCTTCTTGAGTTTGGAAGGATATAGTGACAGATAGTGATACTTGAAACTGATGAGACATTTACTATTGGCCTACCCTACTTCTTGCTCCATTGATGGAGGAAGAAATAGAATGATAGAGATCTGAACCCTGCTCCACCCATGCCATCTCCCCAATCCAAGGGGAGAGCACTCATTCATTCCATTTACCTTCTGATTGGGTCCCTCTCTTTGCACAGATGCAGACAGAGACACACACACACACACTCACACATATGTATATAATTATGTCCAATTAGATGCAAAGAAATCCTTGTCTAATGTGATTAATGTTGATAAAAGGTAGAGGTTTGGGAAAAGATTTTGACCTCTCTAGAAAAACCAGTCATATCCCTGCCTCAGTAAAGCTGAGATACAACTGGGTATGTGTCTATGTATACATACTTTGTACCTCTGATATGTATGTTTCTCTGTGTGTGTGTATATATATATATACATATATATATATACACACATATACACATATATTTATACATGTACACACATAGATATGTGCATGTATATTTGTATACATGCACATATCTATGTGTGTATATATGTCTGTATATATGTATGTATGTATGCATAATGTGTATATGCATATATGTATATATTTCTATGTATCTAACTTTCTATCAACCACCTATTCTCTACCATCTATCTTTTTCCCAATCTACATATCATCTATCTATCTCTATTTCCTTAAATGTGAGATAAGCTTTTAAAGCAAAAGCAGCCTGATCTTGGCACAACCAACCTCCTCTGAGATAATCAGGGTCTAAGCTACCTGGAGTTGACTCTTATATCACTTTCTGGTAACTCTTTTCATGCTTTTCCACGTGTGGTCAGGCTGTGCACGGGGTACCCAGCTTACAAGTATAGCCGCATCTCAATCCTTTAAATACCTTACCTGTATAGATTCAAATTGGACTAACTCTTGCAAATGAAGATATGTGGTATTCCTTATGAATGAAATAAGTAACAGAGTATATTTTGATAGTGGAAAAAAATAAATTAAAAATTTGTGACTGAATTATGGATTCAGATAATAAGAACGAAAGAATCTGTAGGAAGACAAGACCCAATATTATATTGCATGGAATAGACATGCCTAACACGCAGAAATTTCTAGACTTAAAGTTATAAATTGGAATTCAATTTATTATGTTCCAAATTCAAATTAGAGGGCTATAGGAAGTGATGTAGTGACTAAAACCAAACCTAAACTGCAGTAGGCACCTTAGGTACGCTGTGTAATTAAATAAAATAATAGCAAGAAATCTGTGCTAACTATAAATTCAAGACATTCAAAATAGTTTGTGGACATAAGCTTACTGTTTGGGCTCCTAAAATTTTAGCATCACTATACCTACCTTTTTGTTCTAGGGTTAATAAGTAAAGAAGTTTACGACATGTATACTACGATTTATTCTCCTTTTCGTTTTGTCTTGGCTGCTTTATTTTGTCAATTTTTCACTTTTAAGTGGCATAAGATTTTGAAGATTGATTTTTCTAAATGGAAATTAAATCAAAATTTCTAATAAAAAAACAGCACCACGATGAAACCCTGAAAGCAACATCAGTTGTGACTAAGATTCATTAAGAACATACCATATGCCAAACACTGTGTCAAGTGCTTAAGCAAGGCTGATAAAACTGCATGGGAACTGTGTCAAATCTGATCTATGAAAGAAATAACCCAAACTGAGAGGCCTCTAGCCTGGGCAACATCCACAGCCCAGAGCTTCTTTAGTTTATAACACCATTGCCACTAGGTGGTGCCACAGTGTGCAGAGTGTTGGGCCTAGAGTAGCAAAGACCTATGTTCAGACCTGGCCTCAGGTGCTGTAAGAGCCTAGGCAAGGCACTTAACCTATTCTGGCCTCATTTTTCTCATCTGTAAAATGGGGATAACAAGAGCACCTGCCTCCCAGGGTTGTAGTCAAGACCAAATAAGATAATTATTATAAATGACTTAGCAGTGTACCTGGAACTTAGTAAGCATTAGGTAAAATTGAGCTATTTTCATATGAGCTATTATTTTTTACTGACCACATGATTTTTGTGACCACATGAACTGCATGGCTAGTCCCAGGGAATGAATATTTCAGGAAAAGAAAAAATTGAACTCAACTCTCTCCATTTTCATTAAGTTTGTTAAGTTAAAAAAAATGGCATTTTCTTTTCCAAAGAAGCTACTAGCAAATGCTGAACTCCAAATCAAATAAGCAAACAAATCAAACCCATAAAATTGTTCTGCCCAGCCAAGAAAAAAAGAAGAGATATCTAATTCCAATTCATTACTCTTTTATTATGTAATACCGTTTCTTTTCTCACCATTTTCATATATTCTATGGTAATATACTGTATTATGCCATCATTAAAATCCAATGCCTCATCACAGACTGGTGTTTCACCTGGGAAAAGTCATAACTGTGGATAATAAGATCTGTAAGTTCCCATAGTTCTGCAGAGGTATCGAGTACAGGGAAAGCGATGTATTGTATCATTTGTCTGAGAAAAAGCCTAGCTTGATTTGAAGAGGTCACCACCTCAAAGGGCAATGTTTTCTTTTGTTTTTTTGTTTGTTTTCTTTTGGCCACAGTATCTTTTGAGGAACAGCCATGAAGTGGTAGAAGGGATTTGACTTATATCCATCCTTACCTGGGTCAGATCACAGGCACCTAAAAATATGAACATTTTGTGCAGTATTTTACTTTAGGAGGCAGAGCAGAGAGAGCCTAGCATCTCAGCTGGCAATCACACTTAAATTTGTTATCATTTTAAGTAAATTGTCCTTGTTTGAGACATTAGATCAGAACTGGGAACTTGGAGAAAAGATCTCTGGTGAAAATGGCTGTTTCAAGCAGGTGCATTTATTTTTCTATTAAAGAAAATTATTCTAAGCCATATCTCTAAGTTTATGAGCAGATGAATGATATGTTTAATGAAGTGCTAGCACTATAGACAGGGACATGTGGTTTCAGGTCCCATATCTGACACATACTGACTATGAGACCGCAGGCAAGTAATAGCCCAGATCCCTCTCTCAGATGGTCAGTGGCAAAGAAGATGCCAGCCTGCACTGATAAATGGGATTTCTTCATCTGAGAAATCCTTGGACCAATGAAATTACATTCCCAGGATCCATCTCTATCTTTATGCTTATGACATGACATAGTGTTTAGTAACACACTCACTACATATATATATACATATACACACATACCTACACATATAAACACATGCATATATATACATGTTTGTGAATATAGATAGAAATTTGTTGATATAATTTTAATATGACAGAACATATTAATAACAAATGTAAGATAGACTGCCACTCCCAATGATTATTCTTGTAATGTCTGAATTTTAGTAATGTCCTTACATTCTTATTCTAAAAATATTTACTCTTGATTAGGTTGAGCAGAACCCCACCCTAGCTCCCCCATCCCATGCCTCGTAGGGGATTCCGTCTTCTAATGTTCTTGGAATTCATGGCGCAAAGGGCAAAAGAGTCAGAATGAAGTGTCTTTCCCTGCCCAGTTTGCCAAGGGCCATGGAGATCTCATGACCAGGCCTTGCTAACTCCTACTGTCTCCTCCCCTTCTCCTTCTAAAGGAGTAGGAACTTTTGCATGGGTCTCAGAGTGGAAAAGTCTACTGGACATCCCCTAGGGTGTCAGGTTTGCTAATGTGATTTCTCAATTAAAGATCCCTTGTTCCTCAATTCATGGCTTTGATTTATTCAGGATTTGACTAAAATAGTAGACAGATAAATACATTTTTTCATTCATTTCTTTTTGGGCAGGTAGGTGGTACAATGGATAAAGCACCATGCCTGGAATCAGGAAGACTTGAGGTCAAATCTGGTCTCAGACACTTTCTACCTGTGAGACCCTGGGCATTAACCATTTGCCTCAGTTTCCTCATCTGCCAAATGGACTGGAGAAGCAAATGTCAAAACCATTACAGTATCTTTGCCAAGAAAAACTCAAATGGGGTCAAGAAGAGTCAGCCATGACTGAACAAGAACATATTAAGAAATAAGTGGTTTTATAACCAACATTCTAGAACACATACAAAAAATGAGCATAGTCTCATTAAACCAGTCATCTTGGGAAGCCATAAACATATGCCATAGTTGTGCCATCATTCAAAACAGCAGGCAATTTTACTTTTAGAATTCTCCTCCTAGGCAGGTGATGAGCCATGCAAAAAATACCAGCCTTTATATTTATGTCTCTCCTTTTTTTTTAACAAGTGACTGTTAAGCCCAAATTTATCACCCACTCTCAATGCCAGGACCACACTGTGCTTCTGTGAGTGGCTTTGTGGGGTTTCCACAAATCCAAAGCACTCTCAAAGATCCCTTTTATTTGCAGCTGCTCAGGATTTCCTAAAGAATGTGGTGGTAACTCTAGAGGCAATTTTTAAAAAGAGTGCTAAAAATAGTTTGAGCAAAGGCAGCAGTCCCTCGGCTAGCTTTCCTCTGGTACGTTTGTAACAGAATCAATCTCATTTCCTCTCTTTGTGAGAGCAAAGTGTTAACACCACTGTGTATTTAAATGATTGTATAAGGTAGATATGAAGGAAGAGAATGAGTTTGTATTTCTGTGATTAGACCTCATGCATAGAGAAGGCCACTTGTGGCAAGGACTGTCCTCTATCTGGGGCATAGCAGAGTGTGTATAGCTAGAAGGGTGGGAGAACAGACATCTCTAGTCTCTTCTCACTCAACCCTTTTCCAAAGAGGTCTCAATTCCTGCCGGAAAGGTAAACAGGAGATTGAGGCTTCTCAGAGAGAGGAGATAGAAGGCTAGAATTTTATCTATCTGCACCCTTGAATATTATTCATCCAAAGGATATGACCAGTTCAGTCTAACTTCTGATTACTGTTTATCATATTTGGGGCTAAGGGGTAACCCAAGTTCCATATCCAAGGCTTGACCTCATTTCCACCTAACACCAATTTCACAATACAATGATAAAAACAAAGAAATCCATTTATCCAAATCTGTAGCAAAACAGAATTCAGAGAAGATATTCATAAGAAAATATAAATGTGTGTTAATGTGTGTGTGCGTGCGTGTGTATGTAAGTGTATGTATCAGACAACACAGAGTCAGGGAGCTCTCCCATTGGAAGTGAGATAACTTAGCTCAACCAAGAGAGAACATTCTAGATCTTACTCAAAGGGAAACTCTCCAAAGTCTATATAGTAGTAACCTAGGAATAGAGACATGATGGAGACTGACAGCCATTCCTCTGTCCTCCCTGAGTCTTTTCCTTTATCAGCTTAAAGTGGGGTTATCCTCTTCCACCTCCCCTCTCAAAGCAGCAAAGCAACAGTTCCTAAAGTGACAACACTTAAATAATCCTGAGACTGGAGCTTTTCACCTCTGTCCAACTCCGCCCTGACCCTCACAGGAGGCAAGTCATTCATCTCTACCAAAAGGAGAGAATCCTATACCAATGGGTTTTAAAACAGACATTACATTCAAACAAATTATCATTGTTTTGGACTGGATTTTATTAGTAAGAGAAACTCTGTTTTCCAGTGCCTTCCCTCTGAGACCATTTCCAATTTATCCTGCTGCTTTCTTATTTGCACAGAGCTTTTTGCACATTGTCCCCCTCCAATGTACTGCTTGAAAGGAATGGTTTCTATTTGTTTGTTTTTGTTCTTTCCTTTTTGTTTTTGTTTTTGTTTTTCTTTTTTTGCATTTATTTTGCTCTTAGCACAGTGTTTAATATTTAATAATCAAGTGACTGATTAATAAGCACTTGTTAACTGACTAATGGGTCACCAACTGCCTTGCAACTGAAAAGATGACACTTTTGGGGGCACTAAAAAGGTAAGTCACAGGGTCACGCATAGAGTCTTTGTCAGAGGTGAGACCTGAGTCCAAATTTCCTAACTGTGAGGCAGCTCCTTCATCTGCTGCCTCTGTGAAGTTACCTAATAGCATGTAGGCTTGTAGGCTGCTTGAGAGCAGGGATTATATGATATACTATAAAAAGATCTGGATCCACAAGAAGAGAGTCTGCTTGACCTTGGATAAGTTACCTAATTTCTCCCAGCCTCAGTTTACTATTCTGTAAAATACAGGGGATGAACAACATAACCTCCAAGTTACTATTCAGGTCTAAATTTAGGATTCTGTTAATAATGCAAAACTCTGAGCTGCTCGAATTTTCTGGCTTATTTAAAGGTATGAACTGGGCCTTTTTGAGATAGAAGAACAAAATAAAACCTTGGAGTTCATTTGCATACCTTTCATACCAGAAAAATTTTTTTTTTGATGTAAAGAGTATCTATTCCAATATGTAATCATCTGCTTCTTCTGTTGTCTCTTCAGCTATTTCTAGAGGTAGGCATTAATTACATCAGGAAAAGTAGCTGGAAGAAAATAAATATCTATTGACCACCGAGTGACTGGATGAAATGAGATCACCTGACTCTGACAGAGTGGATGGTGCTTTACGACAGTCCAAATGTCCTAACGTCTCTTGCCTTGACTAAACATTTTTAGGAGGTTTTAATTACCCAACCAACTCAGAAACCCAATTTCAACCTACTCAAGCTTACATCTTGGTTCATTTTTCCTTCCTCAGCCTAGATATTAGGACACTCAAGGTTTTATTTATCCCAAGACTCCTATTCCTTGATATGCACCATGTCTCCTAGTACATGCTTCATTTGCCAGCAGAAAGAATCCTGCTGTGTATTTGAAGCCCAGAGGCATTGATCCCCAGTGCTTCCTTTGGAGACCCAGTTAATAGAAAAGATTCTGGAACACATTGGTTTCTGTTGAAGTAAATAGGACTTTTGCTGGAGAGGCAGAGACAAAGAAAGAAACAGACACGGTGAAAGACACACAGACAGAGAGGTACACAGAAAGATAGAGACACAGAGAAACAGAAACAGAGACAAAAAGAGACACAGAGAGAAAGAGAGACAGAGAGAGAGATAGAGAGAGACAAAGAGAGAGCATGCAAGAAATAACACTTTAAAGGGGGAAAGGAATGCAAAGCAAAGAGATAATAAGAGGATTGCTGATGAAATAGGAAAAAAAGAATTGTCGAAGCAGCAAATTATGTTCTCCGCAGTTTACTCTCTCTTTACACAGTGTATCTACTCATTAATTATTCCAAATAGAAGAATATCATATCAGCAGACGCCGTTACAAATTAGGGGACTGAGGAAGAGTGAAATGTAATTAGGCTTCCCCTCCTACTCTCCCCTCACTTCTGCCTCAGTCACTCTGTAATTTGGCAAAGTCCACATTAGAGTTCAAAGCTGACTGGTAGTTGTTACCTGGGTCTTTAAAGGTGTCACGCCAGTAGACAATCCATGAAAGTAATTACCATAGCAATTACTAGGGAAGCAATTTTCCTGACAAGTGACTTTGCCTGGGCAAAGGTGCCAAAGGCTTACACATTACATTGTCATGGTTCTATTACAAACCCCTCCAGCAAGTCCCTGATGTGGCATCCCTATAACTGAGGTCAAGTGTTACTGCTGCTATGGGACCAAGAGTCACTGGCCTGAGAGGGTACTGCCAACACTTGTTCAATCCAGGCTCTTCTTGTAAGACAAAGCCCTCAGGAGAGAGCTCCTATGGCTGTTGTGAATTTTCTTTAACCTGGAAACTTTGTAGGGGCATCATCAGCTCTTTGTGAGTGCTAAGGTATTGCACAGTAAAGGCAGAACCTTTTCCATGACATGCATAGACATCTATAAAGTCCCCCCAAATACAGTTACTCCATAAACTATGTTTTGTCTTTGGTTCAAGTCATAATGAAGGTAGAATGATATGGACTTTTTATAGGGTGCTAATATTCAGGGGGTGTGCATTTTTCCCCTAATAACCATTTTTTCACTCACTGGCCTGCTCACTTGCTCTCTGCCTTCTGTCTCTGACCTGGTAATTCAAGTCCCACACTTGGCTCTTATAGCTGATGATAGTTCACCATATATAGGCAATTCCACATCAACCATGTGGTAATCTATCCGCCATCTTTCCATGGTGCTATGTACATATTCTTCTTCTTTGCCTTTCCTCATTTCCCTTTAAAATCCTGCCCTATGAACAGGGGTCAAATAAACACTAACATTCCTGGAAAATCCCACCAATTACTTGTCCCAAAGTTACACTCATGAATTCTGTGATTTCCCATAACAAAACATCTCTGTTTCTTTGTGTCTGTCCCTCTCTAGTGTTTTTTCTCCATCTCTCTCTTTTGCTATCTCAATCCATCTGCCTCTGTCTCTCTGTCTTTGTCTCTCTGTCTGTCTCATATCTCTAGAGCTTAGAACAATGTCTGGCATACAATAGCCTCTAAATAAATGTTTGCTTGTTTTTTCATTCATTCATACATTTATTCATTCATTCATTCTTTCATACACACATACATGCATTCTATTGTCCTTCTCCCAAGTAGGGCTACTCAATTCTTTCTTACTTCCATTACTTCTTATCATACATCTCAGAGGCCATCCAAAGCAACAATACCTAGTTAGGGGCAACTATTCTTTGAAACCTTCTAACCTTCCCCATCACACTCTCATGGAAGTGGTTTTCTGACCAACCCTGTTGGACCAAGTTGGATTATCATCGAATCATAGTTTCAGAGCTGGAAGGGTTATTTTTAGATGTTATCTATTCTAACTCATTTTACATATAACAACACAGGTAGTATCAGAGCTGGAATTTAAACCTAGGTCTTTTGAATGCAAAAGCCTTTCTTTTCCATCTGTACTAATCTGCCTCCAGTTCTCTACAACACTTCTCAGCATCCAGCTTTACTTGGTCTAGGTACTAGATTTTCTAGTTGGGACTCAGGTAACTGTGATTCAAGGTATGTTAACTAAAGTCTGGTTTAATCCTACAAAGAATACACTCAGGCAATTAATTAACATATATTCATTAAGCACTGAGGAAGAGTTCCTCCCTATGCCAGTTCCTGTGGGGAGTACAACCACTTTGGAATGTCTCCAGTGTTCTATAGACTCAAAATTCTTTAAAAGATTTTTGTATTACTAGACTGCACTGGAACAGAAGAGAACTCTTCAGATAAGTGATGCCTTATCCTTCCCCTCCCAAGTGTAAGGATGCATTTTGAGGAATAGTTGCTATTACAGTCAATGATTACCCCCATTAGCCAAATAATTAACAAAGCATCCTTACCCATTTCATTGAAAAATTGACCTCCATGTTGCTAATGGACTTTGTTCTGCTTTCATTTTCTTAAGCCAAGCACTATTGATTCAGTAAATATTTCAAAGAAATTCTCCAAGATGGATTTTTAAGGCCTGAGAGTTCTTAAAAGTGAACATTTTGACCACATTTAGGATTCATGGTTATGAGTAAGAAGGGGAAAAAAAACTCTTTTGCTCTGAGGACCAACTCAGTGGATCAGCAGAAGACAGACCATTTTATTTGGGGAACATTGGTATAAGCAAAGTTTCTCAACATTTTTCTTCTAAAAGACTCCTTGGCCATTTTCAGCAGTGTAGCCATGAATAATTTGGTTTAGGCAATTACTATTCACGTGTGCATAATCAGTTTCTCCCTGAAGCTTTTGTGCAGGTTCAGAATTCTTCCCAGGCTTCTCATCTCCCAGAGACAGTATTTGGGTAGCATTGTTAGATACTCTTAAAAAGCTAATATAGGTCAACATAATTTGGTGACTAACTTAGGCTGTATGAATATAAGTGGGTATGGAATCACAAATTACAAAGATGTGCAATTACTACCATTGAAATCCTAGTCACATGCCTCCATATTGTGTGAAGGGAACTCAGAATTGTTCAAGGCTACAGCTGATGAAGAATAATTACATTCTGGTATATTAGTCAGTCAACAAACATTTATTAAGTACCTGTTAGGTGTCAGAAAGGGATCTTCAGTAAGGTCACCTTCTAATGATGATGCCAAGGTCTCATTACACTATGGAAGCCTCAAGCTAATCAAGGTGAAGCACTTTGTGCTAATTTTCAAAGGATTTGGAATCAGTGAGAAGAGTGAAAAATTTTATTCTGAGATACTTGTCTTGAGTTCATTACTGCTAACTTTCTTTTGTGATATTTGGCATGTTGCTTACCTCTCACTGTCTGAGTTTCCTTGATTTTAAGACTATAGGATTGAATTTAGGTGATTTTTGAGGTCTCTTTTACCTCTTATTTTTCCTATAATTAGTCTAGCAAAGTATCAAGGGACACATCACAAGAAGGCACTCTCTCTCTCTTCGTATATACTACATTTGTAAGCATATATACATGTATGTGTATGTATACATGCATAAACACATGAATGTATAAGTATATATGCACATATGTATGCATAAACATGCACACATGTGTGCGCATGTATGTATATGCACATGTGTGCATATTCATTTATGTATAGCTGGTTACCAATGGGAGAATCACTGATGAATCCACCATCCATTTGCAGTGTGACTAGGAATTACAGAAAAATTCAAAAGAGGTAATGAAGTCCTTAACCAGAATGGTGACAATGTCAGAGAAGAGGGGCCACATTCAACAGTACTACAGAGGTGAAATCAATAGGCTTTGTCAAGAGATTGGACATGGGAGGGAGAGAGATAATGAGGAATCTAGACCACCTTCTAGTTTGTGAGCCTAAGGGACTGTAAGAATGGTGTTTCCCTTTAAGAAAATAGGGAAAGGGGAAGATTTTGGGGAAAGAAAAAAGATTATATTTTGGATAAGTGGAGTGTAACAAATCTACTGGACATCCAGGTTGAGGTGTCTGAAAGGCAGTTGCAGAAATAAGATTGGCAGTCAGCAGAGAGTTTGGGACCAGATAGACAGATTTAAAAATTGTCAGCATAGAGATGAAAATGGAGTCCATGGGAACTCTTGAGATCACAAGTGAAGTAACATAGAAAAAGAATAGAAGAGAGCCCAGGACAGAACCCTAAAGGACATTTAAGGTTAGAGACCTGGAAGAGGATCCAATAAAAGAGATAAAGAAGGAGTGGTCAGACAGGTAGGAGGAGAACTAGAAGTGAGTTCTGTCCTGTATCAAGAAGGGGAGAGTGGTCAACATATGCAAGACTGCAGAGAGGTCAAGAATAATGAGAGTTAAGAAAAGGTCCTTGGATTTGTCAACTATGAAATCATTGGTAAGTTTAAAGAAACAATTTTGGTGGAATGAAAACATTGGAAGCTTGCGAGGAAGAAGCGGAGACACTATTGTAAATGACCTTTTCAACATGGTTAACTATAAAGGCTAGAAGATATGAGACTGGAACAAACAAATGAGAAATTTGTTTTCAGGATGGAGAAGAAATGGATGTGGAGATAGTAGCTGGACCAAACAGCCTACACAATGAACAATGAGTTTTATATAGAGAAAGTCCTTCAGCTAAAAGGTTAACAGGTCTCCGGGAGGCAATAAACCCGTGCAATTGTATAACTGAGCCTTTAAAACTTATTAAAATCTAATCCCACAACCTCATCATATTTAACATTAGCTGTCCAAAATATTTTGACTTTACATACCTGGTTAAAATCATACAAATCAAACGGTGTACTTAGAAAAAAAAAAGGAATGGCTTAGGGTTTCTCTGCTTTGCAACTGGAGAAAGACTGCTGATTGGAGGAAGACATGATTTTGCTTTAAATCATATAATTCCTGAAATGACTTTGGCAGTCCTTTATTTTGAGTCTAGGAAACCTCATCACTGGCAGTGTTATGTATCCAAAGTTAGAGAATGACTCTTGTGGATCTTATCCCAATACTGTGGACATTAGGAATCTCACTCCTAAGATCCTAGGGAATGTTTCAGCACATCTTGGGTTAACAATCCTACAGGAGTCAGGCCACAGTAGTGGTAAAACTCTCATTCAAACAATTGAAATGAAGAGTAGTTTCTAATCATGAAGTGCCATTAGGCTTAAAATTTTAATATCTCAAACTCATTTATTAAACCAAAGAACCACTAATTAAAATATTTTAGCATTTGCTTCTTGGCTTGGATTATGCTTTGACCTAACTCCCATCTAGCTTTTGTTACTAAAAGAAATGGTTAGGTATTTCATTTTTGATGATTTTCCTTTTATAATCCAAAGTTCTTTTGCTTCTGAATATTCAAACTTTATATGAGTCATCTGTAGTGTATGTGTGTGTGTTTCTGTGAATGTGTGCTTTACCTTGATATCCCCAGGCTTATTTTGGTAAAGGAACTTCCTCTAATTAAATCTACCTAATTTACTTAGTTATTACTTTATACATTCAACACATGCACCATACCATAACCATATATCTCCAGTTTTGCATTAACATATAAAAATTTTTAAAAATGTTTCATATGCTACTTTAATTTTCATCATCAGAAAATGAATTTTCCAATAAATAAACATATTGCAGTGCTTGTGAGAGATTTTTCCCTCATACAGTTCAAATAATTAATATGCATTCTTCAAAGATTCCTAGTCATTGTTCATATTGATTCTGAAGTATATTCTCAATGACTGTAGTTTTCATTACGTTAATATGTATTTTAATTACAATTACAAAAGAGGATTCAAGGCTGACCTTTGAACTTCTGGGCATAAAAACACTCCTAAAATCTTTTCTGTTTCACATGACTTTCTTCAAATACTTTCAGGAATCATTGATTGAGAGCTTGAAGGGACTTCAGAACCAATGTGTGGAAAACCCTCTTCTTACAGATTCTGAGACTGACACCAAAAAAGATAAAGCAAGTATTCCAAGATCATAGATTTTAAAGGTAGAAGAAGTAGGATTAGAACTCAGGTCCTCTGACTTTGCATAATTCCAATGTTCTTTCCAATATATGCCATATCAAAATTCTTTCATGGAAGTCGTCCAGTAGTATCTGAAATGGCCACCGCTTCAGAAGAGTTAGAGTTTAGAGTCACGTTAACATGCAATGGAGAGGACATGGGGGTTAAGTATGGGAGATATCAGTAAAGAACTGTGCAGCAAACTCAACATGAAGGCTAGCACCAAAGACAAATGGCTAGAGAAAGCAAAGGGAGTAGAATGTTTATGGAGGGATATACAGTGGACAGACAGGGGATCCACTGACATCCACAAAATCGATTGGTCAGCATGCATACATTCAATGCCAAGAGAGCTATAGAAAAGAAACTTGGTGGGAGCCCCTCTGGAGTAGTTTTGATGGACTAGGGCTAAGACTGGCACAAGGTGAGAACTGGGAGTGAGTTACTAGATATAAGACTAGAGGAAGTAATCACTTCTGGGAGATTTTTGATAGATTGAACTAGGGCAAGAAGAAAGAGTTCTCTAAATGTCCATTATTATGCTTCATTGTCCATTGAGTTCACTACATGTTAAGCACCTTTCTAACTCATTGCCAGGAAGTTTGCTCACCAGCTTATGACCCTCCTTCCCCCATGGAGCTTTAAAAAAAATCAAATTACAAAGGTGTGGAGAAGTTGTAATCTGTATGTGAGGAGAAAGTACAGTGAAATCATGAATTGTTAAAATATTACAAAATAACCACTTTTATTAGAGCATAAGCCCTTTGAATTCATTTGAATTGTAAAAATATGTATTGTACACAGAATCTAGAACAGTGCCGAAGAATCACAAGTGCCCTAAGAATTATTGGCTAAATTAATGAGTAAATACATTTTGATACAAATGATAATTCTCAGTTTTCATAAGGGCAAACAGGGGAAAGGACATAACCTACTGTTCTTCCTCTAATTGAGAAAAGATAAATTAATTCAGATTCAGAAGGAAACATTTATTTCATCTTAAGATAAAGTTAATTTATAGCAATACAAAATAAATTATATGTAAAAATTTAAGCAGTGGTTTTATGTTCCTTTGTCATGGTTGAATTCTCCAATGTTAGTGCTTTAAAAAGTAATTATAATAGAGCTGTTATGACAACAAGTCTTGATGAACTGCATTTCTTGTAGAATGGAAATGGAAGATCACTCTAATGCCAATGGAGAAGGACACGGCAGACCTGAGCAACCTTCAATCCATTTAAAACAAGAAATTCTATAAGAAAAGTAGAATCAGTGAATGAAGAGCTAAAGGAAAATAGGTCAGTAATAGGGTGAAAGTAATAGATAGCCTTTTGTGCTTTACTGGAAGCTCACAAAGTCAAGAGAAATCCACCAATGCACCCAGGACCTTGGGGAGAAACCTAATGGCAGATGGTGATGATGCATGGACGTTAATCACATGAAATAGTCCATGGTCTGTACTATTGGCAAGGATGTCTACATAGATGAGACTGTGAAGGCATTTGAACATTTGACTCTGAATTTGTATTGTTTATTTTCATGATTCTCTTTCTGTTAGTTGTAGAAAGAATAACCATCAAATTTCTCATATGTAAATTTTTCATTTCAGAATTATAGGTTGCTGGAAGTTTAGGTAATAATGGGAAGGTAGTAATTTAAATATTTCTCAGTGTAAATTGAATACTATATATATATATATATATATATGTATGTATATATATGCTTCCTCATTTTCTTAGAAGGTTTTAAAGGGATATTATTTTCAAAATATAAAAATTATACAGCATTCTAGTTCACTCATAAGTACATGTCTCATGTTTTCATTCAAAATGCAACATCTGCTAACATAATCCCTTACCCTAAATGTAATAAAAAGTACATTATTGGTTATGACTTGCTGGTCATTGCAATGCAGATTTTGCCCTTTAAACATAGAATGATTAATTTAATAGATCAGTTGGAATGCATGAAATTAGCTTGTTAAAAAAACATACACACACAGCAACACACAGCAAATAGTTCAATTGTAGGGTAATTTCACATTGTTGTATTAACAATTCCAGTAGCTATGTAAACAAATTGAGCACAATCTTTAATAGTGATTTTGGGGAGCAATTATAATATTGTACATTGCTAAAGAATCTTTGAAATAAAATTCATGATCATTATTTTAGTCATATCAGATTATTAGGGAAAGCTGAACATGCATATGTATATGTATGTATTTACATATATTCATATGTATATGTGCATGCATGTGCATACACATGTGTATATATACACATATATAGTATATAGATATATGTGTGTATATGTGTGTGTGTATACAGATCAAGAGAGAGAAGAATCCTCACAAAAAAAAACCCTGATATGCTAATGTAGAGTTAGTTATCCAGCCTTCAATTGGAAGAACTCCAAGTATGGTCCCATTCCTTATTATGTAAAGCTCTAATTTTTAGGAAGGTTTTCCTGACACCAAGACTAAACGTACATCTGCAACTTCTACACATTGTTTGTTTCTGGTTTTACCTTCTGAAATCAAGCCAAGAAAATCTAATCTCTTCTTCACATGAAACCCTCAAAATATGTAAAATCAGATCCCATTTTCCATCTTCGTCTCCCCTCCAGGACAAATACGTTCACTTCCTTCAACACACTCTAATGTGAGATGAACTCAAGACCTTTTAAGACTCTAGCTATCCTGTTGAGGACACTCCAGTTTATCACTGCCTTTCTTAAACTATGGTGCTCATAACTGAACTCAATACTACTGTAGATAAGATCTTTGACTCTCCTAAATCCTTTTCACAACTTTCATCTAGCCATGACTCTAGTATCTTGTGCCAGATCATTTGTGCCTTTAACTTTACCTTTATCCCTTCTGAATATTATTTTATTAGCTTCATCTCAACCATCTAGCCTGTCAGCATTTTCTTGACCATGACTCCACCATGGAGTAGATTAGTTATCTCTCTCAGATTTGTGGCATTTGCAAATTTGATCAGCATATCATTTGTGAAATGAGGAAAATTGCATAAAATTACATCATAGAGGAGAAGTAAAGGGAAACAGGCTTTGAAGAGAGGTTTAATCTCTATTTAAATTTATGTTAAATAATACTAGAGGCTTATTTCTTCTAACAATAATTCACTTGACATAATTACCTTTGATGCATCTGTGATTACATAGGTATTTGTACTAATTCAACTTAAATAGCTTTGTGTCTTATACCAGGACATTCTTATCCAGGTCTTTCCATTAATCCTCCATTAAAAATGCTTAAAATGGGCATCTTTTTAGTTTTGGATACTTTCAGTGGAATGGAATTGGAAATATTTTCATTTGGAGCAATTTTTTTTTAGAAAAAATATGGTGAAAATCATTTTGCAGGAAAAAACAAAAAGCTATGTCCTGCAAACATAAATGTAGCTCATAACTTGGTGTGCTTTACAATATGCTTGTAACCAATTAGATTTAAAAAAGACACCAAATTTGAGGAAGATACCAATTATGCTCTTTTCTAAGTGTAGTACGCGTTCTGGGTTCGCTCTTCTACCCTGCACTGGTGTTCCAAGTACTTATGGCTCAGTTGACAACTACTCCCCTCAGGGATCTAGAAGTAACTGTGAGCAGTTGGGGATTCCTTCTCTCTTCCTATTGTATGTGAGCATCCTCATTCATGTTTTCTCCTTTGATGATTATCAGTTTATACCAATTAGATTATCTGACTTAGTTAGCCTTTAGAAAGATTTACTTACTGAGCTGGTATATTATACCACCTTTCCTGATCAGTACAAAGCAGCCTCCTTGCTTATCCACACCATGCCCTCTTTTTTCTGGCCACTGACCCAACTGGCAATGTCCTTTCTCAAAGGTATAGACAGGGCTCAAGGCAAAATAGGGCCAAACTTAGAAAGCACATAGAGCAAAGAGCAACTCACCTCCTTGCTCTTCATCCAGTAGCTCTCTTAAGGATGGTGATAATGATGATAACTCACATGAATATTGCATTTTTAGTTTTGCAAAGTGTTGTACTCATGTAATCTCAGTTGATTTTAGCAGCAAGCCTGAGAGGTAAGTATTATTATTACCCCTATTTTCATTTTATTCATTCATTTATTTATCCCTATTATTATTATCCCTATCTTATAGATGATGAAACTGAGATCAAGAGAAATCAAATGACTTACCCACAGTCGAACAACTAGTTAAGTATCTGAAGCAGTATTTGAACTCAGGTCTTTCTAACTCCAAATTTAGCACACTATCCATTCTACCATTGAACTGCTTCTTAGGCATGATGGATCTTAAAGTCTTAAATCTGCTTACCTTCATATGTCTGGCTTATCCTTGACTCCTGATGCAGATGGCATTGTCAGACCACGGTATTCCCAGGACAATGGGTCAAACAGAGACCACTGAGATTAAGTGAAGATATTTAACATGCTAACACTGAGTTCTTAACAACTGCCTTTTGAATCCATCAATCTGTCTGTAATCAATTCTGAATACAACTAATTATATTATTGTTTACATCTCTTTCTAATATCACTGCAAGATCATTTTATCAAAAACTATCTCCATGTACCATCCTGCCTCATCAAACCATTATTTAACAAAGATAACCAGTTTAACAAAACAAAGACAAAAAGATGATATTAGACTTTATAGTACATATATTTCTAAATTCTGTATCAAGAGAAAGAATTACATTTCATCATTTGTTCTATGGGCCAGAACTGTTAATTAAAATTAATCTGGGTTCAGCTCTTCTTTCATGCTGTTGCATTTCTATTTCTTCCTTTGCTTCTTTCTGAACATAGAAAAAAAACAACTAAAATGGACATTTCTGTGTACATAATGGAACAGAAAGGGATCATCATATTTCTCCACAATGTACAGCTTGGTACAAGATTTAGTTTTCAAAGCTTTCCTACTTATTGATGCTTCTTTCTGACTTTTCTTCTTTTTTCTGTATTTTCAAAAAGTACTTAAAAGACTTTACTTTTGCTTTCCCTTTCCCCTCCTAAAGTTCTCTCCTTTTCTTTTTTGGGGGGTGTGTGTGATGGGGGGGGTGTGGAATAAAGAATCCCTTAAAGCAACTTGCATAAGCAAGTGAAACCAATTTATGCTTTATCTCTTTCTGAAAATACCTGTCTTATTCTTCATTTTTATCCCACCACTTTGTAAAGAGCTGATTATAGCAACAAGCACCCTGACACATCCAGGATGGTCTGCTAGCACAGGTTCTTAGATCTACTTTTCTAAAAGAAAAGCAACTTTTGAGGGGTTGACAATCTTTTTTAATTATATTCACCAACAGAGAAAATAAAACAGAGAAATACAGACCAACAGACAGTGCTTCTAACGGTCTGATCATAAGCAATACATATATCACAGATCAACAGACAGATCCATTTGCCTGACTATTACATACACACATAGTTACCAGAGACAGAAGCACCAATTTCTGGGTTTTCAAAGGGAAGGGGCTCCTTAACAGTTACTTAGAGTCTCATGTGGCACATGAACCTTCTTCGAAAGACTAAGCCCCCAAAGCAAAACCTTACCTCAGAATATATATACACTTTTCAGAGCCTCATTACTAATTAACAAAAGGTATGAGTCTTCCTAAAAAACAAGCCTCCCTTAATTAATGAGCTTCACCTGAGGCCTATTAATGGCTGGGGAGGATCTTTAACTAGTATTACACTGGTTAGCTTTAGCACTGATTTCATTTGTAGACACTAAAACAAACAGTAAACCTCAAAAGGAGCCTCAGTGCCATGAGGCTCCTTTCTGTCTTCTGCATTCATTGAAGGAGGATGAAAAAGGGGTAGGAGGTGGAATAGAATGCTGTGAATCAGACAGGGCTCAGACTATTAACACTTACTGAGTTGTTGGTATTATAAATAGGATATATCTGTCTGCTTATTAATGAGTGGACATACCACTGAAGGAATTGAATCATATCAGTCTTAATATTCTCCCTAGAAAAGAAACCACCAGATAAAAGGACATTACAGCTATTTAAATAAACGTGTGCCTCATAGGTCATATGTGAACAAAGAAATGGAAGGAGAGAAAATCATTTTTCATCTTATATATAAAGACAGCATGAAATATCATTTCATAAATTATTTGATCATATTCTTTTTCAACATTCACAATAAAAGTTTGAAAAAAAAATCCAGGAAACAATCGCACCTTTTGAGACAGCATGTGTTGATGAGATAGGGATAACACATAGGGAAATTCCAAGAGGAACCTGATTAGACCCTCAAAAACAAATGAACATATACGTCGATATTCTGTAACACTAATGAGAAGGTGGGCATTGAGAAGGATAGTTAAACATTGTTGAGCAGATAACATTAAGAAGTATATGCAGTTGGATTTAACTTGAGATGATCATAACCCACAAAGCTGATTCCACCAGAAGAAGTTGAACATCAGGTTGTTCTTGGTTTAATCTAGAGCCTGACTGAGCTCTTTGTGAATTTTTTCCTTTTTTTTTTAACCAAGAAATTTTTAGTTTTAGCATTATAAAAACAATCTGCTCCCTACAGAGAAAAAGAAATGAGCTCAGATCCATACCCAAGAAACAAAACGAATCTATTATATTCTGAAAGAAGTCAATTTCCATAAACTGACACTTGAAATCCTGCCTTACTGTGAGTTTCCCAAAACTATAACTTTCTCATGGATTATTTGTGTAAACTAGTGGTATTAGACTGTGCCATCCCTTAAAAATTGGAACAATAAGTAGGAATATAGCTAAAAATGTAGTGACAAAATGTAGTGGCCAGCTGCTGACCAGTGCTAAAACTAACACCTAAGTAAGATGCATGAATTAATTGCTTCAATTTTGCATAAAAGAGATGTCTTATTAAGAAAACAAGGATTTTACTCATATGTTTAAGTGACACGTTGAGAAAAAAAAAGATCCGGTTGCGTAGAGTCATAAGTGGGAGATATTCTAAAGCAATAGCCACAATACTTTGTTTGGAATCGGAAGGAACTGGTCTCTAAATTCCTTGGTAGCAGAGGGTTCTTGTAGCTGTTGTTTAGAGTTTTCAATTGTACCTGACTTTCCATGACTTTATTTGGGGTTTTCTTGGCAAAGATGCTGAAGGGATCTGCCATTTCCTTCTCCAGTGAATTAAGGCAAACAGAAGTTAAATGACTTTCCCTAGGTCACACAGCTAGTGAGTGTCTGAGGCTGGACTGAACTCAGGTCTTCCTGACTCCAGGTCCTGTGCTCTATCTATTATCCCACCAAGCTACTGGATGGCAGAGACAACTTCATCTTTTATTTTTATGTCCTCGGAGCCTTGAGCAGTGCCTGCAATACAGCAGGTGATTCATTTATTGGTTGATTGATTGAGTTCCAGGTCACTTGCTTATACTTACTAGTTAACATTTCTTTGGCATATCTAATTAAAAATCTCTTCCTTGTTCTCAGTGTATCCTGGACTGAAGGCTTCTCTTGGAATATTTTAGTGAACATGGTTACTTTCTGGCTCTTAGTTTGTGAACTGGTCTGGCACTCCCAAATCATAGCTGATTTATGTACTATCTCCTTCCAAATACAAAGGTATCAATGCTGACATGTTCTAAAAGTCTCACTTCTAATATTCTTCAAGTATTTGGCAGGAGTTGGTTTAACAAGCAGTTGTTTTACAGAGCACAGTCTTTTGCTGAGAGCAAAGAATATTTTTTTAAATGGAGATTTTAGATTTCCTTTTTACAACTTCCCAGGGCAGAGAAAGAATGTTTATACAGTGGAAAGAAAATAGGAATGGCTGAACATCCTTCTCACTACCACACGCCATCATTGTCACAGTAGATTTAGAGTTGAATGAGATATTAAAGATCATATATCTCCAACTTCTCATTTTAAAGATGTAGAAACTGAGGCCCAGAGAAGTCATATGTGTGTGTGTGTGTGTGTGTGTGTGTGTGTGTGTGTGTGTGTGTGTAAGAAAAGGTATCTTGAATTGGGATGCAGATGACCTGGGCTCAAACCCTGTCTTATCTATCTCAATATTTAGAAAATATTGAATTAAATATATGCATATTATGCATACATATTTATGTATTGATAAATCTGTATCTCTCAATGTTGAGAATGTATTGAATTATATATGTGTGTATATATACACATAGATAGATGACAGATAGATGACAAACAGAAAGATAGATACATAGAAAGAAAGAAAGGAAAGAAGAAAGAAAATAGATAGATAGACAAGGTTTGAGCTAAAGTCCTCAGCATTCAAATCCATGGTACTTCCCATTTAATATATTTGAAGTCTTCTAGTTCAAATACTTCATTTAATAGATGGAGAAACTGAGACCCAGATTGGGGCAGTCAAATGCTTTAAGTCAAACAGGTAGCAAGTAACAGCAGGGACTCAAATTCAGGTCTCCAGAAACATCTGTCACCATTTGTGGTTCTTTCATCTTTAAGTAGAACTGTGCAAATTAAAGTAAAAATATTTCTAAGGTAATAGAAAATACAAATAAGTTTTGATTGCTTAACTTATACACACATATATGTAATATACATACATATATATGTACATACACACATAATACAGTATGATCATTGTCTGGCCCAAAGGGTGTGCTTAAAGATCTTTTCTACTGACCATACGTTTGGACAAACATAGGTAATATTTATAGAGACAGGGCTTTTAAGATTTACAAAGCACTTTGCAAATATTACCTCATCTTATTCTCACATTATCCCTGGGAAGTAGGTGCTATTGTTACTTCCAGTTTACAGATGGGGAAACTGAGATATGCAAACGTTCAATGAATTGCCCTAAGTCACCCTGCAAGTGCAAGTCTAAAGCAAGATTCAGACTTGGGTCTTCCTCATCCCAAACTCAATCCAAGTCATCACTCCATTGACTCCACAGGGATTAGAGCTTCCTTCCCACAGGCAGCACTGTGTCTTGTCTCAAATTCTTTCTCTAGTGAGCTTTCTCTCCTCTTCTAGATCCTGCTTTCCCACCAAATCCCACTGGGTTAGGGCTCCAACCCAAGTCTGTGCCCAGAGCCAGTGCCTTTCTCTTGAAAATGAGGTCATACTTGAGGTCTTCCCCATATGAACCAAAGAGGAGGTGGCTGTGTTGTATTCAGACTTATAACTAACCTCTCTGAAAGATACTAAACCTATGACAAAGAATGAAGTGATGTAAAATCTGTGGACATCTGCCTCTCCTCTCTTTACAGTAATAAATGGACTCATTCACTAATGGCACATCCATTATGGTTGGGGAGCATCTCCACTCTAAAACTGCCCAGTCATAAGTCATTGTTCCTGCAGCACAGGTAAAGGAGGAGGCAGAAACTGCATCTCCCCTAAAAGGCCATAGGTCTTAGGGACATTAGGAAACTTGTGGAATTCTATCTGATTTTCAACATCTCATTCAATTCTCTGGAAACTATAAAAGTCCTTGTTATTTGCTCGTCTAACATTTGCTATCTCAGTGAGGCCAGCTATCTGACCGATGTCCATTGACTCCAGGTGTCTCTGAAGGGTATAGTAGGACTGTCCACTAACATTATCAGCTCAAGCTCTTATGTCTGTGTGCAGCTAACTCCTCTGACCCAACCCCCCCCCCCCAATGTTGGCCCCCAGTGATTAGTGTCCAAGTACTATTTACTGGATTGTCATGGATCAGTTTTTACAATGGGATATTTCTAAAGGAATAATGATAAGACAAGGTCTATGCCGAAGTGAGGAAGCTGTGGCATTGAGGCCACATGTGGCCTTCTAAGTCCTTGGGTGCGGTCTTTAGACTAAGGCCTAAGTTTTACAGTACAAATCCTTTTAGTAAGGAGATTTATTCTGTGAAGTTTGGACTCAGTCAAAGGGCTACACTTGAGGACCTAAAGGGCCACATATGTCCTCAAGGCTGCAGGTTCCCCACCCATACACTATGTTGTAAGAGGAGCACTATGGTGACAATAGCAGAGCAGTGGCAGTGGTGGCCCAACAATGGGCATGGGAGTAGAGGTGGTAGTTTGCATGGAGTAATACCAAGAGAAGACCAGGAGGTATAAGAATGGCAGGCCAAAAGGAAATGAAAAATGTTCCCATACACCTGCTACCCTTTGTGTTCTGGTCCAAACCCCTGGTCCCCTGGCTCTGTGACTTCACCATCTAGCTTGTCATTTCTCATGCCTATCCCTTCTCTGACTCCGAAAGGCTCTGCTTTCTGCCTATTGCCTTTCAGAAGGAAGGATTCCCTGTCTACCCACTGTAGGTGACAGTTGGATGTTTTCTGTCATTCTTAATATGGAGCTCCCTCCTATCAACATCTTGGCTCAGTGTTCTGGGCTCAGGGTGACCTGAAGGGTTCTTTGTATTCACTTGGTTTGTTGATTAATTCTTCAGTTTGCCTATTTTACTAGCCTTCCATTCTGCAGGAAGAAACTAACAGGTTTTTTTTTCTTTCTTTCTTTTTTAACTGAGCCTGCTTTTTGAGGGATTATTCTTTCTTCCTTCCTTTCTTTCTTCCTTCCTTTCTTCCTTTCTTTCTTTTTCTTCCTTTCTTTCTCTTTCTTTCTTTTCTTTCTTGTTTTCTTTTTCTTTCCTTCCTTCCTTCCCTCCTTCCTTCCTTCTTTCTTTCTTCCTTCCTTCCTTTCTATCAGAACAATTTTAAGCCTCACTTCCTATGTCTAACATACATACTGGTTCAGTCCAGTAAGTCCTCTACACCTTTTCAGACACATAATGATCATCGGAATATAGTTTTAGAGCTTGAAGAGACCTTAGAAGCTAACTCTATCCTTTCATTTTACATATGAAGAAAAATAGGTCCTATGTGGTTTAGCTGCTTGTCCAAGGTTACACAGCTATTAAATTCAGAGGTAGATTTTGAACCTACTTCTTTCTGACTTCCAGTTTAGCATCATATGCATTACAATATGTTGTCCGATAATTAGCAGTAGGGCAACTTATAATGACATAAAGATCATGATATGCTTTCCCTTCTGATCTTCTGTGATGAAAGTATTCATCGGATATCCATTTTAAATCAGTAGTAGGTAATAGGAAGTATTCATAATGAAAGAAAGGGGAAACTGTTGATAATAAGGGGTCTTTCTATGAATAAAACAATAAAAACGAAATGCCTTTCATATATTTCCCTTTATGTGTTTTTAATGAATGAATTAGACCATTGTCTATTGCAATGCTGTCAAAGTCAGCAGTCTCACCTTCATATAAGACATCTAAAATCAGATAGAAGAAGATGGTTGACTCATTATTGATGGAGACCATCTCATAAATAGGGACTTCAGAAAGAGAAAGAGAGAAGGGCAGGAGTCTGATTCCTGACCACTATCAATGCACTAAGAAAAGCAGTCGGGAGATTTCTTACAGACATCTGCAGCAGACGTTTAGTTATGCAGACCAGTATATCTGTAGCTTAATGTAGGTCCTTCTTACATCAAACTCCTTGAGATTGCTGCAGTAATCCTGACAATCTCTTTTGGTAGGTGGAACGTTGCAGGAGCCAGTAATATTTTATTTACTGTGTGCATATATTTAGTTGGTTTCCTCTTGGGAACCTGCAACTTAACAATAAACACAAAAGTGAACATTAATCCTCCCAAGCACACTGCCGATAGAGAAGTTTCCAAACCTAACTTTGAAAAGATTTTGTTCTTTCTTGCCCCACATGTGATGCAGAGAATAATCCAATTTTATTACTGTCGGAAGACAGACAACACAACTCAAGTTAAATGATGGCCAGATTTTTGCAGGAACACATGTAGCCTATTCTCAGCTAGTTTCAATTCTTCTCCAGTCTCATGTAAATTTGTTGTATTACTTTTTTCTTTTTTAGTACTTCCATATAGTCTATGTAAGGAAGGGATTTGAAATACATGCCTATAGTCCCATCAAAACCTTATGCTAAATTAAAAGTGGCATCTCTTTAAAGGGAATGTTGACTCTAGTGTCCCCATGGATCCATGACCAATTGGTATTTAAGTGGGACAAATTCACCTTCCAACAACAAAACAGCTTATATGAAACAACCAGGTAGAGCAATAGGGTAAGTTAATAGAATACCCATTCTTGTCCTTAATATGGAAACATTACCAGTCTTTTTTTAATGTTTTTGTGTGTATGTGTTATTAATATTATCTGTTGAATTGTGTAACATTTGGTATTGAAAAAAGAAATGAAATGCTGCACTACTTCAAAGTCTAACGGTCTACTAAACAAAACTCATCCTAAACCTACTTGACTTATTTAGAGTTAAACAGAATGGAGAATATTAAAGTAGATCCATCTGAAAATAATACATTTGAATCTTTAAGATATATCAATATTAAATTTCAAATTACAGAAATACTTTTTATTTCAAAGTGTTGACTTAATATGGTAGAGCAATTATATGAGGTTTCAACTCAATCTCAACTGAACTCTAGACAAAACAGGTTGAGCTGAGAATGAAACTTATTTAATGTGAAAGCTCTCTGCTTTCTTTTTTCCGTATTGAATCTCTTTTTTTTGTTTGAAATGTCTTGTTTTGAAAGAGTTAATGTCTAAAGAAATTCTTCTCACAAAAAGCAAAACTTTGAAATCACTATCTACACATTGCTGCTAATTTAAAAGGATCAAATAAATTGTTTATTGTTGCCAGGAGATGTTCAAATTATAAAGTGTGTCTCCTCCCACTGCCTTCAGAATTCTGTGTGGTGTTGCATTATTCATACCAACCGCCGACATTTCAACAGATTAGCAGTGTAAGTAAGAGTAAAATGGATTTTTTTTTTTATATTCTAGCCAATATGATTACTTTGTTAAAAAAAAAAGAATTCTAAACATTATGGATTCTGAGATTTTGCTGCCATCTTCTGATGAAAATTCTCTGCTTGGAAAAGGTAATTGTCCTAAAATTGACAAGGTTAAGAAGGTAATAGAAACTACTTTCATTTTCTTCTATGTGTCACAGATGCAAGCTAAAGGAAATTAAGGCTCAAGGGTGTATGGCTGATTGGATAGGAAGCAGACAAAAGGAGACATTTGAATCAGCTGCAAGATAAAAGGGTAGAAATAGAGATAGGGAAGCCAATAAAGATTGAGTCCCATTGCATAGTAGAAAGAGTTCTGATCTTGGAGTCCAGACTTGAATAAAAATTCTACTTCTGACACTTACCAGATGCTCACTTTGATTAAACTACTGATCCACTCTGATCCTTAGTTTCTTCATCTGCAAAACAGAGAAAACAGTTCCTATGGTATCAGTATCACTGGATTGTGGTGAATATTAATTGGTATGATGTGCATTATAAATGTCAGATATTATGATGACAAAGTCATTATCCTATCTACCCTCTTCTCTAAGTATATTCAGTTTCCTGCTGATCCACATAGGAATATGGATTTTGTTATCTGTATCCACACCATGATGTCACAATTTAGGTATGGAGAACCTCTCCCTTAGTGAATAATACCTAGCATTCATATCAGGCTTTAATGTTTGCCAATTTCTGTACAGCCATTACCTTGTTTTAAAATCCCAATAGCCCTAGCACGCAGGGTCTGTAGTAATGATGATAATTACTACCTTACAAAGGAAGAAATGCTAGCATCCTTAAGTGAATCACCCAGAATCACTCAGCCAATGGATAGAAGACGTGGCTTTGAGCCCAGATCTTCCTAATCCAAAACTTAACATTCTAACCACTTATGAGGTGCTGCCTAGTAGTCATCAGGCAGGTGTGAAGATGCTCCCCTCTACCTGAATACATTTCTTACTCCATTCTCCCTCTTTGACCCCATTTGATCTGAGACATAATCCTAAGAAAAACTATTTGTTTTCCAGAATATACCCCAAATTCCAACTCTCTTTTTTGGAAAAGAAAGAAGATGCACAGATAAAGAACCCTGTTGGGGGTAGGGATGAGAGACCATTAGTGTGGTAGAAAATCCACCAGACTTAATATTAGGAGAGACTTGAGTTTTCATCCCAGCTCTCAGCTTTCATGACCTCAGCTCTCTTGGTCTCATTTTTCTCACTCATAATATGAGTTAGTTAGATGACCTCTACTCTCTTTCAAATGCAGATGAAAAGAAATGTAGTATGGGGCAAAATATGAGCCATGGGATCCAAGTTCTAGTCCAGACTCTCCTACTTTCTAGTTATGTGACCTTGGTCTAACCTGGCCTCAGTTTCCTCATATGTAAAATAAGGGGATCAGCCTAGATGATCTTGTAAGCCCCTTTCAACTCTGAATCTACAACACTAAATTACCGGAGCAAGGATTGTCAGCCTTTGTATGTATGGCATGAACTCCTCTAGAAGACTAGGGAGGTTTATGGATCCCTTCTCTGAATCATTTTTAAAAGACTAGACAAGGCTGGGGAACCTATAAAAGGACACACTTGAGGACGTAGAGGGCTACATGTGTCCTTGAGGTCACAGGTTCCCCACCTGTGTTAGGGTTACCTCCAAACTTAATTCTATTGAAATAGTTATTTTTGTTTTAGAATACAAAGATTCCCAAGTTAAAAAAACCTTTAACCATACATATGATTCTCTGTCTTGTGATGGAACCATCCTGCTTTCCAAGGAGAAAACATGCATATTAAGTAATCTGTTATGCTACCTTAAGAAAGAATCTGACCTCACAATTTCTAAAACAGTGCTATCCAGTTTGAGATTAGAGACAACTGCAAAATTCACTCATTTTAATTTATCTTTTGGGATCCATTAAGCAAATCTAGAATAAAGAAGAAGGTGTAGAAATCAAGTAGAACACTGCTATTTTCAGGTATACTCCCAACTACTTTTATGTCCAAGGCACTTTTTAAAAATTTCTCCAATCTCATTCATATGTTATCTCCTTTTAATCTCACAGGGGCTCTGAGAATCAGGTAGGGAAGATATTATACTCTTAATTTTACAGACGAGTGAACTGAAGAGTTGTAAACTGACTGTCCCAGCTTTGTTGCTAAATACTGTTTGACCTTGGGCAAGTAATTTCACTTCTCTGGACCTTAGTTTTCTCTTTTGAAAAATAGGGAGCTAAGATTAGATCCTTCAGAAAGAATATTTCATAAGATCATTCCAAACACTAACATTGTATGACTTGTATATTTGTTCGATATAATTTGCCCAAGATATGGCAATGACATGAATTTCTATCTCCTATTAATTATTCAATTAGTAACAAAGCTTTCATTAAGTACCCACCGCATGTGAAGTGCTGCCAAGCATTGGAGACGTGGTTGAAAAAATAAACAAATCAATAAATAAACAATCCCTACTCTCAAGGAGTTTCCATTCAAACAGGAAAGAAAAGTACACGAAGACATAAGTACAGGATAAGCATAAAGTGATTCAATACAAATACACATGAAATAATTAAACACAAGACAGTTTGAGAGGGAAGACAGGAGCAGATAGAAGAGCAGGAAAGAGGATAATGTCAAAACTGTGTCTCAAGGGGTAAAAATGACTCTGTGAGGCAGAAACAAGGAGTGAGTAGACTTCAGGTAGAGGAAAATGTACACTCTCTCCATTGGGCAGGAAACCTAATGGACCAATTTAGGGGGCAGATGAAACTTGTCTTCAAGTGTCCTACTCTCTAAATTTCAGTGATCTTTTCTGCAAGTACAAGGGAAGGCAAAACACATTTATATAGGACCTACTATGTGTCAAGCACTGAGCTAAGCGATTTTTACAAAAATTATCACATTGGATCATCAAAAAAACCCTGAGAGGCAGGTGTTATTATTGTGTCCATTTTGCCATTGAGAGAGGTTAAGTGACTTGCCCAATCACTCTATTGATAAGGTTTGAGTCTTTAGGGGGAGCCAATAGGTAGCCTTTAATGATAGAATCTGAATTCAATGGGGAAAAATTGATTAAATAAAATGATTTTGAAAAGATGGATGACAAAACAGTCAAAAGAATCTTTTTTTTCCACTTTTTTAAAACAATATTTTATAGTCATATTTTTAGTTTATCATTTGAGGAATAATTTTATGTGCTCATGTAGAGGTTATAGATATATATACATATAGATAGATAGATAGATAGATAGATAGATAGATAGATAGATAGATAGATAGATAGATAGTTATCTTTTCCTTCATGTATATGTTGTTTCTCAGTCATCTTTCAGCTTTATCTGACTGTTGATGACCCCATTTGGGGTTTTTCTTGGCAAAGATACTGGAGTGGTTTACCAATTCCTTCTCCAGTTTATTTTCCTGATGAGCAACTGATGTAAACTGGGTTAGGTGACTTACCCAAGAGTGACATGACTAGTAAATGTCTGGGGTGGTATTTGAACTTAGGAAGACCATCCAGAGCAGTACTTTATCCAATAGAAGGCATTGTATAATGACGTGTAGATTCTCCTTAAACACACAGTATGTCAGGATTTCAATAGCAAAAGATTACTGCTTTATTCACATCAAAAAATTATCACAGAATATTGGGGATGTATCACTTTGTCAGGAACTTAGTGTTAGAAAAGTGAAGGACCTATGATATTATTTATGTGGAAGACCAACACTGTGGAGACTTTATCAACTACTGTAGATCTCAGCACATTTTTGTAATGATCAAATATGATGATATCTATAATGTAGATAATTTGAATCCCAGATGTCCTTACTAAGTCTTGGTAAACTGTAATACCTAAAATGTTTTTGTGAATAAAAGGTCATACAAAGTGGTAAACTGTCAAGTAAGGACTAGAACTCAGGTCCATTGGCTTTGGCTCCAGTTCCCCTTTTCTACTACATCATGATGACTCTCATCTAAAATTAGAAAGGATTACCATTACCAAGGTTACAAAGGTAAAAAGTGATGAGCCAGAATATGCATTCAGGTCTCAGTGAATAAATCCAAAGGAGATGACTTAAAGGTCAATTGACTTGCCCAGGGTTGCATAGCCAGTAAGGTGAGGTGAGCATAGCCAGGCGGTGAGATTGGGTCTTCATGACCCAAACCCAACCCTCTCCATTGTTCTTTGTTATCTCTGGAATTTATTAAAGCAAAAGAAAATTCCAAAGTGGTTAGTAATAAACTGTGTGACCAACAGAGTGTTCTGTGAACTCACCCAAGAATTCTACTTCCCAAAAGGATCCAATCTAAAAACAATGGAAAGAAGACTGGTTCTTCAATCAGAGAACCTAAGTTCAGATTGTTTTCTGTTCTGGTCAGAAACTTTGAAGGTCTTGCTTTCCTGGACTGATATTTTTTCTCATTGCAAATCAGACCATCCATCTTTTGTCTCAATTCTTACTTAGCCTTGTTCATTGAATAGGCAATTCAGACAAACTGGCCTCAGACAAACTGCAACCTGTAAAAGACCTTAATTTAGACAGACCAGTGTCATCCACTGCACCCTGCACCATGGCCAGTCATTCCGACCTTTGTCTTGTCACTGGACTTCAATGACTCTGGAGAAGAGAGTGAGGCTGATGACTTTGCACAGCCCTGCCTCACTTCAATCCAATTCACGGGCAAGTCAAGCCATCACCCTCCAGATGTCATTAGTCCTCTTCTACAACAAAGGGCAAACAACAGCCACAACATGCCTCATGTACATTCTATCTGTGGGAGTTTGGACAAGTCATTTCATCATGCCAGGCCTCGCCTTCCTCCTCTGTAAATAAACTAGTTGGACTAGAGCTGGTCACTGAGTTTCCATCTACCCAGACCTCTGATGAACCCTATTGACCAATTTTTTAAATACCTCCTATATGCCAGGTCCTTATGCTAGGATTACAGAGACAAAAGTGAAACAGTCATGGACCTCAAGAAGCTTGAGTTCTACTGGAGAAGACAACATTAACATGTCTTTCATGTAACAATTGCCTGTTGAACAATAATGAGTCTCCTTGCAATGACAAGATCTCCTATATTACATTTCTCATGATTTAATAATTACAGGTGACATTTAAAGAAGGAATCTAATGCATTATCACCCACAATCACCACAACAATTCATGAGGAATATTTCCCCATTCATTTGTCCCAAAGAGGCATCTAGGTAGAAAACTGAATACAACCAGGAAGACCTGAATTCAAATCACACCTTAGACATTCACTAGTTGTGTGACCTCAGGTAAATCTCTGTTTGCCTCAGTTTCCTTAACTGTAAAATAAGGATAATAGTAGTACCTACCTCCCAGGGTTGTTGTCAAGATCAAATGAGATGTGTAAAGTGCTTAGCACAATGACTGACACATTGTACTTACTATATAAATGTTAGCTGTGCTGCTGCTACTACTAGTATTACAATACTTCTGTTTGCCTCAGTTTCCTCAAAAATAAAGTGGATGTCATAGTACCAATGGAGTTGGTCTCAGAACCAAGAAGCATTGTTTCCCAATCCTGACTGATACATGTTGGAGGTTACTCGGGTTCTCTAAGGAAGAGAAACAAAGAAGATTTATATAGCACCTACCATGTGCTGAGGACTGCATTAAATGTTTTAAAATTTATTATCTAAGTTGATTCTTACAGCAACACTGGGAGGCAGGTGCTATTATTTCTTCAATTTTACAGCTGATGAAACTGAGGCAAACAGAGGTCAAGAGAATTGCCCATAGTCACACAGGTAGTAAGAGATTAAAGCTTGATTTGAACTCAGGTCATCCTGGCTCCAGACTCATGGCTCTGTCCATTGACACTCTAAGCTGCAAAGCAGGGATCTACATTGTTAGAGAGAGTTATCCCAATGGAAGATGATGCCTACCGCCTTATGCCAATATGTCACAAGATTAATTGAAGATCATTTGATTTCTTTTATCTACATTTTTAAAGTCATTCACCTTAAAGTTCCTTGAGTTTTAAGTTCTTTAAAAAAAAAGGAAATTTATAGACTTGATATGATCATTTCTTCAGAGATTGCACATAAAATTAGAGGAAAGAAATAGAATTTCAATTCTCAGCTTATGACTATATGTCCAAGTAAGTTAATAGAATCCAATAAAAAATTAAACTAATCAAGATTAGATTAATTCAAGCTAATGGTACCTGAATTAGATTTGCCTGATTATTTCACCTTTCCACTTGTTCCACACAACTAATTCTGACCACTGTTGTTATTTCACTTTTCATACTGTCTCCCTCAGACTTTGTTCGCATTCTTAGCTGCAGGATTTATGGATGAATCAAGATGTTAGCCTCAAATGGAATCTCTTCTCACCTTGAAAATGCTGCTTAGTTTGAAGCATCCCCAAATGGTGTGTCCTGTTCCTATAGAATTCTCTAGATTAGGTTTGACTTCATATGATCGTGTTCTTCCCTGCTTATTAGATTCCTTCTGTTTTATGAAGTTAGTGATTTAATACTGTGCTATTCATTCCAGAGTTAGTCTTTCTTTGGACTTCCCTTTGTTTTCATGCCTGAAGCACATGGCATACCTAAAATATTCTCCCCGAATATGGTTTCCTGCCCAGTGCATTTAATTTAAGCAGCCTTCACCACTTATCATGTGGCAGAATGCTTTAAAAAAAGATACATTAAACATTTTCTAGAAATATAAATGTATCTCCTAACTACGCTATTGATAGAGTGAGGAATTATTCTCTCCATAGTAATTTTTTTGTAAGTATCTTTCAAGTGATGTTTGTCATCTTTTATCCTCTGCTGACTTACATCTTATGTCATCATTAAGTATATGTTTTCCCATATTTCATTTTGATCTCTAAAGTATTAAGTTCCCAAAGTTTTCAGCAGCCGAGTGATGGGCTACTCAGACATGCCTTTCAGAACGAGAAGCAATGAGCCAGGCACTACTCCATCCTGTTCAAGTACATTGTCAGAAGAATAAATACAGCTTTTCTTTGGCTAATTAACATGTTAACTTCTTCTATCAGTTCATAACCAGATACTGTACACAAGGTAGGAGAATTGATAGCTCTTCATTTAGGAAAAGAACTGATCGAGTGAATCAATGAACCATCCACTTTGCAGTAATGAGCTTCCCAAAATTAGACTTAACTCAGATGACAGAAATAGCAGGAGATCCATAATATCCTGTTATTATAACAGACATTTGTTTACTTGAGAGAATCTAATACCAGCTGATTAAATTTTTTAATGTTTACTTATTATACTCTAAGCTTGTTCAAACATTTGAAATGAGGTTGACTCCTCAACAGATAATGATGGTCTTATGCAAATCAGCCCTATCTTCAAATGGAGCAGACTGTATTGTTTATTAAGAACTCAAGTGAGGGCTTTGGAGTGATCATAGTTCACAGAATGGCAGGCCTCTTCAACCCAAATGGCTTGAGAGGTAATTTAAACTGATATGCTTATAGATAAGTGTTCTGATTTTTCAGCCCTGTATGGATGAAGCCCAACTCTTGTTAGCTTTTTAGAGGGCAGTGCTGGTCAGCTGCCTTCTGTGCACCTGGCACACCAATGAGAATACAAATGGGGAAAGCTCAGAGATGAACTACATAAGAAATAGAAATACAAAGTTACATGAGGGACATAATGGATAGAAGCAGCTTTACTTGGGGTAAAGAAGTACTAGGTTCATATCCCGGATCATTTACTGTGACCCTGAGAAAGTGATTTGTTTGTTCCTCACAATTCCCATCTGTAAAATTGGTCTTATTTCCCTCTGAAGTCCTTTTTATTTCTAAATCTATTTCCTTCTAAATCTTTGAAATAGTGGCTGCCCTCAGGGAGATTACAATCTACACTTGAGTTATGGGACTTTTTTTTAATCTCTATACGCTAAAGTGCCTGCTTATATCTTGCCCAAGTGGTTAAAAGCTATTTTAACGTACTTCAGCTGCTCAAGGTTGAGAGGCAAAGAGCATGCTGTGGTGAATTAGTTATTTACAAGTTATTTACAGCTAGATGGCGCAGTAGATGGAGTATTAGGCCTGGAGTCAGACAAGAGTTCAAATCTGGCTTCAGCGTCTGGTATATAAGAAACCCTATATAAATTCTGGCTCTCATCATCATTGTCTTGGCTCCTCCATCAGAATGTGAGCTCTTTGAGGAGCAGGGACCGTTTTTAGTTTGGTTCTTTGTTACAATATCCCCAGTACTCAGCATTGTGCCTGGGATAGGGAAGCTGCTTAATAAATGTTTATTGAATTACTATGTGATACTTCCTTTTTTTTCCTCAGCAACTACAATGCCCTCTGCATGTGACAGCAAGATTCAAATAACTTAAAAAGAAATCAAATATTACTTTCTATTGCACAGAAGATTAGGAGGAGTATTCAGAACTTCACTTTTCCAAAGGCGTAATAAGTGAATTCAAGTATTCTCTCTGAGTATTTATACTTTCTCTCCCACCACCCCCCCGTCCCCCCTCTCCCTACCCCTCTACTTTTCTTTGTCTCTGTCTTTCTCTGTCTCTGTCTGAATGACTCTCTGTCTCTTTCTGTCTGTCTCTCTGTCTCTATCTCTGCCTCGGTACCCCAACTCCTTTTCCTGTTTTCCAGTTCTCTCCCTCAAATCGTTTTTTTTTTTAACTGATATTTATGGTTATAAAAGAAGAGAAAAAAATTTAATCTATGTATACATACTATTTGTGTATATATATGTATGTATGTATGTATACATGTGTGTACAGTTTCCTATAAACTTTGTTGAAAACAATTTTAATAAAATGTTAGAAAATGAAAAAGTCTAAAATAATCCCATTATAAATGTACTTTTTGTCATATGTCACATTAATTCCTGTAATGTAATGTAACTATCTGTTGACTGATATTTGTTTCAGCTTAATTTTTTTTCTTAATATTGTCAAATATCTTTTAATCTTTCAGTTCAAAAGCATTTTTTTTGAAAAATAGTCAAATGAATGCTGTTCGGACATAGAAAAATGATAAGTCTTTGAAAGTCACCATGTATATTAGCTAAAAGGACATAAAAGCAACCTGTAAATTAATGAAAAAGGGAAGGGTCACATTCACAGGTACTGTCAGGGAAGCCTTTATGCCTAAGGTCTGGTTGTTGTCCTTCGTTCTCAAAGAGGACCATAATGAAATCACCATGATAAACTCAAGTTTCAATGTGTCCAACTCTGGCTGATCAGACCAATACTAGCTTGAAATGCTGTACCACAGATTGGGCACAGATAGTCCATGTGAACATTTGGGGTGGATACTCTAAATTTGCACATCTTACATTTACTTTGTGTTGTCTCAATTTCATTCTGAGTGGTCCTGTGCCAGTGTCTCTCATGTTGCTAATTAAATCCAAAGTTCTTGAGAGAGACCTTAAGAATGTCATTGTATCGTTTCTTCTAGCTACCATGTAATTGCCTGCTTCATGTGAGTTCTCCATAAAATCATCTTTTTGGCAAGTGTACATTCTGCGTTAGAACAACATGGCCAACCCATCAGAGTTGTGCTCTCTGACACATAGTTTGAATGCTTGGCAATTCAGCTCAAGCAAGGACCTCAGTATCTGGTACCTTATCCTGCCAGGTGATCTTCAGAATCTTCCTAAGACAGTTCAAATGGAAGTGATTCAGTTTCCTGGGATGGTGCTGGTAGACTGTCCATGTTTCGCAGGCAAACAACAATGAAGTCAGCACAACAGCTTTGTAGACCTTCAGTTTGGCAGTCAGTTTAATCCCTCTTCTCTCCCAAACTTTTCATCAATGTACCCATTGAAAGAAAGGTTGAAACAGACATTGCCAGAGCACTACTTAAGGTAGGTCCTGAGTAGAAGGGAAAAACTTCCAGTCAGTCATGAATGGAGTCTGTTCCTAGATTAAAGGGAACTAATACAAGGGTTGGAGAGAGGATAAGACTCTCTGGCCCATTCCACAAAATTTAGAATCAAATGTTTTCAAAATGAATAGTTAAATAGTAAAGTTTGCCTGTACATGCATACATGGTAAAAACAAACAAAAAAAAAGAAGACCCTAATGTGTAAAATTCACTCATATTCTAGACAGATTTACAGAGGAATATAGTTCTGGCCATCTGCTTATAAAGAAATATATGAAGACATTAGCATCATGCTATATATATAATATAGTTAGAAAAAACTTCTCAATTTCTTGCATTAACATTAGATAGGTGTCAAGATATAAAAGGGTATGGGTTACAAGGATTTTCCTTTGTTGTTTTTTTATTATACTGTTTATTCAGACTTTCAGAATCAACATAAAATTTTTATAAGTTAAATTAATTCTTTTTGGTGTTAGATGGTAAAGACACATTAAACGTTTATGAAATTCAAAACTAGAATGTAATTTTCATGTTAAAGTTTTGTTTTCAAGATAAATTACCTTGCCTTGATGTCACCATGATTTTTTTTTAGAGCTTTCATGTTGTGGAGACATGCAAATTACTGTTATATTAGATTAATGGCTAAGTTTCAAGAAAATGAAACCTAATGAATAACTCAGCTAATATATGCAATGTGTATTTTCTCTTACAGAGGGTATTGGTTTGAAAATTAGCATAATATGCAAATAAGTAAAATATCAACATCTTGATTTTCTATTGTCAACATACCAAAAATTAGCCAGGCATTTAGCTCTACAATTAATAAACACCTGTATGCTCATTCTATTGTGATCTGAAATTTGTCCTTTTTTCATCCCTTTTATTTGTATCAATTCCAGTGAATGTACTGTTAGCAGTTCACATTCTCTTCTTATTTCTGAAAAAGGTCCATCAGTTTACACCAAATTCTACTTTTATAAATATTCATTGAAAAAGTAATACTGAATTGTAAAAAAATATATGAAAGGCAATAGTTTACTAATGAACTGTATAACTTTGCTTAAATACATAAATTAATTCAAATAAAAATGCATACCAAGAGCCACAACACACACACACACACACACACACACACACACACAAGCACCTAGGTGGAATGGGATTGTGGGGCACTGAATTCACTCAAACAATTCAATTAGTGGATTTCAACTGATTCATAAGAGTTGAAGGGAAGAAATGAGAAAAATGGTTTACATGTATAAATCAATCATTATTAATCACCTATCAAAAACCATACATAACCTTGACAAAGGCCTAACTTCAGCTTGATTGAATGTGGTACACACTGTACCACAACAGATAGAAATTCCAAATGGCTAAATAAGCTAAATCTGAAAATGTCACCTTTTTTTTAGCTTGCAGTAATAAAAAATCAAAGAAAATGGGACAGATTTGATGGGCTAGGGAATGAATTCTCAACAAGACAAAATTTAGAAGAGATTATAAAGGACAATTGAATGATATAAGATTTTTAAAAAAAATTTTAGGATGTACTCAACTGACACAAGTAGATTGATAATGAGAAATATGGGGCAGCTAGGTTGCACAGTGGATAGATCACCAACCCTAGAGTTGAGGAGTGGAGTTTAAATCTCAGCCTCTGATACTTACTGTGATCTGGGGCAAGTCACTTAACCTTGATTGTTTAAAAAAAAAAAAAAAAAGAGAAAAGAAAGCAATGTATGGATCAGAAAGAAAATAGCTATATCAAATGTCTCTGAGGAAAGGCTGATGTACACAATTTAGACTGAATTCCAGTCACCATAGTGTCTAACTTTGAGTGTCAGGTTTGATTTCTCACTTTCACATACTCCCTCAATCCCTAATCTAATCACTCGGCAAATCTTTTTGTTTCTTTAAAAATGAGATCTCTCTAATGGAATCCTTCCTCTCCAATCATGCAATCAAGACCCTAGTTGAGATCCTCCTTACCTCACTCCCAATCAATTGTAGCAGCTTTCTAATTATTCTTCCAGCTTCAAAGTTCTCTGCACTCCAATCCAACCTTCCTATAAAGTCAGATTGATTTTCCTAAAGCAGATTCTGGGTCACTCCCTTTCTTTCAGTAAACTGCAGAGGTTCCCTATTACCTCTAGCACCAACTATAAACTGATCTTTGGAACATTTAATGCCATTCACATCCTACCATCAACTTACATTTGCAGTTTTATTATATGTTAGCCTTATTCATATTCCCTTCAGTTCAGGGTTTTTCACTGGTCCTCACATGTGGTCCTCATTTCCCATTCCTGTACCTTTGCAGTGGCTCTCCCCCATGCTTGGAATACCCTGCCTTCCTACCTCTAACATTCAGAATGATTAGACTGTAGGGAGACTCACCTGAACACCATCTCCTTGAGGTTTTCCTCATCCCCCAGTTAATGTCTTCCCTACCCAAATCATCTTTTAATCTACATTTGAGTTTTCTGTATATACCTCACTCAGTAAGCATTTTAAAGTACTGTCACTGTGTTATATTCTAGAAATTAAAAGGAAAGTAAATACAAACAAACAAAACCACCAAGCCCTCCCCTTTGTAGAGGGTATATGGGGATGTTATACAGAGCAGATAAATGCAAAGTGAAAGAGGAGTCACTGGCAGCTGGGAGTCAGAGCCCTCCTGTAGAAGAGGAGACTCAAGCAGAATCCTAAATCAGGAAGTTTAGAGAACTGAAAGACTGAGTTAAGGGGACAGAACCTTCCAGGCATGGAGATCCAATATCAAGTCTGATGAAAGGCCAGTAGGTCAGTGGCTGATTCCTGGGAGGAAAAGAAGAGGGGAGTGAGGTATAAGGAGACAGGAAAGGGAGGAAGGAGTCAGGGTACAAACAGCTTTAAATGCCAAAAAGATGATTTTATATTTGATCCTGGAGATGAGTAGCCTGAGGAATCCATTGAGCATGAGGATGGCATGAACAGACATGCACTTAATAAAGATCACCCTTACAGCTTAGTGCAAGACAGATTACTAGCAAAAGAGATCTGAGGCTAAGAGACAAACTAGCATGCCATTCAAATAACTCAAAAAAGAGGTAATAAAGGCCTGAACAAGGCTGTGGTTATAGAAAGAATGAGAAGGACACGTAGAAGAGAGATGTTGGGGGGGCAGAGCCAAGATGGCGGAGTAGAAAGACACACATACACATAGCTCCGAACCCACAACCCACAGAACGGCTACAGGGGAGTAACTCAAGGCGAATTCTGCACCCAGAGGCCACGGAATATTGGAGCGAGGGAGATTTCTGTTCCGGAGAGACCTGCAAACCTCTCGCGGGGGGTCCTTCGCGCTGCGGACTTGGCGCCGGGACTGGGAGCTGAGGGCAGCCCTGCCGCGGCTGTGGCATTGAGAGGAAAAGTTCCCAGCGGGCTTCGGGGACGGGAGCTCCAGCGGCCACACGGGTCCCACCACCCACAGAGGGACCTGCAAACCTCTCGCAAAAGGTCCATCGCGCTGCAGACGCAGAGCCCAGCCCAGCTCAGACCTGCTGCGGCCACGGCACCAAGAGAAACAGACCCGAGCAGGCTTCAGGGACGGGATCTCCAGCAGCCGCACAAGTCCTTCCACCCAGAGGTGACTGGGGTCGGTGAGAGAGTCTCTTTGGCGGGTCAAGAGGGGAGTGGGGTGCCCCCATGATTCGGGCCCCCCCCGGGAGGTAGAAGCTGAGAGGTGGCTGCAGACAGGGGCTCCCCAAGTGGGCGGGAGCCTGGATCCATTGTGGAAGGTCTGTACATAAACCCCCTGAGGGAACTGAGCCTGAGAGGCAGCCCTGCCCCGACCTGACCACCTGAACTTAATTCTCACACTGAATAGCAGCCCTACCCCCACCAAAAGCCCTAAGGCTGGAAGCAGCATTTGAATCTCAGTCCCCAAACGCTGGCTGGGAGGATCAGGAGGCGAGGTGGGTGTGAGGAGAATATTCAGAGGTCAAGTCACTGGCTGGGAAAATGCCCAGAAAAGGGAAAAGAAATAAGACTATTGAAGGCTACTTTCTTGGAGAACAGGCATTTCCTCCCTTCCTTTCTGATGAGGAAGAACAATGCTTACCATCAGGCAAAGACACAGAAGGCAAGGCTTTTGCGTCCCAGGCCACCCAATGGGCTCAGGCCATGGAAGAGCTCAAAAAGAATTTTGAAAATCAAGTTAGAGAGGTGAAGGAAAAACTGGGAAGAGAAATGAGAGAGATGAAAGAAAAGCATGAAAAGCAGATCAGTTCCCTGCTAAAGGAGACCCAAAAAAATGTTGAAGAAATTAACACCTTGAAAACTAGCCTAACTCAATTGGCAAAAGAGGTTCAAAAAGCCAATGAGGAGAAGAATGCTTTCAAAAGCAGAATTAGCCAAATGGAAAAGGAGATTCAAAAGCTCACTGAAGAAAATAGTTCTTTCAAAACTAGAATGGCACAGATGGACGCTAAGGACTTTGTGAGAAAGCATGATATCACAATACAAAACCAAAAGAATGGAAAAATGGAAGATAATGTGAAATATCTCATTGGAAAAACAACTGACCTGGAAAATAGATTCAGGAGAGACAATTTAAAAATTTTGGGACTACCTGAAAGCCATGATCAAAAGAAGAGCCTAGACATCATCTTCCATGAAATTATCAAGGAAAACTGCCCTGAGATTCTAGAACCAGAGGGCAAAATAAATATTCAAGGAATCCACAGAACACTGCATGAAAGAGATCCCAAAAGAGAAACTCCTAGGAACATTGTGGCCAAATTCCAGAGTTCCCAGGTCAAGGAGAAAATATTGCAAGCAGCTAGAAAGAAACAATTCAAGTATTGTGGAAATACAATCAGGATAACACAAGATCTAGCACCCTCTACATTAAAGGATCAAAGGGCATGGAATAGGATATTCCAGAAGTCAAAGGAACTAGTACTAAAACCAAGAATCACCTACCCAGCAAAACTGAGTATAATACTTCAGGGGAAAAATTGGTCTTTCAATGAAATCAAGGACTTTCAAGCATTCTTGATGAAAAGACCAGAGCTGAAGAGAAAATTTGACTTTCAAACACAAGAATGAAGAGAAGCATGCAAAGGTGAACAGCAAAGAGAAGTCATAAGGGACTTACTAAAGTTGAACTGTTTACATTCCTACATGGAAAGACAATATTTGTAACTCTTGAAACATTTCAGTATCTGGGTACTGGGTGGGAGTACACACACACACATGCACACACGCACACATACATAGAGACAGAGTGCACAGAGTGAATTGAAGAGGATGGGATCATATCTTAAAAAAAAAATGAAATCAAGCAGTGAGACAGAAATATATTGGGAGGAGAAAGGGAGAAATGGAATGGGGCAAATTATCTCTCATAAAAGAGGCAAGCAAAAGACTCATTAGTGGAGGGATAAAGAGGGGAGGTGAGAGAAAAACATGAAGTCTACTCTCATCACATTCCACTAAAGGTAAGAACAAAATGCACACTCATTTTGGTAGGAAAATCTATCTCACAATACAGGAAAGTGGGGGACAAGGGGACAAGCAGGGTGAGGGGGGATGATAGAAGGGAGGACATGGGGAGGAGAATGCAATTCGAGGTCGACACTCATGGGGAGGGATAGGATCAAAAGAGAATAGAAGTAATGGGGGACAGGATAGGATGGAGGGAAATATAGTTAGTCCTATACAACACAACTATTATGGAAGTCATTTGCAAAACTACACAGATTTGCCCTATATTGAATTGCTTGTCCTCCAAAGGGAAGGGGTGGAGAGGGAGGGAGGTAAAGAAGTTGGAACTCAAAGTGTTAGGATCAACTGTAATGTTCTTACCACTAGGAAATAAGAAATACAGGTAAAGGGGTATAGAAAGCTATCTGGCCCTACAGGACAAAAGAGAAGACGGAGACAAGGGCAGAGAGGGATGATAGAAGAGAGAGCAGATTGGTCACAGGGGCAATTAGAATGCTTGGTGTTTGGGGGGGGGAAGGGATAAAAGGGGAGAAAATTTGTAACCCAAAATTTTGTGAAAATGAATGTTAAAAGTTAAATAAATCAAAAAAAATGAAGAGAGATGTTGGGAAGGTCAAAATGACAAAATTTGACAGATGTTTTGATATGTGAGGTGAGTAAGGATGAAGAGCTGAGAATGGTATTGAGTGTTAAAGCTTGGGTGAGTATATTGATTCTCTCATTGGTGAAAGGGAAGCTCAGAAGGGGAAGGAAAGTATTTTGGATAAAGATAATGAGTTCTGTATCGAATTGGCCATCCAGCTTGAGATGTCCAAGACTTAGCTGATGATAGATGACTACTGTGCAGCTGACAGACTAGAATTGGATGTATAGATTTGAGAATCATCTTCATAGAGATAACAGAATCCACATTTGCTGATGATATTACCAAGTGAGAGTACAGAGGGAGAGAGAAAACCCAAGACTGAGCTTTGCGGGGTATAAATAGTTATAGCGTATGAGGTGGATAAAGAATCAGCTAAAGAGACTGAGGATTTGTTAGGTAGAAATGAGAAGATATCCAGGAGAAAGTGAACATCAGTGTCAAATTCTTCAGATAAGTCAAAGAGGATCAAACTTGGAAAAGTCATTAGGTCTATCAACTAAGATCGTAGGTTGTTAGACAGAGGGAAGTTTCCCTTGAATGAGGCAGACAAAAACAGATTGCAAAGGGTTAAGAAGTGAAATGGAGGCACCAGTAAGCTGATTTCTCAAGGAAATTAGCCACAGGGATGAAGAGGGATAGAGAAAGATATGGGGCTGGGATAGGATAAAGTGATGGATTTTTTTAAAGATGGGAGATATATGGGTACATTTAGAGTTATAGACAAAAGGGAAAGAACCAAAATATAAGGATAAATTGTAGAAAAGAGAATGGACATATGCCATCTCCTCTTTCTGGTTCTCAGCCATCTCTATACTTTACTTTACTCCAGCTATCATCCCCACCCCCACCAAAAGAGTCTTGGGCTTAGAGTCTGTGACAGTGGGCCATTGTAGGTGAGCCCCTACTCAATTCCACCTGGATTTAGGCCTTTGAACCTGTGATTCTTTGACTTCCTTATTGTTGAGGATACCATGCTTAGTTGTCATTTTGATTTATATCTTTTTTTCATATTTCTTTTGTTGATCTGTATTTTTGTTGTGTTAACGATCTAAAAAAATGCGTTAAATATTTTTATTTCCATTTCTAAGGTCATCTGATACCATCACATGTGATCTGCATTTTAAACATACCATGTGATACTGAAAAATAGATATTTTTAAAAAAATATTCTCATTCTATTATTGCCTTAGCTCTGTCAAATCTAGATGGTGGTGTTTGTCACCAGGTCCTATTCAAATGTATGATTTACTGCTTTTCTTTTTTTATGTACTAAGTTCTAAAAGAATAATATTAAAGACATCTACAATTATTGACTTGTAGCAGAGGCTTTTTGGCTTTATAGTTATCATTTCCTTTAATATTTAGATTCTAATTAAGTTAATACATACATATTTAATAATGACATTCATTCCTTATTTATGGCATCTTCCTCTTTCCTAAGTGTAGGATAATTGATTTAGAGCTGAAGGAACATTAGAGATCATCAAGTGCAACCCATTCACTTTATAGACAAAGAAACTGAGATCCAGAAATGGGTAGCAACTTGCCCAAGATCAGTAGCAAGGTAGGATTCAAACACAGGTCCTATGACTGCAAATTCAATATTCTTTTCACAGCCCCACAATTCAATCCAGCAGCCATTTATTGGCTACTCACAACATCCAAGACACTGTGCTAGGCCCTTGGAATTCAAAACAAAACAAAATACAGTTCCTGCACTCAGGGAGCTTATGTTATTTCTTTTCAGATGTGCAGAACCTTGGGGAAATTTTGAGAGCCACCAGAGAGGAATACCTTTGCTTCTTTTATTATATTGTTTTATTATCTCTTTTTTTAAGTATTTTTATCTTAGGCGAAATTATTTTTTAACTTCTTTCTTTCTCTTCCCAGCCTTATTTTTTTGTCTGTCTAAACCCCAAAGCCATGACTTCATACTAGGTACCTTTATCCCTTCTCCTCAACACATACATCATGTCAAAGAACCTCTTCATCTACTTCACCTACCCATGAGAATGTAAGCTCTTTCAGGTCAAGGGCTGAATTTTTTTTGCTTCTGTTTATATCCCCAGTACTTAGCACAATTCCAGGCATATAGATGCTTGTTGCTGTTCTACTTTTGTTTTTGAAAAAAGATCATTGACATCACAAATGCTGTAGTCAGGGTCCAGTGTGTTTGGCTTTGACTGATCAGACCAATAGGAGTCTGGAAGGCATTATGACAAATTGGACAGAAATGGTGCTTTACAACATTTACACTGAAAGTGGCTCTGTATTGAAACATCTCACATATCCCCTGTACTTCTGTGATTATGCTTTCCTCATGGAGTATAGCACCTTCTTTAATACAGACATGCCATGCTGGGCATTCCTGTGCCAACCTTTCCCATGCTACACAGTCAATGTTAAAGTTCTTTAGAGAATGCCTTGAGAGTATCCTTATTTTTTAAAATAATTTATTTACTTTTCAGTTCTCAACATTCACTTTCACAAGAATTTGAATTCAAAATTTTCTCCCCATCTTTCCCCACACCCCCTCCCCAGGATAGCATGTACCCCATCCACCCCTTCCTCCAGTCTGTCCTCCCTTCTATTGCCTCCCCTTCTTACATCCTGCTTCCCCACTATTTTCCTGTAGGGCAAAATAGATTTTCATACTCCATTACCTGTATAGCTTAATTTCCAGTTGCATATTAAAACAATTTTTAAGACTTTGCATGTAGAAGCCTTGACCTTGCTGTCTACCTCTGCTTGTATGCTTTGTTCTTCTTCATCCAAAAGAATGGAAGAAAATACCTTTTCACCAAGAAAGTAACCTTCTATAGTCTTTTTTTCCTCTTTTTGGGCATTTTCCCAGCCAGTTACTTGACTTTTGAGTCGTTTGTCAAGTGCAGGGTATATTACCCTAGGTTTCAGAGGTTTTGTGCAGCTATTATCTGAGATATCTCTAGGGACCTGTAAGTTCTCAGTTCCTCCAAGGTGGCACAATCAAGGGAGAAGAGTTTATTCCTCTCCTGGCCTGTGTTCTGGTATGTGACCAAACAAAAGAACTCTTTTCTGTCCGGGAACAGTGAGTAGAATTCCCTCTCCACAGCTGCCACCAGCTCCACTACACCAGCATTCCTCCTCATACCAGGAATGTCACTCAGGACTGAGCCCCATATCAGCTGCTCGATTCTCCCAGGGTCTTTAGGCTGAGGGTTCCAAAAGTAGTTGCCACCACCCTGGGACTGGGGCCAAATCCTCTCCCCCCTCTCACCCAGGTGAAAGAACTTTCTTACTGACCTTTGAAGCTGTCTTTGATGTTTATGGGTTGAGAAATCTGGAAACTGCATGGGCTGCCAGTGATTCTGTGCCCTGAAGTCTGCTCCAATCCTGTCCATGTTGTGTGGCCCACACTGGACTGTGCTCCATTCTAAACACGGTGCAATAGACTTTTCCTGTCAGTCTTCCAGGCTGTCTTGGGCTGGAAATCTATTTCACTCTGTCATTTTGTGGCTTTGGCTGCTCTAGAATTTGTTTAGAGTCATTTTTTACAGGTATTTTAAGGGTTATAGGGGGAGACCCAGAGCAGGTCTGTCCTTCTACTTAGTCATCTTAGCTCTGCCTCCAAGAGTGTTCTTATACTGCTTCTTCTGTCCACTACATGAGCACTTACTTTGTATAAGTTCTCTGTAAAATATTGTTTTGAGTAGGCATTTCAACCATGTGGCAGCCAGCCCATTGGACTTGTACTCTATGTAACAGAATTCAGACGCTTAGAATTTAAGCCCTAGAGAGGACGCTAAGGTCTGGTACCTTACCTCACTGGGTAATCTTCAGAATCTTCCTGAGAGAGTTCAAGTGGAAGTGGTTCAGTTTTCTGTCATGGCACTGATAGACTGTCCAGGTTTCACAGGCATACAGCAGCATGGTCAGCATAATGACTTTACAGACCTTCAGTTTGGCATATGGCCTGATACCTCTTCTCTCCCACATTTTTTTTTCTGAGCCTCCTAAAGGATGAGCTATATTTGGCAATGAATACATCAAACTCATCATCTTTGTGAACATCCCGAAAAATTATACTGCCAAGATAAGTAAACTCATCCACAGTAATTGCAATTTCTCCATTTACTGTGACCACATAAGCATGGTACCGTGCTAACTGGTGGACAGCCTCTGTTGTCTCGGTGTTAATTGTCAGGTCTAAACTAGCACCAGCAGCAGACAACTGAGCCATACTTTGGTGGATCTTGGTCTCGGAGGCTACATTGAGTGTACGATCACTTTTGAACAAAATGCTGTGCACCAACTCCCCCTCCACTTTGGTTTTGGCTTGAAGCCTCTTTAAATTAACATAGTTTATAATCAGTGCAAAAGACAACCTTGATGCCATCTTCATTCTCATTGAAGGTGTCTGACAACATTAGGAAAAATATCATGCTGAAGAGCCTTGGAGTAAGCATACAACCCTGCTCCATTCTACTGGTGACTAGGAAAGCATAAAAGCACCATCCTTCATCTAGAACCAATGGGAGTATGTTATCATGGAACTGGTTGTTCAGTGCTGATATAATTAGGTAGGCAACCCAATTTCACCATGATGGCCACCATGACTGACAGTAACAAAGGCCTTGGTCAGATCAACAAACATTGTATCTATCCTGTTTGGGAATGGACTTGTTGGAATAGCCAACATGGTGTCTGCAGTCACTCGCTTCTTCCTTTCTTTTGAAATCATCTGAAGCATAATAACTTTTAATCTATCCTATCATTTCCCTATATGTTAGGTGAGATAAGATTATATGAATTTGAGGTTATAAATAAATTTGTTTCCCTCTAATCTGTTTTTTTTTTAATTTATAATTTATCATGCAACCATTTCTCTAAAGTCCCTTCTCATAGGTCACCTTTCTTATTTCCCTTCTACTTCTAAATACTGTTGGGGAATTTCTGAGCCTTGCTTCTTGAAAAACCTAGGGATAATCTCACACCTCCACCATTCTGAGCATGATCTACTAGGCAAACTGAAAAGGAAAAGGAAAAAAAAATGTATCAGCCTGCTGGGGAAGACTTCTTGATATTAGCAGTTTCATTTTCCTGGGATATGGATTGGGTCATTTAAGTGTGTCAGGCTTGCTCAGAAGTACATAGCCAATTAGCATAATTCTAGGGCACCTTAGGATGGATAAGTAAAACATTTCACAGGAAAGGCAGAGATAGAGAGAGGGAGAACCAGTCAAGTGAAGAAAAGTTAGGTTTATTAGGGAAAATATGCCATGCAGCTCGTAGGGTGAATTAACAGAATGAGAAAATGTTGTGTCCAAAGAGCAGATGATGACTAGATACTTCTATAAATGCTGAAGAAATCTCTTTGATCTAAGACATCAAGGTTGAGGTGCTGTTTTAGACAAAGATGCAGGTGTCTCATATCCAAGGACAAGAAATAGTTTTTGAAACAACTGATGAAACCATCTGTTTTACTATGTCTTACAAGACTTTTTATATGCTAATTCTCCTGCATCCCTGTCACTCAAATTTTCTCTGAATGCCGTCCAACTCTTGTAACCCCTTCCCAGAAGTATTACATTTATTTTCAATTTCTCCTTTCCTACTCCATCCCCTTTTAATCTAAGCTTCCTTTTTGACACTGCACATAATTTTTATGCTTTACTCTCTTGATGACCCTCAAATAAGATATTTCTAAAAGGTCATGTCTTGTTACCATTTCTGCCCAGCCGAGATGCTAATGGGTCTCTCTTTATCTCCCATGTAGCCTTTCTTCCTCCTTTCTTAGTAAATCTTAATCTATAGAATCCCCTTCCAAGCAATATTAAATCAAATCTGCACTGGAACATATATATATAGATATAGATATATAGATATATAGATATACACACACATACCATACATATATACACATTATATACACGTTTTATAAATACACCTATGTATATATTACTATTTATACATTATATTACATAATATACATATTATATATATATATATATCTTATTTTATATATGTGTATGTATGCACATATGTATATATCGTCCCTTACACTTTTAGGTGTTGCGTTTCTATGAATTACAAAGTTGCAAGAGATCACTTTTCTGTCTAGTTTAACCCAGACTTTTCTTTCAGCTGATCTACATAAAAAACTAACACAAAGTTTTCTCTAGGAAGCTAATTATGGATCCCATTGACTTCCAAGGCAAAGCACGGTGTAGTGGCAAGAATTTTATTTTATTCTAGATATAGATGACCTGGGGCACAAAGTGATGGACTTGGAACTAAGAGGATGTCAGTTCAAATCCTGCCACAGGTACTCGCCAGCTAGATGGCCCTGGAGCAGTCACTTAACTTTTCTCAGCCTCTTTCCTCATCTTGAGAAGATTGAGTTAATCTTGTTTCATTTTCTTGTTGATCCATTCACAAGTAATTGATTTTGGCCTCTAATGGCTTGGGTCATGGTTCCTTGCCCCTGAACTCAGTTTAGAAATTCATCTGGCCTGTAATGGGTTAAGTTTAAAAATCTAGCTCTCCTGCTGATCACTGATCTTGTGATGCCTCAAAGAATTTAACTGACCTTGGGGGAAAGTCAGGCCTACAATTTTTATACCACCAAGCTATCCTTCAAGGGTGTCTTGTTTGTTATCCAGTACTGAACTCTCAAGAGGGAAGGAGGGGATCGTTGCTAGCCTCCATTACCTAACTTCCAATCAGTCATGTGTTCCCTACTCCTCAGCTTTGCAACCAGTCATGGCATCCCCAGTCCCATGATGTCCTATACTCTGTTCTGTTCTTTGTTCTGCAATTCCCAAAATTTATGAAAGGGGAACTGATCTTTGTCTTAGAATCTTTGGCATAAATGGAAACAACCACTAACTCATTTGTTGACAAACATAGATGTTAGAAACACACTTGACACTAATAAGGTATAAAGGAAAATTTATTTTAGCAGAGTTCAGAGGAATTGAACACTTTGGCCAAAGCAGGTTCCCATCCTCTTTTCAGGAGGAGGGAGCACTGAATACAGAAGGGAGATGAGCTATATACTGTTAGTTCAAGACAGATCCTCCCACCAGGAGATGGATTGGTCCATTCTCCAATAGGTCACCATGTTCTCTATATGCTCATTACATAACCCCCATTACTGTGATTTCCCCTCTCAAACATGTTTTAAAATAGGACCCATGATCAGAAAATGGAGGGATAATGTTATGTGGGGTGTGTCTGCTTATATACATGAAGTTCATTAAAGCAACCGCAGTGAAGAAAAGCCTTCTCCAGGTAACTCTAGGTCATTTTTCTTAGCTAGTTCTAGCTAGCTTTAGATTTAATTCCTTTATCAAAAACTTCATAATTTTCTGAAGGCCAAGGTCTTTTAATTGGTTGAGTTCACCTGCCGTCTGCTGGCCTTCTTATTATCTAACTTATTCTCAGTGACTTCATCAATTAACAATAACTTACTGAGGAAACCTAACTTTTGCTGTCTTTCACAGAGGATTGCCTTAGTTTCCCTTTTTGGTAAATTTCACTCACAGCAATCTGTAAAATGGCATTACTTCACAAGGTTTTGTGAGTGTCAAATGATGTAATATAGGTAAAGTTCTTTCTTCAACTTCAAACATCACAATGGTAGTATAAGTAATAATATTAACTCAATTCTGTTACTTAAAAAAGGTTATTTCCCTAACTGTGATCAATTTCTTTTATCTCTCTGGCTTCAGTTTGCTCACCTGTAAGATGGAGCAATTGGGTCGCACGTGTTCCGAGATCACTTCCAACTTTAAGTCTATGAAAATGTGCATGTAATTTTCTTTTATGATTTTCTAAAGAAGAATGTTCTGGCTTGTTATTTCATTGTGGTTTGGGGGGAAACGAATAAAGTTGAAATTGTCTTGGCACATTTTGTCATCAAAGTCAGTGGCTATGACTTAGAGACATTAAATATTCTAATCATGGTATCTTTTGACTATTTTCTGATTTTTTTCCTACTATTTATGCATTTTTGACGTCTGAATCTGTCAATCTCTCTCTCTTTTTTAAAGAGAACCTATTATTTTAGATGCAGTTCTCATCATTTCCCCAAAATATCTATTCTCTTGTTTGTCTTTTTTGAATTCTTCCTTGAAAGCCTAATTTTCCAACCTGATTTCTTCTTTAATTCTTTTATGTTCTAAACTTCCCTTGCCATTCTTGCAGTGGCTACAGCACTGTTTGTGCCACTGTTCTGGTATGGTATTATTTCTCATTTCTAGTGTTTCTGCATTATTTCATCTTACTCAATAATATTTTTAAAATTGTATTATATATATATTAGATATACATGCTAGATATATCTGAGTATTGCTGTTTCCCCCCATTAATATTGGCTATGTATTGATGTCTCCCACATGAGAAATTACTTTCCTTCCTTTATTTTTCATGATTTGTTTGCACTTTATTTGATATATGTCTTGTTTTGAGCTCCGAAGAGCTCCTGGACCTAGGTACAACCTCTCAGTCAGCAGGGATGTCAAAGTTGGCAAAGATATACCTAATTGTTTCAAATGACTGAGGTATAGAAATAAACCCCTGTAGCATTTTACAGATGTTCCAACGACAAGGGAACCTCTTATGTTCAATTTTAGCAACATGGCAGCTGGTCACACAGTCATCAAGCCCCCATGTATTACACCCAGAAGTTCTCCTTTTTCAGCCCCTGGACCCTTTCATATTTTTTAAAAATCACTAAGGATCCCTCCCCTGAGGGATTTTGTTTCTGTGGGCTGTATTTATTGATTTTTTCCATATTAGAAATCAAAATGTCTGAATATTATTAAGAAATTTTTTTGCCCTCACAGATTCTCTGAAAGGGTCTTTGGGACTCCCAACGATCTCTTGACTCTCAAAGGCTATAAGTGGCACAGAAGATGCCTGCCTGCATTACTGTCTTTCTCAGTGGGGAATTTCTTATATCCAGGAAATTCCATGGCCAGTCCCTCTCTCTCCCTTTATATTTGGTGTCTAAATGCATGTTTTGTCATTCATTTGCAATATGCTTCTTAAGGTCAAGGGCTCTTGAATTATTGATTTTAGAAACCCTACTACCTAATATCATAATATGTGCATAAGAAAGGTGTGTTTAGTTATTGATTCATAGAGGGAGAGAGCTTCATTTAGCAGGAACAGAGTTCTGGGCCATAGTCTGTGGCTAAGAAGTAAGGTTCAGTCTTGACATTATTAACCTCATCCACTCAGTCTTAATGGAAGTGACCTTTTAATATCTCTATTGTGGTATTATTTTTCCTTCTACCCAGGCTGAACAATAAGGGAATTTGCCAGGCAGCCTAGATACCAAATGGATTCTGGAAAGTAGGTCCCCCTACCCATAATTGGCCTTGCTGAGTTAGTAGAATGATATTTACAGGCAGTCCAAAAACCAGGACACAACTAATTCCTTCTGAATCTGTCAACCTTTTCTTTCCCTCTGGAAAAGGGGACCAGGAGACTGGCTTACAAAAGCTGTGAGTCAAGAGAAAGCCACTTTAGGACCCTTGGGAGAAGAATTGCTACTTGGCCTGGATCTGGATTTGCCCAGAACCTCTGACTCTGAGGTCCATGAAATTTTAATTCCTTATACCTTAATGATTTTAGGATAATTGTGAGTAATTATACATATGAGGAGAAATACATTGTGGTCTATATTTAGGGCCACCCTTGTAGTCAGGAAGACCAGAGTTCAAATCCTGACACAGGATGCACATCACCATTGAACAATACTTAACCTTTCAAGTAAAAAGGCAACTTTCTAAAATAGTAAGTTACAGGTGAAAGTCTAAAATCTGTCAGGGTAGGGAATTTCTGCACCAGGTATTCCCCAGTGATTAAACCACAGGCCTAGACCAAACAAAGCAAAACAAATCCAAATAAAGCAAAATTATTTTTTCACTTTTTTTCACATATTACATATTTTTTTGAATGAATTATCATTTTTATAAAAAACTTAACAAAGATCACCAAATGTACGCATTTAGGATTGGATATGAAAATTGTTACATGACAGTTTTGTCTGTTTTTTCCCATTCTAAACATTCATTATTCTCTTGTATGTATTTGCAAATGTTTCATAACACTATTTTCTTTTATTTCTCTTTTTTAGGGGGTGGCACTACTACATCACTCTTTACCAATCTGTTCTCCAATCAGGGGAAACCCTGCCTCTTATTTCATTTTTTTCTATTGCTTGTCCCTTCCACTCCCTCCTTGAGTATTTTTTAAGAAAAATAAAAATATCCTTAATATATGCTTGCATACTTCAGAAAATGAACAATTTTTCAAATTGTACAATAAAAATATGTCTGTCACCATTTTAAGGTCATCACTTCTTTGGCAAGACACATACAGCAAGTTTTTATCTTTATTCTTTTGGATCTAAGTTTTATCATTTTGTTTGTCAGACTTAATTCTTCCAAAGTTGGTTTTCTTTATCATGTTATCACTGTACAAATTCTTCTCCTAGTTCTGTTCATTTCACTCTATATCAGTTCACAGAGACTTCCAATTTTTCTCCAAAATGTTTGATTTCATCATTTATTATAGCATAACAAAATTAAATTTCCTTCGTGTACATATATATATATATATATATATATATATATATATATATATATATATATATATATATATATATATATATATATATATATATAAAACAATTTGTTTAGTCATTCCCCAACAAACGAACACCCCATTGGTTTTCAATTTTTGGCTCCCATAAAAACAATGAACATGTCATTTTTTACATCTATGCATAATGCATATATTTCTTTTATATATGTACATGAACATTTATATAATTGTATGTAATATAATTAATATCAATATTATATGAGATAATTTATACACATATTCTCTAATATGCATGAGTAATACAAGAGCTATAGGAATATGTATATAAATAAAATAAAAGTATACATACTTTTATTTTCATATATATTTTATGTAAGTATGTTATATTGTTACATTGTATCATAGAATAACATTTTTCCTCTTTTCTTTGATTTCTTTGGGAGAGTAGACCTGGTAGTGGTATTGTCAGGTTAAAAGCCACATAGTTTAGTAACTTGGGGGCACAACTCAGATTGTTTTTCATAAAACAGACCAATTCATAACAATTCCAACAGCACATTTATGTACCTGTTTTCCTGCAGTCCTAACATTTGTCATTTCCTTTTTTGTCATTTTTGTCAATCTGACTGGAGTAAAATAAAATCTCAAAATTGCTTTGACTTTCATTTCTCTCATTATTAATGATTTAGAATGTTTTTTAGACATTGACAACTTGGATTTCTTCCTTAGAAAAATTCCATAATTTTGATCATCGTGCTATGAAATGATCTAAAGTATTTTTAGGGACACTAAGAACTTGGATTTCTTCCTTAGAAAAATTCCATATTTTTGACCATCATTCTATGGAAGAAGGGTTTTTAGTTTTATCAATTTGAACGGGATAATTGTATATCTTGCATATGAGTCCTTTATCCAAGAAATTTGCTATAAAGATTTTCCTTCCAGTTACCAATTTCTTTTTTCATCTTCTTCTTAAAGGTCCCCTAAAACCTCAAAAAGCTAGGATATTTCAGAAATGGGAGGCAGATTAATTTTACATTTTAAGTTTGTTTACAGGTCGCAATTAATATCTACAAAAAATATCAAGGAAAAATGGGTTTTCCGAAGAAATTAAATGTTTTCCTCTTATTTTTCTTACTATTGAGTTTAATGTATTTTGGTTATAGTTGGTCTTTTTCTTCCCACCCTTGGTCACTTTCAACTAAAAGTTGCAAGAAGGGAAAAGAGCTGATTTCATGTCCGTATTTGCTGAATTTTTGTCAAATGTCATTCTCATATATAAAGTATGTGAATGAATAGAGGTAAGAGCCCATGCTTACTATGTGTCAGGCATAGTAGTAAACATTAGGAATCCAAATGTAAACAGGCAAGGTAGATCCCATCTTCTAGAAGCTTACATTTTAATAATGGCTGACAACACAAAGAAAGGTACTTGTGTTGGAAAGAAGTGGAGGGTATACCAGCAGACACCTGGTTCAAAAATGAACAGGAAGTGACACTTTGTTCAAGCCAGGTAAGATGAAAGCATATTTATTACAGGACAGGGACTGGGAACAGAGCCTGAATTCAAACGGAACAAAGATGAGGAGGAGAAGGCAGGCAATGTGAGTTGGAACTATATATATATTTCAAACATAATTTCATTTAGAGTACAATATTTAAAAATCATTATGAAGTTGGTTATGAGAATTATGATGTGCATTCTTATATTTCTACCCAATTAATTAAGATTATATATGAGAATGTAGAACAGGCATGACCAGTATCAATGGACAGAAGTTCCTCAATCATAAAGTCATGGATCTTCTGAAATATTAGAAAATGTAATTTTTAATCAGATTTTAGGATAAAATTCCATGACATAGGTTAAGATCAATAACTGGTTTTGTTGTTCAGTCATTTCAAGTTGTGTGTTATTTTTTGTGACCCCATTTGGGGTTTTCTTGGCAATGATGTTGAAGTGGTTTACCATTTTCTTCTCTGGCTCATTTCATAGATGAGGAAACTGAGGCAAACAGAGTTAAGTAAGTTGCCCAGGGGTCACACAGATAGTAAATGTCAGGGCCAGGCTTGAACTCATGAAGCTGAGTTTTCCTGATTTGAGGCCTGCCACTCTATTCGCTGTGCCACCTAGCTGTCCTTTCAGGCCTGCCACTCTATTCGCTGTGCCACCTAGCTGTCCTTTCAGTAACAGGTAGAAAGGTCACATATATTAGATAAATAATAGAAGATAGACAATAGATGCTAACAAATTTATAATATGTCTGGTTAAATTGAACAATATTCATTTAATGAAATGAACATTACTAAATAAGGTGGGTGGAGTAAAGGGTCAGAAGGAAATTAAAATTGGTAACATTTGAGCTGAATTTAGATTTTAGTTAGGACTTAATTGCAGGGTGTTAAAAACCTTAATTATTTGTTGGGCCTTTTGTGAGAATTCCCCAACAGCTTGGTATGCATTTTATAGCAAACAAATTGCTAACAATGCACGGCAAATATATACTAACACTAGAACATAGAGAATGCATTATTGAAGAATAGTTGTTAATGTCTCTTGGCTCAGAATTTACTCTTAATATCACTTTCTTATTGGCTATTAACCACTTACAGCGATGTTCCCTAGTAGAAAGATATGATCTTTTAAAGGGGTATGTTTGACAGACATAAATCTATGATTTAATTAACAGTTAACATCAGCCATCAAGAGGGAAATGAGCCAAAACAAACAAACAAACCAAAACACCAAAATCAAGACAAAACAAAAGAACAGGAAACAAAGCTTGTCTCTATTGACTCGGGGAATGGATAAGCAGATGTCGTCAGATAAATGCGATATGAATGTGGGGAAAGGAATAAAGAATATGAGGATCCCTGAAAGCAGGACAAGATGTTCATGATGGAATATGGAATGAAGTCAAGAGAATGAGAATTAACCTCAATAATGTAAAGAAGAGGAAAACTAAAAAGATGCTGAACTCTGATGAATTGTGATGCTCAATCTTATGCCCCGGGGATGGATGAGGAAACTGTGCTAGATGGATGCATTGGTAGATAGACAGATAACCAATATTGAGAATGCCATGCTTCGTCAGCCAACAGTACAAGATCCTTAACTGTGTCTATCTATCTCTCTATCTCTCTATCTATCCATCTCTCTGTCTATCCATCTATCTACCTACCTATCCATCCATCCATCCATCCATCCATCCATCCATCCATCCATCCATCCGTCTATCTATCTATCTATCTATCTATCTATCTATCTGTCTATCTATCTATCTATCTGTCTGTCTGTCTGTCTGTCTGTCTGTCTGTCTGTCTATCTGTCTGTCTGTCTATCTACCTATCCATCCATCCATCCATCCATCCATCCATCCACCCATCCATCTACCCATCCATCTATGTATCTATCTATCTTTCTATCTGTCTACCTATCTCTCTCTTTCTATCTTTCTATTCATTTTATGAGGGGGGTTAATTGCATATGAAATGAGGGAGAATTAAAAGATTATCTGCATATATGTATATATACATACATATATGTATAAGTATGTATATGTGTATATATAGGTATGTATATATGTGCATGTGAGTATGTATGTATATATACATACTTATATATACACATACATACTTATATATGTGTGTGTGAGTATGTAGGCATATATATACATACCTATATATACACATATACATATACATACTTATACATATATGTATGTATATATACGTATATGCAGATAATCTTTTAACTCTCCCTCATTTCATGTGCAATTCATGTGCAATGTATATATACACCGCAATGAAAAAACAGTTGTTATCATAAGGAAATTTTGAGCAGTGGGAACAGTGAAAAGAGCTGGATGTGGTAAAGTAAGCAATTTATACTAAATAACACACCCCAAACTGTTGCCTTATATTGGTGTCCACATATGCTGGCATGTTAATTTTAAAAAGAAAAAGTGTGTTACTTCTGTCCTGACTATACATGTAAAAAAAATTCAAGTGGAGGTCTAAGAAAATATATTGAACAAAGACATTCTGGAGGAATCATTCAACCTCATATTTAGTTTTATTGATACTTCTAAGAAGTGCAATCTCCTTTAAGTTCAGCTAAATGTAACTCCAACGAATATGAAAAAGTTGTAACTTTGAAATGGACAATATTATGGATAAGTCCTTAAAGCAACTGATCTTTACAAACTGAAATTCTGTGATCACAGTGATACATAAGGATTTATCAGCATCAAGGAATAAGTTATGAAAAGCTAATTAGCTGCAAATGCTGGCAATCGAATTCAAATATCATCACTGGGTACCAGTTACCTGGGAAAAAGTGCCCTCTTTTTGTAAAGAATCTACTTCATTGGTGTTCACCTACTGGATGAATAGGAATTTCCCATTTTCTTCAGGTAAGTAGATTGAACTTCTGCCTCCAGTGCTGTGTGACTATCTAGGCATTCTCTCTGAAAACAGCTTCCTTAAAATAAACTGATGACAACAATATTACTTGTCACAAAGGGCAATGAGAAAAACGCTATGTAAACCATCAATCACTGTATAAATGTGATTGATTATAATTTGTTTTTGTTCAGTTGTTTGAGTCATGTCAGACTCTTCATGAGCCATTTAGGGAATTTCTTGGCAAAGATACTGTAGTGGTTTGCCATTTCTTTCTCCAGTTCATTTTACAGATGAAGAAACTGAGGCAAACAGGCTTAAATGACTTGTCTAATTTGCCATTTCCTCCTTTAACCCATTTTACAGACAAGGAAACTAAGGCACAGGTTTCAGTGACTTGTCCAGTCATACACCTAATAGGTGCCTGAGGTCAGATTTGAATTCAGATCTTCCTAACTCCAGGCCCAGGACTCTATCCACCGTGCCACCTAACTGCCCATATTATTATTATAATTAATATTCCTTTTTCTAATCTTATTTGATAGAATTCATATAGAAATGGTCCTGTGAAAAATCACTGCCCTGCTGTTTTTATTTTCTATTTAATTTTTTACAGACAACTACTAAAACAACTGAATTTTGTTTGTTTTTGACGTTGAACACAACTCTGGTAGCTCCTCTTCTTAAGGCTCATGGAAAGCATTCTTAGTCTACTACTGGAAGCAGAAAGAATGATGGAGATGATGTGGATTTCTTCCTATTCCCACATAGTTTTGATGTCTTCCTATTTGTTGTTAGAGTTTTCACAGCTGTAAATTGCACGTAATTTGGAGCTTATGAGTATTCAATACGGTGGTATTATTAAAACACTGTTTATAGCATTTTTATTGGGTCAGCATTATGTCCAAGCAATTGTGGGGCAACAGCTTTGCAGCTATGATGGTTTGGTTTAAATAGTTGATATGTTCAATTCCCAAATATATTTTGGGATTGGTATTTATGCTACGGGAAATTTTTTGCATTTATTTATGACAGATAGCAAGTTATTTTTTTTTTTTTGATTCTTGTCATTTGCTCATTCATGCATGCCTATTCAATGCGAGTTTAATTTTTGGAATCCTCAGTGTTACATTTAGTCATTTATATAATCTCCTTGCACAATATGAATCAATATATATTAATGTTAGTTATTTTATTATTAAAATACTATTTTATTGAGTAAAGATTCCCTCAACTACTACTGTGAAGTAAAAAGGAAAAAAAAGTCTAAAATTTTAAAAATACTCTTTACAAAGATTGAGGCAATACCTATCCCTAATACTGTCCATTTCAAAGTTACAGCTTTTTTTTATACTCATTGCCATTTCATTTAGCTGCAGTAAAAGAGATTGCATTTTTTAGAAGTATCAGTAAAGCCAAAAAAAAAAAAAAACCAGCTTGAATGATTCCTCTAGTGGCAGGAAAGCTTGGAAATTTGGAGTTAGTGCAATGAAATCTTGGGCAAATCATTTCCAGTCTTTGAGGCTCAGCATCCTCACCAGTAAAATGAAAGTGATGGGGCTGATGGATGGGGCAAAAAAAGTCCTTGGACTTTCTCACACATTTCTGCAACCCAGCCCCTGAACCTAGTTCCTGGTGTTAGCCTGAGGCATCTGGCCCCCAGTCACTAATCATAATCATTTTAACTGTCCTTTCATTGTGGCCCACCAACCCAGCTCAGTCTTTCACTGTCTGCATCGGTCCCAAGATACTTGCCTCTCCTCAGTCCCATCTAGATTTTCCCACAGTCTTTTTCTGTACAAATGTATCAATCCTATCCTCATCAACTTTGTAGACTCACTAGGAACTCTTAGTGCTACTATTGGTAATACACGAGCAGATTTACTAGAAATCTTGCCCACCCTATCAGTATATAATAAAGCTTGTTACTCTGATTGGAAGAAGGCTTGAGTGGTCAAATTCTTTTGAGTCAGACCTGCCCTGTAGACTTGCATCTTGGGGTGGCTAATACCCCCAAACTTCAACACAAGGGCTGGAGTAGATGGTTTCTAAAGTCCCTTCATGATTCTCAAATTCATATCCTAGGAAACATGGTTCATTGATGAAATATGTTCAGGATTCCTAATGTCTCAGTTAAGAATTAACTCTGAGTGAATGTAAAGGTTTAAGATTATTAAAGATGATCACCTGGAAATGTTATTCTCTTGTTTTAGTCATGTCCAACTCTCTGTGACTCCATTTGGGATTTTCTTGGCAGAGATACTGGAGTGGTTTAGTATTTCTTCCCCAACTCATTTTAGAAGTGAACTGAGGCAAACAGGGTCAAGTGATTTGCTCAGAGCCACACAGCTAGTAACGTGTCTGAGCCTGAATTTGAACTGAGGAAGAGCAGTCTATCTGGTTTCCAGCCCAGTACTCTAGCCACTGTGCCACCAACTGCTCCTCCAGGAAGTGTAGATGGTTCATAAAATACTTCTCTATCTCTCCTCCTGTTGAGGGTCAGGAAAGGTGCAGGAACCACTAGAGGTCTCTGGTAACCTAGTCTGGAAAGAATTCACTGGACTCAAGCAATCTTAAATCGAGTAGACAAAAAAGTTTATTATTATGCCTTTCAGGGGCAAGAGTTCTTAAGGAACCTGCAATTTAAGAGTTGTAGATAAAGTTTATACAGATTATTCTATAGTAAGACGTGTACCAAGTACACTATCTAGATGTTTCAGGGTGGGATTAGGGAGTGGTTAAGGAGTGGTCAGTTCTTCAAGGAACCTACATTTTTGGTATTGACTGTGCAGGTATTTTGCCCAAAATTCATCGGGAAATAGCCCAAGAAGGGCTACATGGAGGTGTGGTTTTAGATCTGGAACGTCACCCGTCAGGGCTGACCTGGAAAAAATCAGACTTCTGTCATCAATGTCTTGTTAGACAAGCTTAGTGGAAAGGGAGTACACGTACATCTAAGTATAGGACACATATGATTGGTGAGTGAGTAGTAAATGTCATTATGACCCAGTGCACAGCCAGTGCAGTCAGTATACAGCTGGCTCTAAGTGATAAATTCTACAGGTGTAGCTGGCTACTGTGGCAGGAAGGGAGATAACGGTTCCTGCTGGGGCAGGCTATCCTTGAGCTGGAGGGAGACTGCCTGAGATAGTGTTTTGAGGCTATGGAAAAATGTGATTTTTAAAGAGAAAAGTGATTTTATAATTGGGGTCCAAGCACATGCATTCAAGCACCCCATCACTCTCTAGTCATATGTCTATTGGCAAAAGTAATTTTTAATTTATTATTTCCGTTATGGTATGAAATATTTTGATGAGGAAGAAAGCATCTTCCAAACATCCCCTCTAGCTCAAAATCTGTAATCCTGTGGTCTGGGAGAAATTATTTTGATTGACCAAAAAATAAAATTAGCTTTGTGTTATTTCAAGAATGCCTTTTAAGTATTCAGGCTTCTGCAGAATAGATATTTTTCTCTTCTTACCTAATGTTCCCGGGTTTCCTTTAAGTCTTAACTAAAATTCCATCTTTTATAGGAAGACTTCCCCAACCTCTCTTACTTCTTGTGCTTTTGCTCTGTTAATTCTTCCCTAGTTATCCTATATATACCTTGCTCTCCACGTTTGCTTGCATGTTGCCTCTCCCCTTCCCATTATTAGATCATAAGCTCCTTAAAACCAATTATTATCTCTTGTCTCTTTTTGTATCCTCAGAGTTTAGCACAGATTAGATGCTTAATAAATGTTTATTAATTTGTATTGATTAATTGAAGATGTCTAATTACCATAAGCTGTCTGGATATAGGGGCTGTTTGTTTGTGTGTGTGTTCTTTTGTCTGCATTCCCTTCCTTGCAAGATGTCTGGCACTTGAGGGGTTCTTAATAAATGTTTGTGGATTTGAAATAACAATACTTTGAAAGAAAACTAATAGAAAAAGGCCAAATACAGAATGAGTGTCATTTTGGCAAAAGTGGCTCAGGTTTTTACTGGGCCAAGGGCAGTAAAACTTACTATTCATTTATTTGCTAAAGCATGTTCGTCCAGTTATGCTTTTACTTTCCTTCCAATCCCTGGGAGGGGAAAGAAAGCTCTTTAGAATCTTTCTTTTTTTCCCTGAAAAAAAGTCTTCCCTTAAAAGATTTTCAATTGGAAAGAAAATTGATTGAGTGGCTGATAAATATGCAGAAGTTATTAAGACCTGGTGAACCAAGGCTTTATTTTTTTATATTTTTCTGTTCACAGTATATTCACATGCTGTAATGCATACCCCCACAGTGATAGAATCCTCCAGCTAAAGGCTACCTTTAAAGGCTTTCAACCTGCTGCCTATTGAACCTAGTGATTCCAGGAGACGCCAAGGAAGGAATGTGTAGATTTTCAGTGTGCAAGTTCCGTTTGTGTGTGTGTGTGTGTGTGTGTGTGTGTGTGTATGTGTGTGTGTGTGTGTGTGTGTGTGTGTGTGTGAGAGAGAGGGGGGGGGATCTAGTGAGAGCACAATGAGCAAAAGGTGTCTAGGGTTAAAAATTCTTTTAGTAAAGATAGGATTGAGTATGAAACACCACTTCCATCATTCCCATTTTACATATTAGGAAACTGAAGATGAGAGAGGTTAAATTACTTACCTAGGGTCAAACAGCTTATAGATGACGAGACAGGACTTGAGCTCAGGATGAGGAGGAGGAGGACCTTAAACTCAGGACCAGATGTAAAGACCAAATTTGATTCAATTAAATTCTACAAACATTTACTGAAACATTTATTTATTGCATACTATGCGCCACGCATACTACACTAAGCCCTAGAGATACAAATTCAAAAGAGAGGCATTCCTTGCCCTGTGGAGCATAGGATTTAATGACAGAATACTACACACAAGAGGGAGCCAGAAATGGTGGAGAGTGGGAAAACTACTAGGAAATATGGAACCTAGAGACATGAGGTTCCTTGGGATTCAAACCAATCAGCTGTAGATGGAAAATAGAGATTGAGCTGCTATCTCCTACACTACCGAGCTGTCTGGAAGCTGTATATATAGAGTTTGAAGATTCTCTAATGCTCTTTGACAGCAGAATAAGAGATGGACATGATCTTAGTTCCAAGTAACAGTCATACTAAGTAAGTGCAGTCACCAGCAGCAGTCTAGGTTCTAGCTAATGAATTCTTTGGCCAGCACCACCAAGGAGGCAAAGAAAAGTTGTAGCCCCTTGTACTTACTCTATCTTAGGGGCAGAGTAGCAGGAAAGGAATGGAGCCAGGCTAAGCATCACAAAGCTTTTAAAGAGTCTGTAAAGCTTAATGCTTTCTACTCTAAATCTATGATCTTTTTTTTTTTCAGATAAATAAGGTGATTTAATGTCAACTTGGAAGGATGTTTGCAGCTGAGTGACCTAAATATCTGTGCTTGACCTTATGATGCCTAAAATGTTTATCATTGACTTAGATTAAAGTATAGTTCACATGCTTATGAAATTTTCTGATGAGTTTGGAGGAATATATAACACAATCAACCAGAGTCATAATCCAGAAAGATCTTGACAGCTCAGCACATTAGTACAAATCAAATAAGATGATAATGGAAAGGGATAAATGTAAAATGCATGCTTCCTTTCCAAAATCTGATTTTAAAAATAAAATATGAGGAATAAAGAGCTACATAATTGTTTGTCAACAAAAGATTTAGAACTTTAAGTGTACTGCATGTTCAATATCAATCAAATGAGTGATATTGAAGGAAAAAAGCCATGCAACCTTGGGGGCACAGTTTCCTAGGATAAGACCCATCTGAGGGAAGGTGCTTAGCCCTAGGCACCACAGGTTGAGGAGGGCATGTTGATAAGTTGTAAAAATGTCAAAATGCCACACAAGAGAATGAGGGTCCCTGTGTCCAGGATTTATGAGTATAGGTTAAAGGAAATGGAGAAGTTAACAACAGACAAGAATGATGGAAGGAAAAAAAAAAAACATTTATTAAGTGCATAGTAGGTACCAGGCATTATACTAAGCACTTCATAAATATTTTCTAATTTCATTCTCCTAACAACCCTAGGAGGTAAATGCTAATATTTCTCCCAACTTACATTTGAAGAAACTGAGGCAGACAGAGTTTAAGTGACTTGCCCAAAGTAACACAGCTAGAAAGTATCTGAGACTAGACTTGAACTTAGCATCTTTTTGACCCCAGGCTCAGAACTCTATCCATGGCACAATTTAGCTGCTTCAAGAAGGGAAGACATGGGTTGAAATGATAACCATTTTAAAGTATGTGAATACCCAGCATACAGAATTTCATTGTACTTTTTCTGATGGTCCACAGGGAGAGGGGTTGGAAATTGAGTGGAGGAAAATTTAGACTTGTTATAAAAAATACTTTAGTAGAGCTAGGCAAATCTGGGATGGGATCCCTTTGGAGCTAATGGCTTTCTTGCTTTTGAAGGTAAGACTGAGTGGCAATCTGTTGACTATGCTTAGTGGATGTTCTTTTTTAGGCAGGCATTGTAGTACATGGCTGCTTAGATTTTTTCCAGTTCTAAAATTCCTTCATTCTCTAATTTTGTGAAGTGAGAATACTACTGGGATAAATCAATGATATCAATATTTTTACTATTGTTATTAATAAGACCAAAAATGAAAGTATAAAAGGAAGCTGCAGGCCAAGGATAGGCCAGTATATGTTCATCCTTACATAAACAGTGAAGTCTAGGAATAATGCCATCAGTACAGCATAGGAATTCTTATTCTCTTCCTCATTGCCCTTGACTATTCCAAACCTCATTTATTGTCATGGCCCTCACAAACTCTTGGTTGAAATCTTGGCCTCATATTTAAAGGAAAAAAAACAAATTAAGGCCATTCTCCAAGACCTCCTTTTTCTCCCCTTTTTATCTCACATCCCTCTGATATCACACTCCCCACCCCTTTGATCCTCAAGGAACAAGTGCTCCTTCTCCTTGCCAAAGATACCATTCCACATGCACAAGTGATCCAATCCTCTGGTGTCTTCAATAGTGAATAGTCCCAAGTCATTTCTGTTTTCTCTCTAATCTTCCCTCCATCCCTATCTACTGACTCCTCCTTTCCCGATGTGGACAAATATGTCTATGATGCCTCTATCCTTTAAATTAATAATACCAGCAACAAAAACATGATGATAGTTACCTGATGCACATCCCTGCTAGCTATTGTCTTAGATCTTCCTTTCTGAGCTAAACTTTTTTAAAACCTGCTCATATTTAGTGTTTCCATGTCTATTCTTTTCACTTCCTTCAATCTCAGTTTAGGAGCTACCTTTTGTGGACAGTTCCTAGTCCCCCCAACTGCCACAACCCTTTGCATTGAGGGGAGATTCCATCTAATCTGTCTCCTGCATTGCCTTGGAATGTAAGCCTTAAAGGCAGAGACCAGTTCTTCCTTTCTTTGTGTCCCCACCACTTGTCCCATTGCCTGACGAATCTATAGCACTAAAAGTATGCTCCTTGACACCGGCTGACAAATAAAGCTCTAGAGAGAATTGCTTTTATTGTCCAACCAAAGACAACACAAGCTATCACTGAATGACATACCGCTTTGTGTTGCTGGACTAGTGATAAACATTTGCAGAAACCTTCTATTAAGTCATTTCTGTCTATTCTCCAACCTCTACTATGGAGCTGGAACTTCACAAAATCCTCCCAATTCAATAAATATTCATTGAAATTTTCAGTTACACTAATGTAAAATTGCATAATTTAGGAAGAAACTTGAAAAGTTGAAAATTCTGCCTCATGTTTAAGAAGGAAAAGAGATCAAAGACTACAAAACTATACAAAAATTCCCTGTTTGTTTTTACTTTGTGGTAGTGGTTGTATCACTATTGTTTCTCCTGGCTGGTTTGTTTTGGTCTTTGATTTTAATTGGTGCAGGAAACTCCAGTAAGGAAATTGCCTCGATCAATGAGAATTGGCACCTGTTCTCATCTCCAAAAGGGACAATCGTATTGGCAGATCACTGGATTACTTGAGGGTTTGTATTGGCTCTACAGACAGGTTTGGAATATATCTTATTAACATTAAAATGTTCACTTAACTGGGAATGCAGCTGCCATCATTTAGACATATATGCATTTAGACATGCATGTGCATATATAATTATACATTTAGGTATACAAATATATTTTATGTTTTACTGGGAAAGTATCACTAGCATTGATTCAATTTAATATACTTTTATAAAGCACCAACTATGTGCCAGAAACTATGCTAAGCACTGGATATAAATTTAAAGAAAGAAAGACAGTTTCTGCTTTACAATCTATTAGGGGAAAACAATATACAAAAAGAGTCGGAAAGGTAGAGGGGGAAGCCAGGTAATATCCAATATGGGGAGCATTCCATGGAGTTCAGATCAAATATGGCTGCAGATGGAAAGCCGAAAATGAGCTAAAAAGTCCAAATCCTGCCCTAGAGAAAGGAAAGCTTTGGGAGAAGATTAACGTTCTAATCCTCCAGTCAAAAGGGAGATGATGCAGGATAATTGGTTTTCTTTTCTCATCAAGTGCATGTTTAGATTGTGCAGAATACTGAGACTCTGTGGAATGTTGCTGAGGAGAGATGGATATGGTACAGAGGGTAGATAGATGGACTCAGAATGGAAGCCCACCTCAGACTCTTAACTAGTTGTGTGACTCAGGGAAAATCATTTAAACTTTCTGAGTCTCAGTTGTCTCATATGTACAATGGGGTAGTAATGACACATAGATCATGAAGTTGCTATGAGTTTACAATGCACTAATGTATGTGAATAATTTTATAGACATTGAAGTACCATAGAAATGCCAGCTTTCATTGTATTATCTAGACCTCCACGAAAATGAATAGTAACAGCAGAAACATTGATTTATAAAGTATTTTCAAGGTTCCAACTAAAGAAATACATCTAGCAGCAATTCAACCCATAAGAATACATGAAGTTCTTTGATTTTAAAATACCTGTATCCTGGCATGAGCACCTATGAACTTGAGAATAAAAGGATGGTTGGGAGTGTGATGACTAAATAATTTCAAGAGACATGGTTTCTGGGTAATTTAATCATTTTATTACTAAGTCATGTGATTACTAAAAGGATGGCTGTTTGGTTGTCTCTCTTAAACCAAAGATAATCATGGTGGCAGACTCACAGTTCACACACCCTTCTAAGAGGAGGTATTCCTGAGGGGTGGCAATCATCTCTGATTGGACAATACAATAGAAGATGAGTTATATTAAAATGAAGGGCTGAGAGAAACATCATATCACTTTCAGACAGAGAAACTTATCCCTATACCAGACCACCCACAGCTTTGGCCTATTAATTCAAAGAATATACTCCCCTCCCCAAGCCTGAGCAGGACACAATAGCTTCCACCCAGGGTGGGGCCTTGAACAAGACAGTTAGTTCCATCTCATTATCAGCAATATCCTTTAGGGGACTGAGCTTTTAAAATCAGGACTTTGGAAAAAGGTTATTAATAATTATTTGTCTCATCAATAAGCTCCTTGAAAACAGGGATAGTTTCCTTTGTTGCTCTTGTATACCTAGTACAGTACTTGACACATATAAGGCATTTAGTAAATGTTTGCATGTGTTCATCCTTCGTTGCTGAAGAAGACCATGCCATCAGAGAAATAATGACATGACTTGCACTTGACTTTATTTTTGAGTGAGGGAGGGCTGCTTAGTGATTGCTAAAACCAGAGTCTGAATTTCTAAAAATTACTGTACAACCAGATTTTGATTCTTTCTTAGTTAAGAACACAAAATTGGAGAAGAGGAAGCATATGAAGTCAATCAGTCAATAAGTTCCTGTTATGTGCTAGATACTGTGATAAGCACTGGAGAAATAAAGGCCAAACACACTCTCTGACCTCAGAAACTTAGTTTAATGGGAAAGTAAACCATGCCAACAACCAGGTACAATCAGGCTTAAAAGAAAGATTCAGATAACTACCCAAAGGTTGATTATGCTTGCAAAATAAGCGACAAATATGATATTTCCCTTACTGACCCCTTATTTTTCTCAGAAGTCAGATGAAACAAGAAGGACCACTCCTGTGAACTAATTCTGAACAAGGATGAGCCATTTATCAAAGTGAAATAAAGAAACATTTAAAGAAACTCCAGATATTATATCAGGTTCCTAGGTTTTAGAAAGACAGCCAAGCAAAATACTTTCTGGTCTTGCAATCAGGAGACCTGGGTTTAAGTCCTGCTGATGGAGGATGGAACCTGGACCCCTGAAAGGAAAAGACCCTGTCTTTGCCCCTGAACTTTCCCACAGATTTCAGAAAGCCAGTCCCTGGTGTGTTCATGTGAGTATCAGACCCACCCCAGCCTACCTTAATTACTTTATTAGCTTACTTAAATTCCTGAATCCTATCCAGGCCTCTTTCTCTGTTACCTCAGGAAGACTCCAGGCTACCTGACACTTTTTAATCCCATCCAAATTTTCTCACAGTCTTTTTCTATATAAAGTATGAATCTTACCCCATTAAATTGTTCAGATTTTTACAATCTGGCCTGCTTTTACTGGTATCACAGATACTGCAGATTCATTAGGAATTTTGCCCATCCAACCAGTGTTATAATAAATTCACTAGTTGGACTGGAAGAAGGCTTCAGTGGTTGTGCCCGGTACCCTGGAATTTCAGGGTTCCTAACACCCCTAGATCACAATACTGCCACTAAAACATATTGGTTGTATAATGCTGGCTAAGTGACTTCATTACTCAGTGGTTTAAACAATTCTGTACAACAGGAAGTAGTAGAACTGGTGGAAATCTGTAAGATGAATGTGAGTTTTCTCACTGGGAGCTCCTTATGTTTATGGTCTCATAGCTCTAATCCCTCATATTAAAAATAGAGATTTATAAGAAAGATAGAAAGAAATTTAAAGATCATCTAATTTCACAAACATGGAATCTGAAGTCTAAGGTTCAGCGACTCCCCCAAGGGCACAACGGTGGAGCTTAAATTTGAACTCCAGTCCTTTTGTGTATTTTCTGTGTCATAAATGCTGTTTCTTCATTAACTTGAGAAAAGGATAGAAAATCTTTAGCTAGAAAAACAGGCAACTTTTACTTCACTATAACTCGGGAATGTACACAGAGGCTCGTTAAATATAAATCTCAGACTATGGGAAAACAAAATTCAAAAGGTTTAGAGAAATAATAGGCCTGGTCCTATATCCAGGACTCCAAAAGAAAAACTGGCTCAAAACAAAGACATGAATCTCCTGATTTGAGAAAGAACATACAAAGATGAAGCAAGAAGGAACATGTTTTGAAAAGGACAAATTCAAAAGAGGGTCATAGTCTCATAAGAATGAGGCAGGAAGGCTAAAGGCCAGAAATCACTATTAGTTTGTGAAAAATGCTAAGAATCAGATTAAGAGATTTTTATACCCAAGGTCCAGGAAGGGTTATGTCTGCACCTTGATGCAAGGGGTACAATAGTAACAGGAGGAAGAAATATACAATATCATATCATCATATTCTTAAAGAAGAATATATAGAATATTATTTTTTAAAGAAAACCAATGAAATGCAAGTCAAAAAAGAGTTTAATTCTACTGGCCTGAAAGAATTGCATTAAAAGAGTTCTGAAAAAACTTTCAGAGGACATTACTGGACTACAGTTGGTCATCTTTAAGGAATCAGAGAATGGAAATGGGGAGAAGGATGCTAGGAGCCCAGATAGAAGGGGGAAAGAAAGATCTCTGGTAAAAAAAAAAAAAAGGAGGGAAAAATTCTGAAAATATGTCATAAAAAATGTCTAGTGGGACAGCACTGGATTTGGCCTCAAAAGACCTGGCTTTTGTCTACTTTGGTGACCTTGGCCTCATCATTCAATTTCTCCCTTCCCTACTAAATGATAGGATTATATTCCTTGCTCTCCAACCTCCCATCCAGCTCCATATTTATGATCAGCCTATTTGGCATCATGCCCCCACAACATTTTAGAGCATATCATTAAATGGATAATTGCTGAAGGACATATATAAGCACAAACAATCCATTTTGGTTCACTAATTAGTCAGTCTAACTTGGTTTCTTCCACCCTGGATTGGCTCCTTTGAATGGAGGGCAGAGTTTTGGGCTCTGGGGTCTCTATTGAAAGAGCAGTCTGAGCATAATTGTTCTCCTTTTCCTCACCAGCTACACATCTTTGAGATATCTTTGGACTTTACTCTTGCATTCCTTTTTGGCTTCTTTTTGTGTATTGTCTTATCCCATCACATTGTAAACTTCTTGAGGTCGGGGACAGTTGGGTTTTTTGTTTGTTTCTTGTTTGTGTTGTAATTGCTGATGATGATGTTGTTTTGTATCTCCAGGATTTAGACAATGCCTGGCACAGAGTAGACACTTAAGAAATGTTTCTCTGTTTGATTCTTTAGGAGGGGTTACATATCAGGGTTATGTCACAGAACCAGTATTTCTATAAGCCAAGTGGGTATTTGACAGTATTTCATGATGTCCTAGCAGATAAGATCGAGAATGGCAACTAGGTGACATATAACTAATGTTATAGATTGTTTTAGATTGGGAAGGTGCCTTAGCATTCTCCTATTTCAAACCCTAGCCAAATCAAAAGTCTCTTCTACAATATTTCAGACAAGTGGCTAACTCACCTGTGCTTGAGCCTCTCAGTGACTTGGGAAGTCACTATTTCGAGTGACAACTCATTCTATTTTCTTATGAATAATAATAGCTAACACAAAATTCCTTATGGTTTGTAAAGCACTTAGAATACTATCTCCTTTCCTTTTCATGACAACCTTGGGAATTAGGCACCAGGTTTATCTCTATTTAGCAGATAGGGAAATTGAGGCAAGCAGTGGTTAAATGACTTGGCCAAGGTCACACAGCTAGTGAGTGTCTGAGGTCAATCTGAACTCTGGCCTTTCTGACTCAAAGCTTTTTGTTTTATCCACTTGGCAACTAAATGGTGATGAATCCTACTGTTAAGACATTTCTGTTTCTGTTGATTTAAAATGTGCCTCCAAGAAATTTCCATATTATTCCTGGTACTGGTCACAAAGGAAAACAATGGGTAAATGCATCTCCTATAAAACATCCCAAATACTTGAACCTTCTTGTCCTACCCATAACCACTTCCTTTAGGTGTTGTTGTTCTGTCCGGCTGCGTTACATTTGGGGACAAAACCTCTCATTTACGTTCCTCTGCACACACGCCACTTAAAATGTCACACTCGGAATTGAATACAGCATTCCAGATGTGCTCCATCTATTAAAGAATATAACTGGACCATCACATCCCTTGTCTAAATGGTATGTTATTATTAAAGTATTGCCAGATGTTCTCTACAGTACCTCTGTGCTAAAATGAGTTGCAGTTCTGTGATCTACTATATCTCTGCAAGGAAAAATCTTCACCTAACCCTCATTTTAAACTGAGGGCAAATTCTACAGTAAAATTCTATTTCAAAATCACTTCCATTTAACTTTAGAGAAGACAGAGCTTTTTAACCTTTTACTTGAAATTGAATAAAAAATGTTAAACTATATATCTATACCAACCTAGTCCCAGAACTATTGATTGTCTTTAAACTATAACCAGCTTAATTTCTCCCTCTATGGCCTACTTTAATCATTTCATCTTTTTTTTCCCCTTTCCTAAAAGCGTAACCTTTGAGATGTCTATATGTTATGGGCAGTTCATACTAGGAAGCATGGAAAAATGTTTTATTTTGGAAGGGTTAAAGTCTTGCCTCTTTATTTTAAGATGCTAAAAATTTTATAAAAGCTGTATTTCATGCCCTAAATCTGGCACAAATTCCAGGATCCCTGAAATCTTTGTGATTATCAAGTTCTATGAATGCTTGAGTGAATATAGAGCGAGGAGAAAGAGTCATATTCTGAGCCTAGCTCATGAGGATTTCTAGCCGAAGGAGTTAGTCTTGGGCCTTTATCCCTGCCAAAGTCCCACAAAGATCTGATTAAATTTAAGGGAAAGTTCAAGCTTGTATAGTTTTTTGAGGATAGATTGGCCATATCTGTGACCTAGGAGTACCATTGAATGAATGCCATAGAGGGCAATATAAACCTAATGGTTTTTCAGCGTAAGTGTCCAAGTTTCCTTATTATTGTTCAATTACAGGTTGAGGCTTTTATGCCAGAGGGAAAATTGGACACTTGGAATGAGCCAAAGCTAACGAAAATTAGTTGATTCACAATGAATCTCTGAGTACAGCTCTTGATTGACAACATATTTTTTCTTGAATTAATCAGATTTAATCATGATTGATATATTTAAAGATACTAGAATAGCAACTTCCTGCTTATCTGAATGCTGCTGTATTTCTAAGAAGGTTAGAGAGTCTTCATTAAAATGTGTTTTAATGTATATGTGCCAATTTACATGACATTTAATGAGCAACAAATATATAATATTCAATAGTAACACAATAAAAAAATCACATTCATGTAACATTCCAAGGTTTATATTTATGCTTTCTGCACCAAAAGTAACTGCTGTATACTAGAAAGGATGCTAGACTGGGAGTTGGGACACCTGGATTTTGCCATCAAGTGAGACTCTAACTCACATACTATTATAATCCCAGAAAAGTCACTTTAACTTTCAAGACTTCCATTTTATAATCAACAAGTGTTGTGACTGGACTTATAACCTCAGAAATCCTTTCCAATGCTGCCAACCTGTGATTCTATTCCAATCCACTGGAAATAAATATTTTAAAGTCTATGTAAAAATTAGACGTGTGTCTTCCAGAAGGATCTTGGATCATCCTAATAAAGGCAGTGACATCTTCAAGATGACTTTGTTCCATTGACTTCCTTTCTGTAGGTCTTACTCCTCATCATTAAATTAAAAGTTTTCACCTAGAATGTCTCATGAGGTCTCATCAAGTTCTGACATTCTTATATGGTAATGGAGTTAAAAACCTTCCAGCTTGAATGCTCTTCTAATTTATCTCCACCTCCCTGGTTAAACAAGTAGCTATGAGGACCATAAACAGAATATTTTCTCACTCCATGAATATTGCCTCCTGTTAGAGTTACCTCATTTTCAACAGATGGATAATGTAACTTCCTTCTTCCAAATCATCTGGAACTGTTGCTATTGGCATAACGATTTTGCTTATATATTTATGAACTCATAAATCATTAATCACTAACTACATCCTACTTTTATCTTCATTAGAATGATTCCCCATTGATGCTCGCCTCTAACCTGAACATTTATACCTGAGGATGCAATAGAAATAATGAAAGCCGCAATGGCTTGTGAGTCATGTAGCTGTATCAAGAGCTGCTGGCCTTATTACAGTCCATCTGCTTTTAACTACTGATACAAAATGGCTCATTAATCAATAAATAATAATATAGTAAGTAGACTGTTTTTCTAAAGCCAGTAATGTGTTTGATTGTGAGTCCATAATGACTTTCACCAATAAATTATAATGTTTTTCTTTTCACATACTTAATTATAGATAGGTGGTAAGAATTATCACATTGTATGTCCAAATATTCTGTTCTAACTTCCAAGTATTCAAAACTTAATGGAGGGCCAGTGAATAATGAACATCAACAAGGGACCAATGGGTAGTTCAATAGATAGAGCATGGGACTTGGAGCTAGACAGATCTGAATGAGAATACTGTATTAGACACTTCGTAAATATGTGACAATGGACAAGTCACTTATCTTCTCTGGACCTCAGTTTCCCCATATATAAAATGAGGTAGGACTCAAGGTTCTCTAAGGTCCCTTTCAGGTCTAATTTTTTGTCTTATAATATGGAGGCTTGAGTTTGGAAGTTCATTCATTCCAAACTTTTATTAAGCACCCATTGCATGAAAAACACACAGAGATCACTGTGATGGGCAAAAAATTAAGTACAAAGTTCACATAAGAAACCATCCCTGACCCCATAAAGCTGAGAGCAGAATAAAAATACTAACATTGATAATTCTTGTATTGGCCACTATGTGACCTCTGAGATAGACAGGATTTACCTAGCAAAAGTTTGAGGAAAGGCTTTGGGCAGAAGGTGCTATTTGACTTGGACTTTAAAGAGTGTGCAATAATTTCATAGGCAGAGGGGGAAAAGGGATGGTATTGTAGGTTTAAGACCCAAAAGAATCAATGGCATGCAAGTAGGAATATTCTATATCTGTCCTTGAATTTTTATTCATTTACAATTTGTGTCCACTTACTAATAAGACCAAAAAAATGTGGGGATAGATAAAATAATTAAAGATGAGTTCCTCAACTCTAGCCTTAACCTGTCCTCATATTCTTAATTTCTGAATCCTTCAAGAATGCAATGCCCATTGTACCATGGTGATATAATACAAGTAGGGCTCTGATTTGTATTAAGGTCACACAAGATACTCTTTGCTTTTCCCATCTAGGTATCCTCAATGAACTCCATTGATTAGCTTTCCTCCTCCACAGTGTTAACTGCTAAGCACCAAGTTGGAATAAAGCTGAGCCATTACAAATGTATAAAATCTCATAATTGGAGATTGTTATGTCATGATATCTGAGTGGCATAAACTTGACCCAATCATATAATCTCTTTCTCATTTTAAGGATCGTGTGACGATAGACAATTTCTTTAACAGAAGATAATTATCAATCATTTTGGTAACTACGGCAAGTAGTACAAAGGTCTCCAGTTAGCACAGTGATTGCAAATGAAATATAACATTTTCTACGAAAACCAACTCAATGTCCAGAATCCAAAGTTCTACTAGTATATGTCATGTTACCATGAAGGTGACTCAAACTGTGAAGGCTCCGTCAATGGAAAACACTCTTTGGCATCCCCTATGAAGTTGGAAAAAACATTTTTGAGTATGAATTTGGGCTTCGAGTATAGTCTAAGAAGAACTAATAAAAGTGATTGAAGGTCATTGCTATGGGATATGTTTGTTTTTCCTTAAAAATATGAAAAGTTATTTAAAATTATATGTTAAAGTATGAAATGATTGTAATATTTATAGATTACACTTACCGATAAAATCACTACCTTTGAAGTACAACTAGATCCTAGTTAGTACAAATAAAGAACTAATGTGATATAGTCACATTATTAGTATTCCCAATGCATATTTCCATCAAGTTGGAACCAATTACCACATTATACATAATCATAACTCAGAAAAGTGAAAATTTGAATGCATGTGAACTCTCCATAAGATTCGTTCTTTTCACCAATTAGGACAAAAATGCAACTAGAAAATATTAGTTATAGCCCCTTACTCTTACATAAATTATTTTTAAAAAATCAGTACTTGGAAATACAATTCCTTGCTTAAATATTGAGAAACATAGCTTGCTATCAGCATAATTCACAGTTTTTCTATTCCTTAGTAGATGAGGTACATTTTTAAAAATGGTGATAGAATCGGTATATGAGAAATCCATCATTCCTCTTCCAATATGATGAGCTCCTTTGAAGTCAGCTAGAGTATACCATCATGAATGGCATACTTGGATTTTTCAATATCAATAGGACCTTGAGAGAATATATCCTCCTGGAAGAACTTTGAACAATCCAAGGTAACCTCGACAGCATCATGAAGCTTTGGAAGATGCATTTATTGGTGGCAAGGGGCAGCTAAGTGGTACAGTGGATAGAGCACCAGTGCAGGAGTCAGGAGGACCTGAGTTCAAATCTCACCTCAGACATTGGACACTCACCAGTTGTGTGACCTTGGGCATGTTACTTAACCCCAATTGCCTCATCCTGGGTCATCTCCAGTCATCCTGTTGAGTATCTGGTCACTGGATTCAGATGGCTCTGGAAGACAAGTGAGGCTGGTGACCTGCACAGCCCTCCCTCACTCAAAACGAAGTCAAGTGCAGGTCATGTCATTATTTCTCTGAGAGCATGGTCTTCTTCAACAACGAAGGACAAACACACACACACACACACACATACACACTGGTGGCAAAATGAACTAAAATCATAGATTTGCATGGAGTATAATCCAGTGATGCTCTTATACCCTTCCCCTCAGTGGAAAAGCCAACTATGTCTGAGTGTGTGCATGCAGCCAGACCAGCAAAGAATAAGGCGTTTAAAATTCTAGTCAACTTTGAAAACAAGAGAAAAGACATACAAAAGTAAAATCTTTTTTAAAACATTTTAAACTCAAATATATATAATGTATATGTGTGTATGTGTGTATCATAAATGTGGAGTTGGAGCAACTAGCATATCATATTAACATATATATTGCAGTAATACATATGTTATATATGTATATCTCTTCATATTACTGAGCACCATTTTAATCTAAAATTGTATTTGTCTATTCCGGCAGTATGCAGATAGACCCAGTTATATGCAAATTGTTCATCTTCTCACAGAGGTTAACCATCAGCCATAAATATAATGGATATGAAAATAGATTTCTAAACCCCGTTCGGTGTAAGTGCAGAGAATTTTTAGCTGTCATTATCAGAGCTATTTGAATACTTACAAAGATTACTCAGGTGTAATTGGTTGAGATCATTGAAAAATAATAAACTAAATCATTATAAATCTTTCCCTATCAGATATCATTTCACATTATAATTTATTACTAAATTATTCCTATTGTTACTATTAACACTTCAATTGGGCTTGAAAGGCATGTAAACAATATTACTATGTTTCTTCTTTCCATGTTTAGCATTCTAAACTCTTACATTTAAAAAAGATGATCACTGTCAGTTTATCTAATCTCTACCTGAAGCATGATTCCATATATGATAAGCAAGTTATGGGCCTCCTGCCTCTTCTTTTAGATTTACAAATAAAGAGAATTCACAGTGTTCCATGGGAGTCTATTCCTTTTTTGAATAGTCCTAATTGCTGAATTCAATCTCCCAACGTCTTTTCCTAAAGTTTCTCAAAGAAGATACTAATGATGACTTTCTGGGTAAGGACTATTGACTTAAACTACTGAACCCTTTACTACAATTATAAAAGACTGAAGAGTGACATAGGAAGAGACAATAACTCAAGAAATGAGTTGTAAAAAGAAATCCAAGACATAATTATCGTGTAGTCTACTAATTTCTTTAAAATGTCTAACAGATATTTAACTTCATATTAATTGTTTTCCATAGGATAAGACATCAAACCACACATTTAAATTAAAATAATATATTAATATCTGTACATTACATGTAACTAATTCAATATACAGGGTTGGGGTTTTTTTTGTAAGTGTGAATTTCATTCTAAATTATTTTTAGAAAATCTGGATTTTCATTAGTGCTTCATTTTTTTCTTTCTGATCTTGAGTTTTTAGACAATATAATTAAACTACTCTGAACACGAATTCATTTGCGTGTGTTTGGTTTGTAATGGTTTTTATTTAAGGTCTTAAATATGAAGGAAATCATAAGCAATACAAATGTAATTTTACAGGCTGATAGTCTGCTGGGTGGTTCCGTGCTGACAAATGGGGAAAAATAGTTTCTAAGTCTTTGAAAATTGTGTGCAGTGTGTGAAATAGCTTTCAGCTAAGTACTATTTGATTTACTAATGTCTTTAGTGTTAAACTTTGTTAATATCCATTTATAGACTCAAGTATTAGATCATACTTTTCAGCCTTTTCCAGTATAATCAGAAGGTGATTGGCATGTACTTTGATATAAAATAAAAATGGACCATTTGGGATATCACAACGGAACAGGTGAAAGTATCCTAAATCATTTTAAAACAGACCTGTTAGCTAGTCTGCGCCTATAGCCTGAATGAAATTAGGTTAAATGCTAAAAACATCAGACAGTGGGCAAGAAAGAATTTTAATAAAACCTAGCGTCAGATTCATCAAAGTAGTGGGATCCTGAAAAGTCAGCAAACATTTTTAAGAACTTATTTGATATTAAAAAGAAGCATTCTTTTTAAAGAGATGAACAGATCATCTTATCTAGCCTAGAATCAAGTTAGAGAGATAAGATATAGAAACATGTTTAAGAAATGTATAATATAATAGCAAGAGATTCCAGGGGATATGGTTTCTGATAAGGATCTTGTGTGATTTTTCAGAATAGGTAGTATTTGAACTAAATATAGAAGCACAAGGGAATTTTGATAGTCAAAACTGAGGGCAGAGTAGGGTTTCCAATCTGTGGAACAATGAAAAGTTTGAAAATATTGGATGTGTCTGTGGAATAGTGACTAATTCAATTTATCAAGAACCTAGAATAAGTCAAATGGGAGGATATGAAAAGACTAGGAAGATAATTTTGAATGATATTAAACATCAGACTAAGATTTTCTGACTTTTCTTTAGACAACAGGGATTCATTGAAGAATTTGAGGAAGTAAAATTATAACAGGCATATCCCGTAAGGATATTAACTGAAGAATGTCAGAACTAGAGAGAGAAATGTAGTTAGTATTTCACAACATGACTGTTATGAAAGTGTTTTTCATGGCTACAGATGTATAACTTACATTGAATTGATGGTCTTTTCAACGAGGGTAGGTGGGGAGGGGAGAAGGGAGAGAATGTGGAACTCAAAGCTTTAAAAATGAATGTAAAAAATTATTTTTACATGGTACTGGGAAATAAGACATATAGGCAATGGGGTATAGAAACCTATCTTGCCCTACAAGAACATAAAAGGAAAGGTGATAAAAGAAGTGTGTTGGGGGTGGTGGGCAGTGATAGAAGGGAAGGTAGATTGGAGGAAGGGATAATTAGAATGCATGATGTCCAGTGGGGGGGGGGAAAGGAGAGATGAGGAGAAAAGCTGAAATTCAAAATCTTGTGGAAGTGAATGTTGAAAAATAAAAATTTTAAAAAAAGAATGTCAGAATACAGAGGCCCAAACATGGCTAAGAGGTCATGGAAATGGCCCAAGGCACTGAGGGCTTCATCTAGCTCAATGATTTTGGGAATAAAATAAAGACAGATTTGAAAGACATTATAAAGAGTCAATTGTGCTTGGCAATTTATTGGAATGAGAATGTGTTCCAAAGGCAGAGTAAAAGAGGACACTGAGATCGTGAATTAGAAGTGTGACATCATTAAGAGAAATTAAGAATTGAGGAAGAGATTCAGATATTGATGTTTATTGAATTTCTTCCACATGGTTACAGTCAAAGTCAATGGATCATCCAAACAGAGTAGATATCAAAGTAGATAAGGTCATCAAAGGAAAACAAAAAGGTAGAAGAAATGAAGGCTAAGGATAAAACCTTAGGAAACGTCAACATTTAGGGATTACAAGGAGGAACAGAAAGGTGAGTCAACAAGCCTTTATTAAGCATTTACTATTTACCAGACATTGTTCTAAGAATTTAGCATACACATTCAATAATATTAATAAATAAAAAAAGACAGAGCTCCCCCACCCCCACCTTGGAGGAGCTTCTATTTTGATAGTGGAAGCTGAAATTAGGTGGGGGCAGGACCCTGGTAGCAAGTGAATGATGGAGAAGTTCTGACTGCAGGCTGGTGAAAATAAAGAAAAGACTAGTCTGATCTCCCTGAATGGAGATTCTAAGAGGAGTTCTCCACTCTGAGTGGATGTAAGAGATGCATATTCCAGAGCCAAAGTGATCTTCCAGGAAACAAGGGAGGAAACAGAAAAGAGAATTTAGAGACATCAGAGAACATGGAGAATTCAGTGAAGGAAAGGAGGATAAGCAAGAAAAGAGTGGTTAACTTGTTAAATGTCTTAGAGAGAGCAAGGCAGAATAGAAATTGGAAACCAGCAATCTTCACTTGCTGTCATTTTCTGAATACAAAGCGTCATCAAGTAGAGAAAAGAGAAGAATACAGCCTTAAAATGAGAGGAATTCTCTAATGAGGAAATGTCTCCCAATGCAGGTAGACCCTCTTCAATGTATATAGTCAGAGAGTTACCTAGAGCACTGAAAGTTTAAATAACTAGCCCAATGTAGTTTGCTTGACAGGCAGGATCTCAATTAAGTCTTCTTGTCTTCAAGACAAACTCTCTGTTAACAACACAGATTTTTTTTTATTTTGATCAAATATTTTCATGTTAATAAATGTTTAGCATATGTTGATGATTAAAATAATTAGATTTATTATGTTCATTGTTTTGTCTGTGCTATGTATGATGTAGTAATTATACTTTTATAAATTTGACAGAGTCTGTTGATACAGTTTAGAATCAATGGGATCCCACTGGAAACCATAATTAAAAAAGTATCGTTGATCATATCTAGGATTATTAGTACATTCCTCCTTATGACTCAACATTAGAGTTACTTTGACTTATTGTATTGTGCCATGAGGAAGCAGATTAAATACAGGAATATATAAAGCTCATTTGTACCTCATTACTTTGTTGACTGAGAATTTTGGTAATCTAAAAGTCTTATTAACGGGAGAACAGAAGAAACAGGAGGCAACGAAGACATTTAAGATGCCACTGAAATGGCCCAAGGTAATAAGGGCCTCATCGAGCACAGTAGTATTGGGAATAAAAAGAAGATAGATTTGAAACACATTATAGAGAAAAAGTCAATTGAGCTTGAGAATTTATTGGATGTGGCAGGTAAACAAAAGGCAGAGTAAAAGATGACATGAGAATTTTGAATGAAAACAATCTGACTAGTTATCTTAAGGGATTGAATTTTAATAATAACAACCACTCTAAATCTTTATTATATCCATTTGTAAAGAAAACTTGGCTCCTAGATTAGAAAAAAAAAAAGATACCTTAAACTGGTTGATAAAAGTGATTTTGGTCCTGAAACACATAATTTTCTGCTCATGTTGATAACATCTTTAATTACCAGCTGCTGTAAATGATCTTATCATCATTAACTGCCAAAGCATGGAATGGCGCATCTCTTATTACCCCCTGTTTTCAAATAGTCCACCTGTTTTTAATTAGTGAAACTACCAAAGCCTACCTACAGTGAGACTATTTGAAGAGAGAAGCTGCAGATGCTAAAGCCATCAATTCAGATCATTGCAACCTACCACTTGGTTTATGTTAAAATCATATCACTATCCTGGGCTATAATGATAGATTGATAGATAGATAGATAGATAGATAGATAGATAGATAGATAGATAGATAGATAGATAGATAGACAGATGGTTGTTTTTTATATGATATGGATATTTTCCCCTGATGTGTTGTTGGTGTTGATAATTATTCCTGACTCATTGTGACTTCCTCTGGAGTTTTCTTAGCAAAGGTAGTGAAATGGTTTGTCATTTCCTTCTCCAGCTCATTTTACAGAAAGGAAACTGAGGCAAGAAGATATAGTGAATTGCCCAGAGTAACACACAACTAGGTCAGATCTGAACTCCAGGAACAACAGAAGTCTTCCTGGAGTCCTGACTCCAGGCTTTACATTCTATCCACTACACCACCTAACTGCCCTAGACTACTCTGATACGCAAAATAAAAGAATTGCCAGAAATGTGCATGGAGTTTGATTTACTCTGATTTTCAGTGTCTGGTACATTATCCTGCCAGGTGATCCTCTAAGGTAGTTCAAATGGAAGTGATTCAATTTCCTGGCATGGAGCTGGTAGACTGTCCATGTTTCCCAAGCATACAACAATAGGTCAGCACAACGGCTCCACAGACATTCAGTTTGATAGTCAGTTTAATACCACTTCTCTTTGCCAGGGAAGAATTAATCAAATTCATAATTTGTTAGTAAGTGTCAATAAACTGATTATTCCTAATAAAAGATTTCAATAGACTCTTTCAAGGATTTGTGATTTCGCTGATGGAGGTAGTAACTCAGCTAAAATCCATTGGGAGCATTTGGCGAGAAAATGTTCTTGAATTGTAGCTGAAGCCATGCACCAGCCTCTCCAGAGGTAGCTATAAACTAGAGGCCATCAGACTAAAAAGAGACAGTTCACCAACACACTTGCATGCAAAGTCTTTCTTATGGCAAAGAACCTGCCAGAGCTCATTCCCCACTGGAAAAAACTTTGGGAATCTAGAAAGTGGAGGGAGTGTTGGTGCATGACTTTCTGTCTGCAGCTGGTTGTGCACTCAATGCAGCCTCTGAAGCTGAAATGCAACGAAGTATGGATCAATTCTCTGCTGCCTGTGCTAATTTTGGCCTAATAATTAACATCAAGAAAACACAGGTGCTCCCTCAGCAACCACCTCACCATCAATACGTGAAACCAGTTGCAACAAATGGAGACATTCTGAATGCTGTGGATAAGTTCACTTACCTTGGTAGTGTACTTTCCACGGATGTACACATTGACAATGAGGTTGACACACCTATTTCCAGAGCTACCTCAGTGTTTGGAAGGCTCCAAAGAAAAGTTTGGGAGAAAAGAGGTATTAAATCGACTACCAAACTGAAGGTCTGTGGAGCCATTGTGCTGACCTCATTGTTGTATGCTTGGGAAACATGGACAGTCTACCAGCTCCATGCCAGGAAATTGAATCACTTCCATTTGAATTGCCTTAGAGGATCACCTGGCAGGATAACATACCACTGAAATCCTTGCTCAAGCTGAATGGCCAAGCATTCAAACTGTGCTTCAGAGAGCGCAACTGATGAACTGACCATGTTGTTCAAATGCAAAATGTATACTTGCAAAAAAGACTATTTTATGGAGAATTCCCATAGGGCAAGTGACCACATGATGGTCAGAACAAGCAATACAGCAACACTCTCAAGGTGTCTCTCAAGAACTTTGGATTTGACTGTGCAACCTGGGAGACAATGTTCACATGAACTCTCTATGCCCAATCTGTGGTAAAACGGTCCAAGCTCATATTGGTCTGATCAGCCACAGTCAGATACATTGAAACTTCACTTTATTATCGTGATGTCATTTTGGTCCTCTTCGAGAATGAAGGACAACAACCAACCAACCAACCAACATGGCAAGGAAAAACATGATTGTAGAAATATAGTTGCAAATGCAGAAAATAATCAGTTTTAATCATTTTTGATACAGTCTTTAAATTTTCTGTATTTCTAGTCCATGCAATTTTCATCCCCCAATCAATCCAGAAAGACATTCCAGTATTTACACCATGCAGACTTATAACAGATAATAGTAAGAAGAAATAAGGTCAGATTTTGGTTTTATAGAAATAGGAAATCTCAGAGATTAGATGCATGAAGACAGAAAAGTAACAGAAAAACCCAAGACTTAATGATTTTGAACTAGAAGTAACTCTAGAGGTCATCTATGACAAACCCCTCAATTTCCAAGTGAGGAAACTGAGGCCCATTGTAATTTACTCATTTACACAGGTTGAAAAGTGCACAAACAGGATTTGAATTCAGAGTGAAAGGGATGAAATCAAGTAGCATAGTAAAGAAGCTGCGGACGTAAGCATTTGGTGATGATAAAGGCTCAGTTAAGAAGGTATTAGGCATGCCAATTCTATTTCAAATAATTTCTAGGATTCTCTTTACTTCCCCTTTCACTGATTTATAGCCAGTGATTTCTAAGCATTTAATTTGGGGAAATAGGAATGGAGAAATGGACTAAAGACATACTGAGAACTTTAAATGTTGGCTTTTTATCACTCTCCTTTCCTCCAGATCACTTTTATGAAATATGTTTGGAGCATGATTTGACACTTTCTGATCTATCCCCTTAAAATACATGTCCATACACCATGTATGCTTATTACATCCATTTCTGTCATCCATATTTATTATTTGGACTTAGTGGATTGATGTTCACTGGTCTGTTTAGTTGGGATTATCTCCTTACCTCATCTAGGGATTAGAGAAGTATCCATTCCAAGCTGAATGCACTGCAAAATCATTTTGTTTCAAACAGATGGAAAGTAAGGAGAAGAAATGGTTCTTCAAATGTTACAAAGATTTGACCCCCAGAGGCCTTTATCTAATAAAGCTGTTGGTTTGTGCTGTTGCTTCAGCAAACCAGGTCTGGTTCATTTAGCACAGAGATCTCCAAGCCTAAGCATGGACATCCCTTGGCTGTCTGGTCTCTCTGATCTCTGGTGCCCTGAGAAGATTTGCATCTTTTCCCTTCCTGCAAAAAAAAAAAAAAAAAAGACCATCCATGGCAGCCTGGCAGCCATTACATAAAAACAGGGAAAGTAAAGAGCAACACAAGAGTCTCCTAACACTTAAAATCACGTGAGACGTTAAACATAAGTTAGGTTGAAGCATTTTTTTTTAATTTTCAAAGTGCATCAGACCAATGGACTTTGGCTTTTACTACTAAAACTGAGATATGAAGAAAACTGCTCTATCATCATTTTTGTCTATCGGACTCAAGAGATAGAGTGTTATCTAATAAGAGTAATCAGTAGTCTCCTTTATTTAAATACTTTTCTCTGTGATAACATTGGTGACTCACTGTGAAAAGTCATGTGATTAGCATTCTCTTGGTGATGTCTGTAACTTACAGGAAGGCCCTGGGGAGACAGTGTATTTCTTATTCTTTTCTAGTAAAGGTAGCAAGTCAGGGACCTCTCTTGTAGAAAAAAAAATGTGACTAAGAATACAGCAATGGGAAAAGACCTAATTTGAGAGAAGGGTGGAGGCTGCTATTTTTTTTTCTTGTTGATTGCTTTAGCTTTATCCTTCTATTACTAGTGAAATGCACTAGACATAAGCTATTCAGCATGGGAGCTCACATGATAGAGAATAAGAAATAAATGACAGGTCACCTGGGTAATCCACTGGGTACTCTTGATGGTTAGGAAACTCAAGAAAGTATGATAGGGGGTCACGGGTACCCTGTATTATGTAAATATGGGAAGATGTGGAAAAAAGTCACTACAGGACAATCAAGCATGAATAATACATTGTGATCTGTAACATTAAATCACACATATGGCAATGATATGATACACACAACAGTGAAATATTAGAGAATAATTTTTATTCTGTGATAAAACCATATTTTTGCAGTCATTTGTGTTAGCCGATATTGTGTTCTTTTTACTTAACTAACTAGTGTTTTACTTACCTCATCACTATATATGTCTATACTACATATTTGCATGATTTAAGATGAATTTTATGTTTACAACGAATATCTTCTGTAGAGTAGATGATCTTTCCCAGAGTTCTTAGTCTAAATTCATGTCAAATGATTGGTTTCTTCTTGGATTAAAAAAAATAAAATCTTCCAATGGCAGGAAGAAAAGACTTTGGTTCAAACAAAACAGAAACATATTAGTTCTTAAGAAAGAAACCTATTCTCAAGGAATGTACATTTTATTGAGGAGACAATTGTTCCAAGAGCAGAGAGAGAAAAGTTCTTGATCCTCTCTATTTTTCCTCCATTTACCTAATAAAGACCTTGTATTCGTGTGATTGTCTAATACCTTTGAGGAGACAGCACTGGAGAAGACTGACTGAGGCTCCATCTGGATGGGAGGAAGCAGCATCTGGAAGTGCTGGCAAAGGAGACATCTGTTATTCCATCAAAGACACACATCTTCTCACTTACAGGGAGCCTCAGAATGTCAAGGTATCTTTTGCATTCCTCCAGGTTCCTGGATTCTCATACATTTGGCAGACATGGAGGATTCTTTATCAGCAAGGATGCCTGTAAGTCACCTTGAAGCATTCCATTTAATTATCTCATGTATTCAGAGGTAAATGTAACCCTCAAATGGACTATTGCCATCAAGACCTATATATCGTAAGGAATGCCAGCTACATCTGCTGCTATTAAAAATGAAAAGAGGAGTTCAAATATTTGAGATCAGATTAGAAAGTTGGAGGACCCTGAAGTTCCTAGACAAGGTAAAGAAAGGGGGGAAAGCACATCTTTATATTGAAAGAATCACCCTGGGTTAATTCTACCTCAAGATGGAACAAACTTTATGTATTCAAGGGGTCCAGTGGAGGATAAAAGTTCTGAGAAAGGCTAAAGGAGATAGCTTGGATGAATTTGTTCAAAATCCAGACAGAAGCAAAATAAGCCTATTTGGTCCAACTGATGGATGTGTTATTCTACCACTTTTGGGAAAATGGAATAAGTGTACTATTTCTGTTCACCCTTTCATTATATATCTAATGATAAAATAGTGGGTTTCCAGGGAAGTAGGACAAAGGAAAAAAGAAGACATGGCTAAAAAGGATGAATTAAAAAGAAAATGAAACATTATCCACACTTCATTAAAAATCACTTATCAAAATGTATCTCTCTTGTCATATGTAATCATGAGGTGGGGCAGTTACTGGTCTGAAGCAGCAGCTGAATTAACCAACCTTCACTTAGAGTTGGATTTGCAATAGCAGAAAAGCTTTCAAATTAGTGGGAAAGAGCCAGGATTCATGTCAGATAACTCCCTGGACTGGCGTTAGATGGAAGCCATTGCTACATCTGTTCTCCCCCTTCCTGTAGGACACAGTGGATTATGTGGATTATCTACTCTTTTAGATAAGGTCCTTGTCTGATTCAATTCAATAAGTGTCTGTTTAGCACTGAGTATGTGTCAGGTCAGGACTCCTTTAAGAGGCAGCAGGGAACAGGGAATAGAGAACTGACTTTGAAGATGAGGTTCATGCTCACTTTTAACACCTACTGGCTATATGACCCTGGGCAAATCACTCCATCTCTCAATGGCCAATCCTCTTTTGAACACTATATGTGGTAGAGAATATGTCAACCAGGATTGGCTGTGAGTTTCTTCGCCTGGAAACTCCCCACACTTAATAAATCATTGATGCTTTCACTATTCCTATATGGTAGGCACTGTGGTAGCCAATGACTTTACAAAAATGAAAAATAAGCCTTCTTTTACCTCTAGGAGGTTTTAGTTTATGGGAATGTGGAAAGGGACCAGCAAAGACACAAGGAGAATACAAAATAAAGGGGGAAAGAAGACCAATAGACAAGATAATGAAAGGTTTCACAGAAGAGGCAGAACCTCATTTAACACCTGAAAAAAATCAAAGCTATTGAGGGGTGGAGATTAGGAGCAAGTAGGTTCCAGGTGTGTGGATATATGGAAGTGAGGGATGGGCTGCCCAGTTTGACTACTGGCTTCTTGGAAAATGGAGGTCATAGAGAGAAAGTATGACGTTATGTAACTGGAGGTTCAGGAGAGTAATATTACTATAGTAATCCTTGTGACCAAACAAATTTGTTTGACAGGTCAGCATGAGCCAGGAAGATGGTAGATGAAACTGGGAGTAAGAAAAACAAATGTGAGTTTATTTCAATAGTCAGTAATAACAAGAGTAGTGGTCATGTGGATAGTATGATCAGAACAGACTTAGGAAGTAGAATCAACAAGAGTTTACAAATAATTGGATGTGGAGGGTGAAAGACAGGGAAGATTTATGGCTGATTTGGACATTGTGAATTTGGGAGATTAGATGGATGGTGGTGTCCTCAACAGAAATGGGAGTGTTTGAAGAAGGGGAAGGTTTATGGAAAAATACAATGATTTTTTTGGAGGTTGAGTAGGGATATTCAGATAGAGTTGGAGTCCAGGTTAAGGCTAGATATCAAGATCTAAGGGTCATCTGCATAGAAATGATGACTGTGAGCACATGTAATTACGAAGAATGACTATAATGATCTAGAGGAGCAGAACTGAGAATGGAGGGACAAACACAGTTAGGGTAAGGGAACCTAGAGATCTATAGAGATCTAGCAAAGTAGAGTAAGAATGAGCAGGAGGGCAGATAAATGTTAAAAGATCACTGTTGGAAAGCAGAGCTAAGATGAAGAGAAAAGGCAGAGACTTGCCTGAGCTCTTCCCCAAACCCCTCTGAATACCTTTAAATAGTCCCAAAAAACAAATTCTGGAGAGGCACAGCCGACAAAAGGATAGGGTGAAAAAATTTTCCAGCCCAAGACAACTTAAAATGTTGGCAGAAAAGGTCTGTTTCATCAGGGTGAGGAATACAGGTCAGCTCAGGCAACAGTAGCACAAACCAGGTCTCAGCAAACCAGGAGCAGGCCTTGGGTGGAGGGGGCAGTGAAGAAACACTGAAACAGTGGTAGGAGTGGTGGATTTTAGACCTCCCAGTCCACAGATGGTAAGGGAGCCAGATAAGTGATCAGAAGAAGATTACAAACGATCACAAGGAGATTATAAGTATTCCTTTGTGGGCACCAGGGGCAGGACTCTGCTATATTGGTCATACTTAGATCTAGGTCAGAATCTCAGTTCAAGGGTAAAGAGGAACACTAGCACACCAGAGTTTGCTGCTTCAGGGAACTGGGACCCTGGTCACAGAAGAGAGTGCTTGTAGTCACTCATAAACCAGAGTACAGGCCAGGAGAGTAGTACATACAACTCTCCCTAGATCATCTTACCTTGGAAAAACTGAAAACTTACAGATCCCAAGAATTATCTCTGAAAACAGTTACACACACACACACACACACACACACACACACACACACACACACACCAAACAAAACAAAAAACAACCAAACAAAAACAAACAAATCCTGACACTTAGGACCATGTCCTCTCCACTCCAAGAGCAGAAACTCACTTTGTCATGGACTTAAAAGTCAAGAAATAGGCTTGAAAAATGAGCTAATATCAGAAAGAGATCCTGGTTATGGAAAGTTACCAGGTAACAGAGAAGATTAAAAGACAAACTCAGAAGAAAACAAAGTCAAAGCTGCTACAATGCAAAGCCTCCAAGAAAAATACGAATTGGGCTCAGACCATAGAAAGGTTCAAAAAGAATTTGAAAATCAAGTGAGAGAGATAGAGGAAAAAATTGGGAAGAGAAATGAGAATGCTGAAGGGAAATCATGAAAAAAGAGTCAACAGCTTGGTAAAGGAAGCACAAAATAACATCTTAAAAAGCCGAATAGGTCAAATGGAAAAAATATAAAAACTCAAAATGGAAAAGGAGGTACAAAAGCTGACTGAAGAAAAAAGCTCCTTAAAAATTAAAACTGGGCCAGTGGAAATTAATGACTTTATGAGACATCAAGAAACAGTAAGACAAAATCAAAAGAATGAAAAAAATAGTAGAACACTACTATGCTATAAGAAATGATGAGCAAAATGGAATAGAAATTGAATAAAATAGAAATTGAAACAATTCACCCTTCCCCACCTGAAAGATATCCCAAAATGAAAACTCCCAAGAGTATTACAGCCTAATTTCAGACCTCCTAGTTCTAGGAAAAAACATTGCAAGCAGCCAAAAAAGAAACAATTCATATATCATGGGGCCACAGTCAGGATCACACAATGTTTAGCAGTTTCTGCATTAAAGGATCAGAGTGCTTGGAATGTGATATTCTGGAAAACAAAAGAGTTAGGATTACAACCAAGAATTATCTGTCCATTAGAACTGAATATAATCCTTCAGGGCAAAAATGGATACTCAATGAAATAGATGTCTTTCAAGCATTCTAATGAAAAGACCAGAGGTAAATAAAACACTTGATTTTCAAATGCAAAACCCAAGAGAAGCATAAAAAGGAAAGAAGAATAGCAAGGGATTCAATAAAGTTTAAGTGTTTATATTCTTACATGAAAAAATGATACTTTTAACTTCTAAAAACATTCTCATTATTAGGACAGTTAGAAGGAGATCAAGGGCACAGGTGAGAGTTGAATATGATTGGATAATTGTCTAAAAAAGTTAAGAATGAGAGAGGAATGCTTTGGGACAAGGGGAAAGGTCTGAGGAAAGTTGACATAAAAAGAGATGTGAAAGGTCTTTTACAGTGAAGGGGAAAGGGGGAAAATATGTGAATGTTACTTCCATCAGAATTGGCTTAAAAAGGGAATAACATACACACTCAGTTGAGTATAGAAATCTGTCTTACCATACAGGAGAATAGGAGGGAAAGGTAATAAGAGAGTGGGGGAGGCGTGATATAAGGAAGGGTGGATTTGAGGAGGCAAAAGTCAGAAGCAAAACACTTTTGAGAGCAGAGAGGGTGAAAGGAGAGAGTAGGATAAATGGGAAGAAAGCAGAATGGAGGGATATATATAGTAATCATAAATATGAAAAAAACCCATAGCAAGTTTCTCTGAGAAAGATCTCATTTCGGGGGCGGAGCCAAGATGGCAGAGTAGAAAGACGCACATACACATAGCTCCGAACCCACAACCCACAGAACGGCTAGAGGGGAGTAACTCACGGGGAATTCTGCACCCAGAGGCCACGGAATATTGGAGCGAGGGAGATTTCTGTTCCAGAGACACCGGCAAACCTCTCGCGGGGGGTCCTTCGCGCTGGGGACTGGGCGCCAGGACTGGGAGCAGAGGGCAGCCCTGCAGCGGCCGCGACACCATGAGGAAAAGATCCGAGCGGGCTTCGGGGACAGGATCTCCAGCAGCCACGCGGGTCCCTCCACCCACAGAGGGACCTGCAAACCTCTCACAAAAGGTCTGTCGCGCTGCAGACTCGGAGCACAGCCCAGACCTGTGGCGGCCGCGGCTCCAAGAGGTACAGATCCGAGCAGGCTTCAGGGACGGGATCTCCAGTGGCCACCCACAGGTGACAGGGGTCGGTGCGAGAGTCTCTTTGGTGGGTCGAGAGGGGAGTGGGGTGCCCCCGTGGCTCGGGCCCCCCTGGGAGATAGAAACTGAGAGGTGGTTGCAGACAGGGGCTCCCCAAGCGGGCGGGAGCCTGGATCCATTGTGGAAGGTCTGTACATAAACCCCCTGAGGGAAGTGAGCCTGCGAGGCGGCCCTGCCCTGACCTGATCATCTGAACTTAATTCTCACACTGAATAGCAGCCCTGCCCCTGCCAAAAGCCCTAAGGCAGGAAGCAGCATTTGAATCCCAGTCCCCAAACGCTGGCTGGGAGGACCAGGAGGCAAGGTGGGTGTGAGGAGAATATTCAGAGGTCAAGTCACTGGCTGGGGAGAATGCCCAGAAAAGGGAAAAGAAATAAAACTATTAATGGCTACTTTCTTGGAGAACAGACATTTCCTTCCTTCCTTTCTGATGAGGAAGAACAATGCTTACCATCAGACAAAGACACAGAAATCAAGGATTCTGTGTCCCAGCCCACCCAATGGGCTCAGGCCATGAAAGAGCTCAAAAAGAATTTTGAAAATCAAGTTAGAGAGGTGGAGGAAAAACTGGGAAGAGAAATGAGAGGGATGAAAGAGAAGCATGAAAAGCAGATCAGCTCCCTGCTAAAGGAGAACCAAAAAAATGTTGAAGAAATTAACACCTTGAAAACTAGCCTAACTCAATTGGCAAAAGAGGTCCAAAAAGCCAATGAGGAGAAGAATGCTTTCAAAAGCAGAATTAGCCAAATGGAAAAGGAGATTCAAAAGCTCCCTGAAGAAAATAGTTCTTTCAAAACTAGAATGGCACAGATGGATGCTAAGGACTTTATGAGAAAGACAGATATCACAGAACATAACGAGAAGATTGGAAAAATGGAAGATAATCTGAAATATCTCATGGGAAAAACAACTGACCTGGAAAATAGATACAGGAGAGACAATGTAAAAATTCTGGGACTACCTGAAAACCATGATCAAAAGAAGAGCCTAGACATCATCTTCCATGAAATTATCAAGGAAAACTGCCCTGAGATTCTAGAACCAGAGGGCAAAATAAATATTCAAGGAATCCACAGAACACCGCATGAAAGAGATCCAAAAAGAGAAACTCCTAGGAACATTGTGGCCAAATTCCAGAATTCCCAGGTCAAGGAGAAAATATTGTAAGCAGCTAGAAAGAAACAATTCAAGTATTGTGGAAATACAATCAGGATAACACAAGATCTAGCAGCCTCTACATTAAGGGATCGAAGGGCATGGAATAGGATATTCCAGAAGTCAAAGGAATTAGGACTAAAACCAAGAATCACCTACCCAGCAAAACTGAGTATAATACTTCAGGAGAAAAAATGGTCTTTCAATGAAATGGAGGATTTTCAGGTTTTCTTGATGAAAAGACCAGAGCTGAAAAGAAAATTTGATTTTCAAACACAAGAATGAAGAGAACCATGAAAAGGTGAACAGCAAAGAGAAGTCATAAGGGACTTACTAAAGTTGAACTGTTTACATTCCTACATGGAAAGACAATATTTGTAACTCTTGAAACATTTCAGTATCTGGGTACTGGGTGGTAGTACACACACACACATGCACACATGCACAAATACATAGAGACAGAGTGCACAGAGTGAATTGAAGAGGATGGGATCATATCTTAAAATAAAATGAAATCAAGCAGTGAGAGAGAAATATTGGGAGGAGAAAGGGAGAAGTTATATGGGGCAAATTATCTCTCATAAAAGAGGCAAGCAAAGACTTATTAGTGGAGGGATAAAGAGGGGAGGTGAGAGAAAAACATGAAGTCTACTCTCATCACATTCCACTAAAGGAAAGAACAAAATGCACACTCATTTTGGTAGGAAAATCTATCTCACAATACAGGAAAGTGGGGGACAAGGGCACAAGCAGGGTGGGGGGGAGGATAGAGGGGAGGGCATGGGGAGGAGAATGCAATCCGAGGTCAACACTCATGGGGAGGGAAAGGATCATAAGAGAATAGAAGTAATGGGGGACAGGATAGGATGGAGGGAAATATAGTTAGTCCTATACAACACAGCTATTATGGAAGTCATTTGCAAAACTACACAGATTTGGCCTATATTGAATTGCTTGTCCTCCAAAGGGAAGGGGTGGAGAGGGAGGGAGGTAAAGAAGTTGGAACTCAAAGTGTTAGTATCAACTGTATTGTTCTTACCACTAGGAAATAAGAAATACAGGTTAAGGGGTAAAGAAAGCTGTCTGGCCCTACAGGACAAAAGAGAAGACGGAGACAAGGGCAGAGAAGGAGGATAGAAGAGAGAGCAGATTGGTCACAGGGGCAATTAGAATGCTTGGGTTTGGGAGGGGGAGGGGATAAAAGGGGAGAAAATTTGTAACCCAAAACTTTGTGAAAATAAATGTTAAAAGTTAAATAAAAAAAAAAGAAAGATCTCATTTCTGATATATATAGAGAACTGAGACAAATTCAAAGAAGTAAGAATCATTCTTCAATTGATAAACGGTTAAAGGATAGGAACAGGCAGTTTTCAGAAAAAGTAATCAAAGTCATCTATAGTCATATGAAAAAAATGCTCTTTGTCACTATTGCTTAGAGAAGTGAAATTAAAACTTTGAGCTAATACTCCATACCTATATGATTAGCTAATACGACAAAAAAAGGAAAATGGGAAATGTTGGAGGGAATGTGGGATAATTGAGACATTAATGCACTATTAAGATGATATCCTGATTCAAACATTCGGTAGAGTAATTTGGAACCATGCCTCACAGGCTATAAAACCATGGATACCCTTTCACCAAACAATATACTAACTAGGCCTGTGTACAAAAGAAATTTTAAAAGAAAAAGGAGCAATATATATAAAAATATAGATTGCAGCTCTTTTAGTGGAGGCAAAGAATTAGAAATTGATGGGACATCAATTGGGGAATGGCTAGACAAGTTGTGTATGATTGTGGTAGAACACTCCTATGCTATAAGAAATGATGAGCAAGATGCTCTCAGAAAACCTGAAAAGACTTATATGAACTGATACAAAGGGAAACAAGCAGAAACAGAAAAACATTGTATACAGTAACTTCAGTACTGTATGATGAGTAACTGTGAATAACTTAACTATTCTCAGCAATGCAATGATCCAAAACAATTCTGAAGGACTTAAGACGAAAAATGTTATTTATTCCCAGAGAAAGAGTCGTTGGAGTCTGAATGCATATCAAAGCATACTTTTTGTACTTTATTTTTCTTGGTTTTTTTCCCTGTTTTCTTTCACAACACAACTAACGTGGAAATATGCATTGCATGACTGCACATATGTTACCTATATGAAATTGCTTGCCTTCTTAATGAGGGGGGAGGGGATAGAAGAAAAAATTTGAATTCACATTTTGTAAAAAGAGATAAAATGGCTTTTACATGTAATTGGGGAAAATAACAAATTTAATTTTAAAAAAGAAAAAGAAAGATCAATATCATGGAAGTCAGTTAACCTATAGGCCATTCATTAAACATCTACATACAAGTACATGCCACTCACTGTGCTAATTACTGAAGAGGTAAAGCAAAATAAAGTCCCTGCTGTCAAGGATCTCACAGTGTAATGGAGGAGACCACCTGAAAATCACCATAAACAAAGGCAAGGGACAAGAGAATATGGAGAAGGGAGGGTAATTGACAGCATCCAAAATTGGAAGTTTGAGAAACCCTCTTGGACCTGACAGTCAAGAGATCATTGGTTACTAGGGAGAAAGTGTTGTATTGGACCGGTGGGATCAAAAGCCAGCTTTCAAGCTGTTGAGAACGCAATGGGAGTTGAGGAAGTAGAGACAGTGAATGCAGAGATTTTTCTCCCCTAGCTCTTTCTCCTGCAAAAGAGATACAGAAGGAATAGAAAGTTGTACATAATAGATTTGCATTTTCATGAACAATTGTCTTTTTTTTTGCTGTACTATATTACAGAAATCCTTGTTTTATTCCATAAACTTAAAATTTTAAAACAGATACAGAGTAGAGTGGAAAGAATAGAAAAGGATCCGTAGGGAGTAGTAAATTCTCCCTCCTCTGGGCAAAGTGGAGAGCTTAGCTAAGTAATAAATACACACACACAAACACATTTATTTCGAACTCATGGAATAGAGAATTGGCTTACCTGTATGCATATTACCTACTTTCAGACATCTACAATTCCTCCTTGCTTTTCATTATCTGCCTTAAGGATGTTGGTTGACTTAAAGGCTGTCTGCTCAGTAAGTAAACAATATATAAAGAAGAAACCATGTTGCCCTCTTCCAAAAAATCCCATTGCAAAAATAACTCAACACAGATTAGATGAGCACAGAAAGATTCTGAATTGGCAAGGTCTATGGGATGTTTAATTTAACATAAAATTCATGCCCAGCAAAGAATAGATCCTGCAAGTGTGAGAACCATACATAATTTATAACAACCGGAAGGCACTTGTAACACCTGAAATTAAGTAGGAAATAAAATAATTCCCCAAAGGTAGTTGAGGTTGATATAAGAAATGCATTAAAAATAAGTACACAAATAGTTTATACCATTATACTGTGCATTATTCAGCATCTATGACCTCATTACAAATCCCTCACTGCTTTTCTGAAGATATGACTTGAACCTTCTGCACATGGTGCCCCTAGCACACCTCGACTTGCTCTTTATAAAGATGTTTCTTCTTATGGCAAATGTGTTGACTTGTTACAAGTGCACAGAAATATCTAAGTGACTTGTTTCCCTTCAGGCTGGCTTGTGCATTGTTGTATCTGCTGGGAATAGAACCAAAGATACTTTTGCCACAGGACACTCTTTTTATATGAGGGACGCTTGTTTTTCAAGGGGTTTTGATGCACTGACTCAGTCTCTCATGTTTTTCACCTACTTGTTCTACTTTGTGAACAAAGCCACACATTTGCAACAACTAACCAGGATGAGTCACCTATGGATTCTTTGCCTCTAGAATGCAACTGTTCTTAAACCCAGAACTCTCTGGATCATAGGTTGAAATGCCACAATGAATTTGTGATTTTATAGACAAATATACTCATGACTTCATTATATAAAACAACCGGTACTTGCCTACTTCGTGGACCAGATTGATGAGACAAATAAGTTACAGAAGATTGAACCCTAAAACTGAAGTCAGAAAGACCTGGGGTGATGTCCTACCTCATGCACTTGCTACTTATGTGAGCATGAGCAATTTATTTACTCTTTCAGAATCTTAACTTTCTCTTCTGTAAAATCTGGAAAAAATTAAGATAATATTCACTTATGACTCACAGACTAAAGAACTGGTGTCTCTTTATTTGTGTTAGACTCTTTGAGGACATTGGTCGACTTTTAGGTTCTCTTCTCTATAAGTAATTTATACATAAAACAAACCTACATAAGAGAGTTTTTTTTATGAGTAGCCAAAAAAACAAACAAACTTTAGCGTACTATAAAACTGTTAGTTGTTGTGATCAAATCCTCAGGTAATCTTATTCTCAGTACAGTGCTACATTTGTTCGTTCACTTTTTTCCATTAAGTCCAGACCCATGGTTTGATCTGGAATACTTGATAAGGAAATTCCTTCTACCAACATAGATCAATATTTATTCTGACGGTGCCTTTGGGAGATACCTAGGTTGCTCTTAGTTCAAGTGACTTTCTCAGGCTCATGCAACTAGTAAACTTCTAGAGGAGTGGCCTGAACCCAGGACTTCCCAATTCCTAGGCCAGAACACTATCATGCCATGATGGTTCTTGACATCATGGATTATTAATTTTATTACTTCCAATTTTCAAGCATCTATGATTTTTCTTTTAATGTGGGTACTCCTTCCAGTGATGTAGATAGTAGTAAGGCAATCAGTCAACAGGCATTTTATTAAGCACTTATTATATATCAGGCACTTTGATAAGAGCTGAGGATACAAAGAAAGACAAAAGATGGTCTCTGCTGTAAAGGAACTGAGAGTCTAATAGTAGAGATAACATACAAATAACTATATGTATTTGTAAGTTTGTGTGTCACACGCACATACATATATGTATACACATATGCATATAGGAAATATACAAATATATATTTATATACATACAGAATAAATATCCTCTAGAATAATTTAGGTTATGACCCTAAGAGTTTTTGAATCTCTATACTCCATCATCCTATGGCCACCCTGCTTACTGAAGAGCCTCTTTGAATATAGCTAGACTGGTTCTCAGGAAAAGTAGAAACCATCCTTAGGCCTATAATTTAAAGTCTCTCCTCTTCAGGTTGCTCTGCTAACTTGTCTCTGCAGAACTTTGCCCACCTTGGCAGAGACATGTCTTCGCCTTTTCCTCCCCAAACCTCCCTTCATGCATTATCTTCTCTCATTACAATATAAGCTTCTCCAAGCAGGGACTGTATTTGGATTCACTTACAATGTGCCTAACACAAAGTAAGAGCTTACTCTATTGACTGACTGAATAGCCAGCTTTGTATTAAATTTTAACTTAAGTCGGATCAATTGGTATTTATTAGGTGACTTCTATGTGTCAGAAACAATTCTAGGTGCTGGAATACAAGACAACAGTGAAAGTCACTGTCTTCAGTGAACTTACCACGTATTGATGTAAGAGGGGAAACCATGTACACCAATTAATAAATATAAAATATTTGCACCATAAATCAAAAGTACTTTAAATACATTCAAGTATGACATACTTTTACGCTACTCACTGAGAACTGGGGACATCAGAGAAGGCCATTTCTGTCAGGCTTCCAGTAGGAAGGTGAGGAGAGAGATCATTTCAGGAAGTGGCAGAGCGTAAAGGTGAAGAGGTAAGAGAGAGAATATGATAGAGGTCAGTTGAAATGGAATATGCATTACAGAGGGATGGGAGCATGGATAAGGCCAAGGATAATCATCCTGAAGTATAGGTTTGAGTCAAATTGAGAATGGTTTTTAATACCAAAAGAAGGTGTTCCTGTTTTATCATAGAAGCAATAAGGAAAAATCACCAAGTGGAACAAAGATTTTAATTTTAGGCCAGTTCCATAATACCTTGACAAATTTAAAAAAATAATTTAAAAGTGAATTCAAGTAAGTGGGCAAGGTGCTGTATAACTGTAATTCTGGCTGCCAGGGAAGTTGAGGCTGAGGATCCAGAGTTCTGAGCTGAGAGGCCTAAGCAGTCAGTGACTATAAGTCATTTTAGCATCAGTATGATGAGCTCCTAGGTGTGGGAGGCCACCATTTTTTCTAAGAAGAGGCAAATTGGTCCAATTTAGAGAAAAAATGTATCAATCAGATTAGAACTAGGTCAGACTAGGGGAGATGGGAGACAGTCTAAAAAAAAGACTAAATTAAAGGTTGCAGAACTGAAAAACACATTCCACATAACATCCAGCAGAGGAACTCATTGAGAGTTTTGGTTCGTTTTGGTTTGCTTTGCTTTCTGCGACAGCACCAAGAACAGCATGAACTCTTGATCTCAAAGCAGGTCAGGTACTCTTTGGAGACCTGAGGGTACAGTGGGGCCAATGCTGTGCTCTGCTTTCATAAACACTAGTGAAGATGGGCATTATATCCAGCCTCAGTAGCTATGGGACATTAGACAAGTAACTTAACCACCCTAAAGAAAATAGAGATAATGATAATTCCTACTTCTCAGGGATTTGGGAGGATAAAATGACCTAATTTATAAAGCACTTTGCAAACTTAAAATGCTATAAAATGTTACTTTTTTTGTAGTTATCATTAAAACGTTTTGCTTTTTCTCTCCAGCCACTTGAGAGATAGCTATGTGGTTCAGTGCTCAGGAAGACATGAATGCAAATCTAGCTTCAAACTAGCTGTGTGACCATTAGCAAGTCACTTAAACTCTGTTGTCTGTCTTGATTTCCTCATCCCTAAATTGAGGATGATAATAGCACTGACCTCACAGGATTGGTTGGAAGAACAAATAAGATAATCTTTGCAAAAAGGAGATTATCACAATGCCTGACACATGGTAGGCAATTAATGATTGCCTATGTCCCTCCCTCCCTCCCTTCCTTCCTTCCTTCCTTCCTTCCTTCCTTCCTTCCTTCCTTCCTTCCTTCCTTCCTTCCTTCCTTCCCTCCTTCCTTCCTTCCTTCCTTCCTATATCTCTACAACTTCCTCTTCAACCTCCTTGTCTTGCTGCTCACAACAGAGACATACCCTTTCAGGAACCATGATGAACCATGACTGCATCAACTCTACCATTGTTCCTCAGTGGTGGTAGGAGTGTTAATCCACTTCCCTGTGGTTCCATTTCATTTCTCTACCAAAGGGCCCTTCTTGGGCCACCACTCCATTGTGTGTATTCTTTTCCCTCATTAGAAGGTAAGTTCCTTGAGGATAAGGACTAAGTTGCTTTAACATCTGTAGCCCCAGGACTTACTACAATGCATTGCATACAGGAAACACCTGAATAGTTTTTTTTCTTCAATCATCCACTAATCCTTTCCTTCTTTTCCAACTTAACCCTTAATTTCCTGGAGGATGAACTTTCTCATAGCCCACAAAGCTGAAGAAGTACTATGTCCTTTCAGGAGGGAATAGTACCAGATTCTGAAAAAGTAGTTTTCACACCCATCATAAATGACAAATGCTAGAGGGGATGAAGGAAAACTAGCTAGACCAATGAATACTGGTGAAGTAGTGAACTGGTCCAACCATTCTGAAGAACAATTTAAACTATGTCCAAAGGACAATAGAAGTGTGCATACCCTGTGACCCAGCAGTATGACCACTAAGTCTGTATCCCAAAGAGATCAAGGAAAAAAACTATATGTACAAAAATATTTAAATCAGGTCTTTTCGTGGTGGCAAAGAACTGGAAATTGATGGGATGTTTATCAATTTAGGAATGGCTGAACAAGACGCGCTATATGATTGTGATAGAGCACTATTGTGTTTTAAGAAATGATGAGGGGGTAGTTTCAGAAAAAAACATGGCAAGACCCGTATGAACTGATGCAAAATATATTAAAAAAATCAAGAGATCACGGTGCACAATAACTTCAATGTTGTATTCATGATCAACTGTGAAACACTTGACTACTCTGATCAATACAGTGATCTAAGACAATTCTAAATAATTCATGATGAAGAAATACTATTCATCCTCAGAGAGAGAACTGATGAACTCTAAGTACAAACGGAAGAATGATTTTCTTACTTTATTTTTTCCTGCTTTTTAAAAATATGACTACTCTGGAAATATATGTTGCATGATTTCATATGTATAATTGATACATTAATTGCCTTCGCAGTGAGTGTGGCATGGTATGGGAGGAAGAAAATTTGGAATTCAAACTTTAAAAAGAAAAGAATATTAAAAATAAATAATTATAAAATAAAAAAGAATCCTCCCTTTTTATTAAGAGCACATGTTTATGACCATTAGATCATATTACAGCAAATACATTATAAATATAATATATCAATTTATATTATATTATTACTATAATATATATGATAAAATAATATATAATATAAATTAGTCTATTTATATTGTATATTATTATTTATGAATTGAAATAAATAAAATATTTGTGTTTATTTATATGTTAAATATCAAATAAAACAAATATACATAATAAACAAATATATCATTACACATAAATATACATATATAATACAATAGCAAAAATATATTTCTTGATGTATCAGAGAGTAAGAATAGAGTACCAGCCTCAGCGTTAGGAATACATGGCCCATTTCCTTCCTCAATACATTCCATATGTGTCACCATGGGTACTTCGCTCACTGGTCAGTCACTCAAAGTAGTCTCTAGTCTTTTAAGTACTAACGAGTTGTCACTCTTTATCAGCGGAGGGAATTGTTGACATTGATGACATCCCAGTTCCAAGCATCTCCCCAAAATGAGGTAGGTAGCAGATTTTCAAATTTTATTTTTATAATTTCTACTCCTTATCTAATCATGATTTTGAATTATGAAATAATTTCCCTGGCAAAGATGTTTGGTCTTTTTAAAAGAAAGTATGGTTTGCAATTTTAAATAATTAATATTATAAAAACTTTTATTAGAGTGGCATAGTCTTTATAACTTTTACCATATACTTAACTATATCTAAAATTTGTAACACCACCTGCAGACAAAGAATTACATTTATTTCCCAATTATTCTACTTTTACCTCCAATAAAACTTGTCAGTTTGTGTATTTTTTGAGAGCTTTGTTACTGATTTTGCAGTTTTAGCATCTAAATCTTTGGAGAAACAAGTCATCAATATGTCAGATGTCTCTCTAGACCATAATATTTGGTACCAAAGTTATTTTCTTATAGATTGTGGACCTCAAGGGAAATTCTTCTCTCCTAATCTGATTATTCAGTTACTTTTAGCTAAAATGAACTTCACCATACAAATAATGTCCTGTCTAAACTAGTGTTGAAATCCATACTCTGGAATCAGTGTTTAATTGAAATGAATAGTTTAAAGAAAGTTCCTTAAATCATGCACATCTAATTCCTATTTTTCTAAGCCAATGCACAGAAGTAGTCTGGTATATCAGATAAAGCGCCAATCTCAGTTCCAGGAAGGAACTGAAGGTTCATGGCCTATCTATAACACATACTGACTCTGTGACCCTTGGCAAAAATTTCTTCCCCTCTCGGTGCTCTTGCCAAAGCTGGGCAATTCTCTAAAGACATCAATTGCAGATAAGTTTCCCACTTTCTTTGTTAGAGTGCTGACCTGGGAATTCCCCCTGCCATTGAAACCAAAGGTCCAACCCCTATCTCTTATTAAAATGCACAGAAGTATACACATGGTAGAGAAGTCGATAAATTGAGTATAATCCTCAGTACCAGAAAGTGTCACTAGTACTCTTTGGCAAATGATGTTTATGCTGTTATACATAGCATGACATGACAACCTCAGAACATTGAGATCAAATAGAGGCTGTATGGCACAGAGGAAAGAGGATTTAGAACAAGGGAACATGGGTTCAAAGGCCATATTTTTAGGGGCCTTTATAAGTTTTCTAAGTAAGGTTACTTACTAATTGAGTAGCTTTGGGAAAGTCACATAACTACTCTGATTTTCAATTTCCTAATCTATAAAATTAAGAAAAAAGACTCAGTGGTCTGTAAGGATCTTTCCAGTTCCATTTGTATAAACCCATTTGTCTTCCTGAATTAAAGGTTTACCATATGGAAGAGGGATTCTATTTATTCTTTTTGGCTCTAGTAGACAGAACTTGGAACAATGGGTAAAAGTAGGGAGACAAATTTCTAAGACAAGTAACAGTTTCCTTATAATTTTACTTCTCAAAGCAGAATGAGTTTCTGTAATACACAGTGAATTTCTCATGAATAAATAACTTTTGGCAAAGATGAAATAACCACCAATTGGTAATTTTGTGGAAGTTGCTTCTTTAGTGGCTGGGATGAGATGACCTTTGAAGTCCATCTGATTCTGTGAATTAAAGTGGTTAAATTGACCAAACCTTCAAACTAGACTTTTTTCATCTAGATTCATCCTTTTGATAGATTTGGGAGATAGTTTAAAGTAAGGCATCTGTTGAAAGAAACAAATTAATGCTTAATATTTAGAATCACCATTGGGGATATGGGAAAACACGTTCCTAAAATTTTGAAATAAACAATATTTTTTCTTTCTCCCCCTCCAATATAATGTTTAACAATTTTAATCATGGAACTATATTACCAAATATTGTTGACTTCTAAAGAACTACTAGGAACAAAGGCTAAATGAAATAAAAACTCATAAATATGCTAAAGAGAAAAAAAAACATTGGATGTTTACTCAGATTAAGATTGTTAAATAAACATTATCCAGTGAAAGATCTGTGCACTAAGTTCCAGGAAGAACTTATCTATAGAAAAGTAAAAATTTTCGAGTGGTTCAAGTTCTCCCCTCCACCACTGATTTTCAAGTTATTACCACAAAGATATCATCTGTTCCCTTATTGAGTTCCAGAGCATCAGCTTTATGGAAGGATGTGAACCTGAGTTGCATAGATTGGACTGGTATATATTGGATATGTTTTTTTTTTTTTTAACACAGGAGGTAGTATCATATTTATGAGATCATGAGCTCATTCAAAACCAAAGTAATTTTCCAGAGGTCATCAAGGGTTAAATTTTCTCTACCCATTATCAATTCTGAGTTATTTATTTCATCATTTTTTTTTAAATTCAAGAACTTCAAGGAAAGATGAGGAGAGTCTAGATATTTCTATTGCTTTTTGTGAATGTGGTATAAAATTGAAGAAAATCACAGGAATAGTGGTCAACTGGAACCATTCATTTGAAAATCCACCATATTTAAAGCAAATGAAAACTCTTACTCTACTGAAGTTTTCTACCGAAAACTCTTACTTCATGAGGATTTTACCCTGAGAATGAATGCTTGAGGTCTGTGAAGTAAAAATTCAACAGTATGCTCTCTCTAGCTCCTTCTTTTCTCAGTATGAGAATATGGTGAAGGTTCTGGAAAGATTCAGAGTGGCTGGGGAAAGTACAATGTTCTATATAGGTTTTATAGATAGGAAATGGCTACTTTAAGCCATCCTTTCTTTTGTCAATGTCAAGTCACATGCCTTCGTTTTTTGGAAAATCATAGAATTTTTTCCCTTGAGCAAGAAGACATAGAAATACCTCTTCTACATTGCCCAGATAATATAAATATTACAATATCTAAACTGATTTTATGGTTTCATATTCAGCACAACTTCCAGTATTCCACACCTACCTGATCACAGCAGACCTTAAGTGTAGGGATGGTCCCAACTCTATCGTCCTATCCCCCCTCAATTAATACTGTGGTATCTATGTGACTTATTTGCTAATATCTTTTTTAACCCACAAGTGAACAAAGTTTCCACCTAACAAACCTTGAAAGTCTCAAGTTTGTGCCATTACAACCATAGCTACACAGGATGATCTGATGTTTCTCATTACCATGGTAAAACTACCTTAAGTGATTCAAGCATCTGCTACTCTAAGAAGTACTTGGGAGCTGTCCTTCCAAATCTCTGCAATTTTCTTTTTGTTTCCTTGTCTCATTCCCCACAAGAACATTCCTATTGATATCATTCCATGAGGTGGATCTCACAAGACATGCACCAAAATGGTAAAAGATGAGAGTACATGTTTGGGTTGTTACCTACATTGTTGGGATGGCTTATAAACATAAGATCACAGATCAAAACAATATTTGAGCAAATAGCTAATATACCAACCATTCTAGTAAATGGAGGTTTCTAGTATCAGCTTCATTTTACTCACACTATGTCAGAGAGATGTCAGTTAATGGCTACTTAAGTACCAGTCTCCAGTTCTTTCTCCATTTAATGTACTGTCTATATGTCTTGTCAAAAACACTAAGAGATTTTGCAGTAGACAGATAACTTGGCACCCCAAGATTAGCAGAAACAAAGTGTTTCAGCCAACTACCTCCTTTTCCAGGATAACAATGCCCCCTTGCCATACCCCTACCAAACCCCACCTCTACTCCGCACGCCATCTCCTACACATCCGTGGTAAAAAGAAAAGCAAACTGGATCAACAGTTTTCTCCCCTCCTTCCTCCCTAACTTTCAGCCAGACTTCCCATGATCATGACAAAAAAATGACTAAATGTTGGGGCCAGTATAGTCGGGTCAACGTATCTTTTATTTTCAACTTTGTTGTTGTCTGATTCTTCATGACCTCATTTGGGTTTGTTTATTTTGGCAAAGATAATGGAGTAGTTTGCCATTTCCATCTCCAGTTCATTTTACAGATGAAGAAATGGAGGCAAACAGGATTAAATGACTTGCCCAGGGTCACACAGGTAGAAAATTTCTGAGTCCAGATTTAAACTCTAAAGATGAGTTTTTCTGACTCTAGCTCAGCACTCTATCCATTGCACCACCTAAATGGCTTTTTTTTTTAATGCAACTTACAGAAGACAAAAATAGGAGGGGAAATGGCCAGTAAATATAGGTTAGAAAATACCTAGCCAATGTATCCTATGTGAAATACTTCTGGTAGCCTGTTCTTTTTTCTTCACTTTTTAATTTAGCTCTAATTAGCTTTCTATTTAGAAACTGCCTCTAATGCATTGTTAAATGATATAGACATTTTATTTGTTTTATTGTATATAGAATAATTATTGTCCTTTGAAAGCATGATTCTCTGAATGGGGTAATGATGTAAAAAGGATGGATAACTGGGAAAAGCAAGGTATATTCTGCATGGCCTCCCACACTGATTGATCTGTAATAAAAAAGTTAAAGCTAGCATTAATAGAATATTTGATAACTGTATTTTAATTAATAACAGTAGAAGAGAGATGGAATATTCATTTTGTAAAGGTACAGAATTCCTCTCAAAGTTCACCTCATCATGAATTATTTTTAAAAAACAGAATGCTTTGGGACATTCCAAAAATGAAAGCTAAGTTAATATAACAAGTTCATCAAGTTATATATATATACATATATGTGTGTGTACATATATATTCATATATAGTTATATAGATATTTTATGTGTGTATATTTATGCATATCTGTTTAAAATCACCATTACTTATATATGTTTTCTATTGATAAAATATTATAAGAAATATTTTACATAATCATAAAGTTATAAATGCTGAATTACAAATTATAGAATCATTTTAGAACCTGATAATTTCATTAACTTTCATGTTTTTAGAAAAAATATGAAGAGGAATTATCATTTATATTAAGATGCACCAATAAGGTTTTCCCACTACTATTAAAAAATAGTAAAAGTTATTTTTTTCTGAAACTTCTCCTTAAATGATCATTTCTCAAAATGGAGTGATTTGAATACATTGCAAGATGTGTTTTTATTCATTTTGCCTTAATTGAAATCCCCCCAACAATTATTCAACTACTAACAGGAAGTTCTTAAGCATATAATTATGGTAGGATTTGCACATTTCAATTACGCCTATAGAAAAAATTCAGAAATCCAGTATTCCTGTATTATAGTTTTCATATATTCTATTGGCATGAATACTAATTTTACTTTTTGGAGTTTTATTTTGCATAAATACTTAGTTTCAAATGAAAAGTGCAATTATAATAAACTTGTGTTTAGAAAACCAAAATCTTGAAGCAGATGTCCCTCCTTCTCCTTAAGGTAAACCTGGAATATTAATAGGAAAACACTACAGAGGTTATCTTCATGGAACAATGGGATCTAGATGATGGGTTTTTAATCAACAAGTTTTTAAGATTATCATTTAGCATCTTCATCCTCAAAGAAAAGAAACAAAATGATTAAGTTGAGAAGGACTTTGGGCAGAGGGTTTGGTTTTGAAGTAGCCTATATTCACCATCAGAATAAAGATATTGATGATCTTTAACTGCATATCTAAAATTTTAATTGATATGCTAATATAACCTTTACAACATTTTTGATACAAAGTCTATGCTCCATGTACTCTTAGAAAGTTGGGAAATCTAAATTTTTCTAAGGACTTCAAGTCAAAAAGACCTCAGGGAAATATAATGATAGCTATATATATATATATATATATATATATATATATATATATATATATATATATATGTGTGTGTGTGTGTGTGTGTGTGTATGTGTGTATACATATATATAGTTAAATTACTTTATAGACATATTACTATATAAATAATCCACCCAAAATTAATTTCGTAGAATAAGATAAAAAAACAGCTCATTGGAGGAAATGAGGACAAAAGGGACTTTAAAAGCTAATTTAGAGGCAGAGCCAAGATGGCAGAGTAACAACATGGACTTGCTAGTGCTCTCCCTCCAAACCCAGTCAAACATCTGTAAAAAATGACTCTAAACAAATTCTGGAGCTCCAGCATCCACAGAATGATAGAGTGAAGAAAATCTCCAGTCCAAGACAGCCTGGAAGTTTGCCTGGAAGTATCTATCACACCACACTGGGAGCAGAGTGCAGTCCAGTGTGGGCCCATGCCAGCACAGACAGGACTTGAACAAGTCTTGGGAGGACTGAATCTTGAGCACCTGTGGTGGTTTCCAGATTTCACTATCCCAAAATTCCTAGGACAAATTGGAAGGTGAGTGGGAAAAAAATCTGTGAGACCTGTGTGAGAGTGTAGAGTGGTCAGGTCCTAGCCCCAGGGCAGCAGAGAGGGTGGAGGAACCCATGGAGGAGGAGCCTGCAGCAGCAGCAGCAGGGGCAGGAGCAGGGGCAGCCTCAGCAGCAGTGACCATTCCTGGAGCTCCAGGCCCACATATTGTTGGGGAATCTAGCAGCTGACAGTACACCTCCTACCCCCATTAGAAGCAGAGAACTAGACAAAAGTCAAGTAAATAACTGGGGAAATGAGCAAAAACTGGAAAAAGAATCAGATTATGGAATCTTACTTTGGTGACAAGGAAGACCGAAGTATACAAACAGAAGAAAACAAAGTCAAAGCTCCTACATTCAAAGACTCCAAGAAAAATATGAATTGGTCTCAGGCCATGGAAGAGCTCAAGAAGGATTTTTAAAAATCAAGTCAGAAAAGAGGAAAAATTGGGAAGAAAAATGAGAGTGATGCAGGAAAACAGTGAAAAAGGAGTCAACTGTTTCCTAAAGGAGACTCAAATAAAGGCTGAAGAAAATAACACTTTAAAAAAATAGACTAACCCAAATGGCAAAAGAGATCCAAAAAGTCAATGAGGAGAAGAATGTTCTAAAAAGCAGAATGGGCCAGATGAAAAGGGGTGTCCAAAAGCTCACTGAAGAAAATAATTTCTTAAAGGTTAGAATGGAGCAAATGGAAGCTAATGACTTTAAGAAAAACCAAGAAATTATAAAACAAAGCCAAAGGAATGAAAAAATAGCAGATAATGTGAAATATCTCGTTGGAAAAATAAGTGAACTGGAAAATAGATCCAGGAGAGACAATTTGAAAATTATTGAACTACCTGAAAGCCATGACCAAAAAAGCACCCTAGACATCATCTTTCAAGAAATTATCGAGAAAAACTGCCCTAATATTGTAGAACCAGAGGGTAAAATAGATATTAAAAGAACCCACCATTTATCTCTTGAAAGAGATCCCAAAAGGAACTCCTAGGAATATTGTAGCTAAATTTCAAAGCTCCCATGTCAAGGAGAAAATACTGCAAGTAGCTGGAAAAAAACAATTTGGGTATTGTGGAAGTGCAATCACGATAACACAAGATCCAGCAGCTTCTACATTAAGGGATCAAAGGACTTGGAATATGATATTCCAAAGAAGCTAGGATTAAAACCAAGAATCGCCTACCCAGCAAAACTGAATATAATACTTCAGAGGCAAAATGGTCATTCAATGAAATGGAAGACTTCTTATTGAAGTGACCAGAGATGAATAGAAAATTTGATTTTCAAATACAAGAATCAAGAGAAACATGAAAAGATAAACAGGAAAGAGAAATCATAAGGAATGTACTGAAGTTGAATTGTTTACATTCCTACATGGAAAGATGATATTTGAAATTCTTGAGTCTTTTCTCAGTATTAGGGTAGTTGGAGGGATTATATACTTACAGAGAGAGGGCACAGGATGAGTTGAATAGGTTGGGATGATTTCTAAAAAATGTTAATTAAGGGGTGAGAGGAATATATTGGGAGGAGAAAGGGATAAATAGAATAGGGCAAATAATTTCACATAAAAGAGGCAAGAAGAAGATTTCTCAAAGGAGAGAAAGTGTAGGAAGATGAGAGGGAAAGAGTGAACCTTTCTTTCATTGGATTTGGCTTAAGGAGGGAATAAAATGCACACTCAATTTGGTATGAAAATCCATCTTACACTACAGGAAAGTGGGGGGAAGGTGATAAGTGGGGTTTGGAGGAATGATAGAAGGGAGGGCAAATGGGCACAACGGGTAATTATAAGTAAACACTGTTGAGGAGGGATAGGGTCAAAAGAGACAATAGAAGAAATGGGGGGCAGGACAGGATGGGGGAAATATAGTTAATCTTTCACAATATGACTATTATGGAACTGTTTTGCATAACTACACATGTATAACTTATATTGAATTGCTTGCCTGCTCAGTGGGAATAGGTGGGGAGAGAGGAAGGGAAAGTAGTTGGAACTCAAAGTTTTGAAAATAAATGCTAAAAATTGTTTTTACGTGCAGCTGGGAAATAAGATATACAGGCAATGGGGTATAGAAATCTATTTTGCCTTACAGGAAAATATAGGGGATGGGGATAAGGGAAAGGAGGGGTGTGAAAGAAGGTAGGGCAGATTGAGGGAAGAGGTAATCAGGGGTGAGTGGAGGGGAGCCATGGGGAGAAAATTTGGAACTTAAAATCTTGTGGAAGTGTCTATTGAAAACTAAAAATAAATAAAATTTTAAAAGATAATTTAATTTTTTTAATTCCTTAAAAGAAAAAAGAAATGGCACTTTATGATATTAAATCTAAGACTCCACTTAATTGAAGATACAAAACTGGAAGTATCAATTACATAAAATTTTAAAGTAAAATATATTAAATATGGTGAACATCAGAATGAAATACACAGATGAGAAAAACTTCATCAAATGAATCTGAAAAGGATCTCACATGCAAAAATCTATGAGAAATTGCCACAAATATATAAAATTAAGAAATATTTTCATGATGATAAATGTCTAAAGAATTAAAACAATTTTCAAAAGAAGAAATTGAAACCATTAAAAACTTACTGAGAAAAATATTTAGAATCACTTAAAAAATGCAAATTAAAACAACTCATAAATATTGTTTTATACCCATCAAACTACCAAAGATGGGAAAATTCATTGTTGGGAACGGCAAAGAAGGTAAACATTCAAGTTCATTTATGATTGCGATGCAAATTAATTATTGTATTCTAGAAATTTTTAGAATTTTTAAAAAACTTATGAAAATTATACTACCATATCTATAATCAAAGGATGGTTTAAGAAGATATCTTCAACTCAACATATCCAGAAATGACTTATTGCTTTTCCCCTCTATAGATAACTAGGTGACATGGTGGATAGACTGATGGTCAAATTTTGCCTCACTTTCTTACTAGTTATGTGACCCTGGATAAGATATTATACTTCTGTCTTTTTCATTTTCCTTTTATATAAAGTATGAATAGTAATGACTTCTACCTTCCCTGCGCTGTTATCAGGATAAAAGGAGTTAATATTTATAGTGTTTATAAATCTTTAAGTTCTAGCCATTATTAATTTCCCTGTCTAAACAGATATTTTCTAATTATTCTTATTTCTATCAAGGTCACCAGTATCCTTCCAATCTTCTAGGTGCATAACCTTAGCACTATTATCACTTTTTCATTTTCCGTCTCCTCACACTTCTAATCAGTTGCCAAATCTTGTTGTTACAACTGTGTGTGTGTGTGTGTGTGTGTGTGTGTGTGTGTGTGTGTGAATCAGGGTTAAGTGACTTGCCTGGGGTGACAGAGCTAGCTTCGTCAAGTATCTGAGGCCAGATTTGAACTGATCTCCTGACTCCAGGGCAAGTGCTGTATCCACTGTGCTGCTTAGCTACCCCTTGCTGTTTCCATTTTTACAACAGTTTTTATATTCAACCTGTTCTTTCCATTCATGTACCTATTACTTTAAGTCAAGAATTCTTTACTTCTCTCCTACATTATTGTAACACACTCTTTATTAATCTTCCTGACTTGGGTTTGGCTGGTTTTTTTTCTTCCCTTACTCAGATCCATTCTATGTAAAAACTTCAAAAGAAATTTTCCTCAGACAGAGATCTAACCTTGTGACTCACCTACTCAATTAAGCTCACTGGCCTCTGATCACCTCTAAAGTAACACAAAAAGTTTTCTGTTTACCTTTCAAAATCCTGCACACTCTGGCCCCAACATTTCGTTTTGGTTCTTTGGACTTTACTCTCCCTTCCACACTATGTGATCCAGTCTAACTCAGTTTCTCTTGGTTCTTCACTCAAGTCCCTCCATTTTCATCTTGGCCTTTACACTGGTCTTCCCCAATGCCTTCCTTAATAGTATTCCTTCTTCATCTCTGCATAAGACAGACCCTGTCTTCCTTTAAGATGTAGTTCCAATACCATCCTCTGCATAAAGTCATCATTCCTCCAAACTCTAATGCCCTCTCTCCCCAAATCCAAATTCCTTTTATTTATCTACCTTGCATGTATATGTGTATATATAGACAACTAGCAGTGTGACCCTGGGCAAGTCACTTAACCCTATTTGGCTAAATTCTTCATCTATAAAATGAGCTGGAGGAGGAAATGAGGAGCCTCTCCAGTATCTTTGCCAAGAAAACCCATAATGGGGTCATGAGGAGTTTGACACAACTGAACAAACTAAAAATGTATACAAGCACAAGGAATACATACATACACACACACATATACACACAGAAACAAACAGGCGTATGGACTATTTATACGAGGACAGGGAATAAAGAAAATATGTATATTTTCAGAAATATATATCTACATATTCTCTTTATCTTACATATTTATTTAGCAAATATATATTTATTAAATGTATTTCCGAAATATGTTTAGTAAATATGTTTATTGAATTAAGGGAATAAATAGATATATGTGTTTATAGTCTTATTTCACTTTATACAGACAGTACACAAATTTCATATACTCCTGTTTTCTCTCTTAGAATATAAGCTCCTTGACAGTAAGGACTATTTTCAATTTATTATACTTCTATCTCTCATGACTAACACACTGACTACCCATAGTCTGAACTTCATAAATTCTTGTTAATTAATTGACATTTTTTAAAAGCAAGGACCCACATGTACAAAAAATGTCCTTAGTACCATTATTTTTCTGGATAAGTATCCCCAATGAATTGGAAATATCTGAACAAGTCATGCTATATGAAGGCAGTGCATTTTACTTTACTTTTTATAAGGAATGACTAATTTAAAGAATTTAGAGAAAGAACATAAGATTTATATGAAGGGATGCAGAATGAAGAATGTTGAATCAACAGACAGACAGACATGATGACTACAAAAATGTTTAGCAGATCAACACAGAGAAGTAATCAAACTCTGAACAACCAACATGACCAATATTAATACCACACTGTCCAAGCTGAGGACAAACTGATCTTCTAACAAATGATGAAAACTGACATTTGCATTAAACTAATATTCATTAAAAACAGACAACCAAAACATCACTTCTGCTTCCTTTTCCCGCTTCCATATCTGTGTTTGGTCTACAAGTGTAACTGAGAGTACTATGGATGACAAGCAGATTCTTAAAATGAGTTATTAAGGAAAAGAATTTTATAAGCCAATCCTTTCTAAGGTAATCTTTATTATTTCTTAGTATGCTAATTTTGAAGCACAACATAATATTCAGGCTCATAATTCTGATTTAAAAAATAGTGCAAATAGCTTGTTGGAAACCTTTTCAGCTCTAATATGGATGATATCCTGGTTTCACTTGAACTAAAACTCCAATTTATCCCTCAAGGGCTATACTGATTTGAGGGCTCTGAGTTGTTTTCCTTAGCTTAACTAGAGAGTTCTTCAGAGCTAAACTGGATTTTCAGAAGCAAAAGGTCATGTAATGATGACCAGTGATTCAATTGGACCCTGAGGAACAGTGTCATTTCCAGTATCAATTGAAGTCCTAAGGAAGCAGTAGCTCTGAGGTACAGTATTGATTACAAACCCAAGGGATCAGGGGTCCTTCCTGATCAAAGAGTAGAGTGCAGAGTTAGAGAGTAGTGACCATACTCTTTCTCGATCATGCCACTTTGGAAGCAGTGAAAACTGCTAAATCCCTGGAACTAGTTCTGAATATAGTAGTATAAAAAAGCCTGAAGTTTGAGATAATTGCCCTACTTCCCATACTAGGAACAAAGTTCAACATTACCATAAAGATCAAAATCAAGAAATAGGGTAGGAAAATGACCAAACAACAACAACAAAATAACCTAATGCTAAAAATATACTATAGTGACAATGAAGATCAGTACAGAAACTCAGAAGAAAACAATGAAGTCCAAACAGCAACAAAGCCTCAAATAAAAATGAGAATTGGATAGAAGCTCAACATGAATTGACAGAAGAGATAAAAAGTGAGTAGGAGAGGAAAAAAATCAGACAAAGACATAAGAGGGAAGAAATTTATGGAAAGACAATTAGCAACTTAGTTAAAGAGGTACAAAGAAAATACTGAAGAAAATAAAACTTTAAAAACAGCACTGGACAAGTGGAAAAAGAAGTACAAAAAAAATCACTGATGAAAATCACTCCTTAGAAATAAGAATTTATAAGTGGAAGGTAATGACTTCATGAAAGATCAAGAAACAATAAAACAAAGTCAAAAGAATGAAAAAATAGAAGAAAATGTGAAATATAGGAAAAATAGCTCGCCTAAGAAATAAATCAAAGAGAGATAACTTAAGAATTACTGAATTATATGAAAGTCATGATCATGAAAAGACTAGATATGACATTTCAAGAAATTATTAAGGAAAAATTCCCCAGAATCTTAGTGTGGGAGGGTAAAATAGAAACTGAAAATTTTTTCCCAATCACTACTAGAAAAAAATCCCAAAATGGAAATTCCTAGGAATAGTATAACCAAGTTCAAGAGCTCCCAGATCAATCAGAAAATACTTCAAACAGTCAGAAAAAAACCATTCAAATACCATGGAGTCACAGTCATAATCGCACAAAATATAGCACTTATAATATTAAGTGAGCAGAGGGCTTAGGTTCTGATATTCTGGAAGGCAAAAAAGCTGGGATTACAACCAAGAACACTTTACCCATTAAAATGAGTATAATCCTTTAAGGGAAAAGTGGATATTTAATGAAATAAAAGACTTTCAAGTATTTCTGATGAAAAGACTGGGAGAAAGGGAAAGGGCAAAAAGGAAGGTGGGAAATTATCTCACATTAAAAAGGCATGCAAGAAAGCACTTTTACAGTAGAAGGGGAAATGGTAGGGACAAGCAATGTTTGAACTTCTCTCATACCTAAAGGTTATTTGTACTCATTTTAAACCATAATGAAATAAAACATTTTTTTCAATAAAAGGCCATGGAAGTATAGATTAAAAATTAATTTGAGTAGATTAAAGAATAAATAGAAATAATCAATATCTTCATTTAAAAAGAATGATGAGGAGATGACATTCTGAATGTCATGGAATACAGCCAAAGCTGCAAGTACTTAAGGGAAATTCATCAATATAAGAGAGAAAGAGTAGATCAATGAATTGGATATGCAAAAAGAACAACAAATACCTAGAAAAAGAGCAATGATAAAACCCCAATTGAACACCGAAATAGAAATCTTAAAAACTAAAGGAAAGATTAATTAAATTCAAAATAAAATATATTGAACTAGTAAATAAAACCAGCTCCTTGTTTTATGAAAAAAATAATGAATATAGATAAATTACTAGTTAATTTGATTAACAAAATCAAGTTACTACTATGAAAAATTGAAAGGGTAAATTTACCAACAATGAAGATGAAATTAAAGAAATTATTGAGTTACTTTACCCAATCATACTCCAATGAAACTGGGGTAAATGGATGTGGATAGTTGAAGTGAAGGGATGAATATTTACCAAAATATAGCTGCTCAGATTAATAAAAGAGTAATAGAATAGTTAAATAATTCCATCATAAAAATCATTGAAGAAGTCATAAATGAGCTCCCTAAGAAAAACTCCCCAGGACCAGGTAGATTCACAAATGAATTCTATCAAACATTTAAGGAACAATTAATCCCAATATTATATAAACTATTTGGAAAAAAAAGCTTGCTAAGGAATCATATCAAATTACTTTTATGACATATATGTGGTTTTAATACCTAAACCAGGGAGAGTGAAAACAGCTAAAGTAAATTATGGAACAGTTTCTTTAATGAAAAATAAATTTTTCAAAACTTTTGCATAAGTTACTAACAAGATGATTACAACAGTGTATCACAAAGATGACACAAATAACCAAGTGAAATTTGTATCAGAGATGTATGGCTGATTCAATATTAGTAAGACTGTAATTGACCACATCAATAAGAAAAACAACAAATAATCTGATTATCTGAATAGATATAAAAAATATTTTTGACAAAATGCAGGACCCATTCTTATCAAAAGTACAAGAAAACATAGGAATAAAAATGTAGCCTTTCTTCAGATGATAAGTAGTATCCCCCCAAACCAATAACAAGCATTATTTGATGGGTTCTAAACTTTAAGTCTTCCCAGTTAGATCACAATTGAAGCAAAGGTGTATGTTATCAGCATTATTGTTAAATATTAGATTAGAAATACTATCTATAGTAATAAAACAAGAAAAAAGAAATTTAAATAAATATATGCAATGAGGACACAAAACTATTATTCTTTGTACATGATATGAGGGTTTATTTACATAACCCTAAAGAATCAACTCAAAAATAGCTGAAACAATTATTTTAACAAAGTGGTAGAAGGTAAAATAAACCAACTTAAATCATCAGCATTTCTATATATTATCATCAAAATGCACTAGGAAGAGATAAAAAGAGAAAGTCTATTTAACTGAAAACATTATAACATCTACCTGCTAAGACAATCATAGGTTATTACTTGAACACAATTACAAAGCATTTTTCACACAAAGAAAGACAAAGCTAAACAATTAAAAATATTAATTGCTCACCGATAGTTTGAGTCAATATAATAAGAATGACAATTCTACGTAACCTAACTTACTTATTCAGTGTCATATCAATAAAACTATTAACGAATTATTTTATAGAGCTAGAAAAACAAATACAAAATTCATCTGGAAGAACAAAAGGTCAACAATATAAATGGAATCAATTTTTTAAAATGTGAAGAAATGCAGTCACGCAGTACCAGATTTCCAACTATAATACAGATTTGTAATCATGAAAACCATCCCTTACTTACTACAAAATAAAGTGGTAGATCAGTGGAAGAGATTAACTTCACAGTACATAAAAGTAAGTAACCATGGTAATCTGCCATTTGACAAACCTAAAGAAAAAAAGCATGTGAGCTAATTGTAAGCAGAGAAAGTCTTTTCTGTGTTTGTATCCTCAGTGCTTAGTACAGTCACTGTACATAAGTGCTTATGAATATGTTCATTTATTCATTCATTCATTCATCTGTTCATCCATCCATATCAGGAATGGAAGACATCTGATATAAATGTCAGAGAATTGTAGTAAAGAGAAATATAGACATCACAAGCTTTCCATGAAATTATGGTCCATGGAGGCAGTTACCTATCATAAGAATAGGTTTCAGGTGAAATTTTTTCAAAGAATTTAGCTATCTAAGAAAAAGGGAAGCCCAGAGATTTAGGGATGGAGAAAAGCACTTAATATCTCCTATTACAGGCATACTTTATTGCACTTCACTTTATTGTACTTCACACATGTTGATTCTTTTTTTTTTTTTTACAGATTCAAGGTTTTGACAACCATGCATGGTGCAAGTTCACGAGCACCACTTTGCCAACAGCCTGTGCTGACATAGTGTCTCTGTGTCACATTTTGTAATTCTCACACCATTTCAAACTCTTGCATTATTATCATTTCTGTTGTGGTGATTCATTGTCAGTGATCTTTTATTTTACTATTGACATTATTTGGGGGCACTATGAGCTGTGCTCATATAAGATGTGAAAATTAATCAATAAATGTTGTGTGTATTCTGACTCCCCCAGGGACCAGCGATGCCCATTATCCTCATGCCTCCCTATTCCCTGAGACACAAAAATATTGAAATTAGGTCAAATCATAATCCTGCAATGGCCTCTTAAGGGTTCACGTGAAAGGAAGAACCAATCTATGTAGCAAAATTCATGGTTGTTTTGTTTTAAGAAACTTCCACAGCCACACTACCCTTCAGCAAACATCACCCTGGTCAGTCAGAAGCCATGGCAGTCAAGACAAGACCCTCCACCAACAAAAGACTATGATCTGTTGGAGGTGCAGATGATGCTTAGCATTTTTTAGCAATAAAATATTCTTAATTAAAATATATACTTGTTTAAACATAATACTATTGCACATTTAATAGACTACAGTATACTGCAAACTTAATTTTTATATGCACTGCAAAATAAAAATAAAATTCATGTGACTTGCTTCACTGTGGTATTTTTTTTTGCAGTGATCTGAAACTAAACCTGCAAAATTTGAGATAATCTGTATCTTTTTAAATTAAATTATATTAATTGCAAAAACTGCAAAGGAAATCTGTAACACAAGAAAGCCATTTTTACAACATGAAGTATTGCTTTCATCTATCAGTAACTGTGATTTGAAAATTTTTTTTGCCAGTGCCTATGGAATCACTCCTATGCATGGTTTGTATATAATCTTGGAGGAATGGCAGCCTGATTGAGAATTTATTCATCACTCTAAAAACTCACCTTTGTCCAAACCACTCTCACTTTTGTTCAAACCACTCTCACCTAGGTCCATACCTCAATTCCACTTTAATGCATTTCCAAACTGAACAAACACCTCAACTTGCCTTTGGATCCCAGCCTTAAAACCTGGGGCTGGAAGGTAAAAAGCCTGGCTGCCTGGCTGTATGGCTAATGAGGAGATGACCTCCATGCTGCAACAACACCTTTTGGTAACATAGCCTCTAAGGAGTACACTGAGCAAACTTTAGAAAAGATACAGTCAGCACAGATAACAAATATAGCATTTAATCACATCACTCCCAAGCAATGCCTTGAAGCAGGGAAACAAACACGCGGGTTGATCTTTTGGGTGCCCCTGTACGGTAGTTTCATGTAGGTCAGTAAAGTACAGAAATATAAAAAGGTTGCCTGAGATGATTTCCCAATCTCAAAAGCTGCTGCTACTATCATGCTGAGAATGTCTGCTCCTCCTGCTCTGTTTCCTGGCACATAAAAGGATGGCAGACTAGTGCATCCTTTTTGGCCCTTGGTCAGGATAAGCTGACAATATTTCTTTTTAACTTTTAGAAAAAGGATTTACTAAGAAGGATTTACTGTTAGAATAGGTTATGTGAAACATCCCTATCAAACTGGACATGTATTCCCTCTTTGGACAAAAAAGTGAGGTCAAGGTTGAAGTACAAAGGTCGCAATTCACATATGTAGAAAACAGTGAGGCAGAGGGATACTTCATAACCCTTGTACGTGGAGTCTTTTGCTTCTTTTTATAGAGTCTTTAAAAACTACATTACTTATTCAGAATTTTTTCTCTCTACTTACATGCAAAATAATTTTTAACATTTGTTTTTCTTAAAACTTTGAGTTCTAAATCCTTTCCCTCCCTCCCTACCCACTTCCTTTCATTGAGGAGGCAAACAATTTGATAGAGGTTTTACATATGTAGTCATGCAAAACATTTTCATATTAGTCATGTTGTAAAAGAAAATAGAACAAAAAATAACTCAAGAAAAATAAGGTAAAAAGGTATGCTTCAATATGTATTCAGACACTGTCAGTTCTTTCTCTGGGGATGGACACCATTCTTCATCATAAGTCCTTCAGAGTTTTCTTGGATCGTTTTATTGCTGAGGAGAGCTAACTCATTCAGAGTGGATCATCTTAAAATATTTCTGTTACTTTGTACACAGTACATTTTACTTTTCATCAGCTCAGGTAAGTGTTTCTACTTTTTTCTGAGAGCACATCCTGTTCATTTCTTGTAGCACAATAGTCTTCCATCACCATTCCCCAACTGATGGGCATCTCCTCAACTTCCAATTCTTTGCCACCAGAAAAGACCTGCTATAAATATTTTTATACATATAGGTCCTTTTCCTTCTTGTCTTTTTTTTTTTAAAAAATCTCTTTGGGATACAAATCAAGTAGTAATATTTCTGGGCCCTTTGGGCATGGCTCTAAATTGTTCTTCAGAAAGGTCAAATCAGTTCATAACTCCACCAGCAGCACACTACTATCTCATTTTTCCACATCCCTGCCAGCATTTGTCATTTTCCTTTTCTATCCCATTAGTCAATCTATAGGTATGAAGTAGTACCTCAGAATTGTTGTAATTTGTATTGCTCCAATCAATAGTGAGTTACAACTTTTTTTCATATGGCTATAAATAGTTTTGATTATTTCATCTGAAAACTGTTCATACCTTTTGACCATTTATCAGTTGGGGAATGGCTCTTATTATTTTTCTACATTTTATTCAGTTGTCTATATATTTGAGCAATGAGGTCTTTATCAGAGAAGCTTGCTTCAATTTTTTTTCACAGTTAACTATTGCTAACTGTATTTCCCTCCATCCTATTTCCCCCCTGTTTATTCAGTTTTTTCTCTCCTTTTATCCTGCCCTTCCTCAAAAATGTTTTGCTTCTCACTGTTCCCTTCCCCAATCTGCCCTCCTTTCTATCATCTCCCCCCTTTTCTATTCCTCTTCCCTTTCTACTTTCCTATAGGGTAAGATAGATTTCTATATCCAATTGACCATATATGTTATTCCTTCTTTTCGCCAATTCTGATGAGAATAAGATTTACTCACTCCCCTTCAGCTCTCTACAACAGCATTTTTTTAAAGCAAACTTTCTACTTTAAGTGTCTGGACTAAATTCAAATACTCCCAAAAGATCGTAAATGGATCTGCAATCTTATCAATATTGAATACTCCCTGTGGAGATAGTAAGTCATGGGTGACTCCTTATCCTATTGAACCCTTGCCCATATCCTCAGCAGGTTCTTCACAGTGGCCTACTCATTATTTGGGTTCTTGGTCTGTGCTTCTTTAAGTAAAGATACCAATGAAGCACATAGTCCTTTTTTTATCTTGTGTTACTTCTGTCACTGTGCTTCTATCAACCACTATAAATAAAATTCTTAATATTAATTACTCTTCATAACGATTCATTTGGTTACTTGTTGAAGTTCTCTCATGCCCAACATATTTCTCCCCACTGTCCTTTGGTTGATTTTCAATTTGAATTAGTGTTCCAGGACTCATAGCCATATACAATCACTGGACAACGATTTGTGTTCAAAACAAATAACAACAACAAAAAACCAACAAAAATCAATTTTCTGTCATTTCAGGGAGAAGCATGGGACCATTAGAACTTTTTCATTTTCCCAGTGAACTTCAGCCCCAATTTTCTCTTGTTAGATAATTTAGTTTAACTAATTCCTTATCTATTATTGTGCCTGAGACACAAAAAAGGTCCATGATGGAAGGAATATAAAAGTAAAGGTATTAAGTAACAGATGGAGAGTGTGTTTGAAGAAGGCAAAGATACCAAATATGTCAGGATATAGATGAGGCCCAAACTTCTCATCGGGATTGTGAAGGTGTTCTATTATTTCAGAAAGAATTTATCTCAAACACTTCAATGCACAATGAGCATATACAGTTGTCTGCATGACTCTCTCTCTCTCTCTCTCTCTCTCTCTCTCTCTCTCTCTCTCTCTCTCTCTCTCTCTCTCTATATATATATATATATATATATATATATATATATATATATATATATATATATATATATATATATAAAAATATATATATATAAAACTCTGATTTTCTTTTGTAAAGAGGTCCCCCTCAGGAAACTTCTACTCATTAATTTCTCTGCAACAGATCTAGGAGAACTGGTAGAGGAAGTGAGATCCCCAGGGATAAATGGTCAGTGTACGACAGAGAAGGAACTGGAAGTGTTTGATATTTTCACATCTAATAGGCGGTCCTCAAGTGTTCCTGAGAGAAGGATGGACAACTAGAGGATTGTGGAAGTGAGACACTCAGGAATCTAATCCAATAAAACAATGTTTTTCCTTAGGTAATCTTTGTTAAATCTTGGTATGATGACTGCTTGACATGACATAATGTTCAGGTTTGTTAATTTATGGCAATGGGCATGCTGAGCTTGTGGAAAATATTTATAGCTCTTCAATAAGCAAAGAGGATTGTGTTGGTTACATAAACAAGAGTATAATTAACCATTCCTAAACAGTGCTCACTCCGTCATTAGTGTATTAACGAATATGTTATATTGTCTATCCAAATGTACATGGCCATCTGGACAACAGACATTCCTTTATTTTTAATTCTTCTCTCTTCCCTAACACTTCAACCTCATTTACATGTATGTATATATGTATGTAGACAAACAAGATTGTGTGTGTGCATGTATATATATAACATATATGCATATATATATATATTGCATAAATGGAAACAATAATTAGGTCTGGATATTTTCCCCTTTGCACTAGGTTAAAAAATTAATAAAAATGTCATGTTTCTGTCTGTGAAAAGACTTATGCCTTCATTTGATTTCGCTCAGTCTCAGGACCAGCATGACCTTTCACAGTTATCTCTGTACTATGTTGCTATGCAGGTATCCTTAGCCTCCCACCCTGTGCCCCTCCACCTTCCAACAATTCTTACTCTGAGAATGATAATAAAATCAACAGTAACATTCCTAGAAGGACATAAAAATTATTTGTCTTATGACTATAAGCTGCTTATATTTGTATTCTCAGTGACTAGAAAATATTAAGCATTTAACTATTTAAATATTAATTAAGATATCACCGATTCGCTTTTTCTGGACTAGTTCTAGGAATAAATTCTTAAGAATTAGAACTATTCCCAGGAGAAATGAACTGCCGTACATCACTGTGAATTCTTAATTCCAGGAAGTCTTCAAAGGGGCCCTGGATAATCACTTGTCAGGCATCTTATAGAGAGTTTTCCTCTAGAGGTGTAAGGGGAACTAGATGACATCCACAGACTCTTTTTTAGCTTGAAGATTAGGTGGTTTACTCAGCTCTATACAGGATAACTAAATTTAGAGACAGAAAGAGAGTACTGACCATTCCTTTTCCCAAATCTACCTACCATTAATTTCAATTGTGTTATCACTAAGATAATATTTTAGAGGCAAAATTTATTTGTTTTTGTAACTGTTGATGCAGATTGATGAGAGTAGTTTTCTAATTTTATGAATGGTAAAGAAAATAATTATTTTTTTACTCAGATCAAGCATATGTAATGTCTTAAAATTGAGATAAGTTAATAGGAACTTCACATTTTTGAGGACAAAGGGAAATAAAGTGGATCAAGAGTAGAGTGAGAACTCCAACTACCAATTGAAATTGTTTACTTCTAACAAAATAAAGTGTAAAATTCTGTATGGCTGTCTTTAATAAAACCACAGGATGAGGAGACAACTGAAGGACAAAAGTCAGTTATGTGTATTGCAACTGTACTTGTACTGTAATATTTATATTAGTTTCCAATTCTGTATAAAACATCTTTTGATATCCATGCATTGGGGTAACTCTATAGAAGCTGGGCTTAAGTCAGAAAGGGGATCAAGGAAGATTAGAACAAGTGATCCAAGTGATTTTATCTAGGGTCAGGGAGAACAGTGATAAAGGAAACTGGCTAAATAAATTCTAGACTGAATGAAAGAAGTAATAGGAAATCCTCTACTGAAATGGGCCTGCATGATTGACACATCCAAGGACCTCTGAAAATGTGCCCTATACTAATCTCTGCAGCTTTCTACCATCTCCAGGATAAAACACAAACCAAGCATGCTTGCATGGTAGGCCCTCCAAAATCTGGGTCCCACCTGCTTTTCCAGTCTTATTACATCATACCTACACTACTCCTCTTCAAGTACTCTCATTCCCAGTCCTGCTAGTTTAATTTTAGCATTTCATCACTTGCCTACATTAATTATTATCAATATGTCATGTAAATAATAAACACCCTCTTGTCTTTGCCTCTTAGGATCTTAATACACTTATAAGACTCAAATATCACCTCCTCTGTAGCCTCCTTTTCTAACACCCCCTAGCCTGAAAATTCTAAATGTTCTTGTGCTGTTCAAGTTATCTTTGATTTTTTTGTGTCCATGTTGTATCATCAGAGTAGAATGTAAGTTTCCTGAGGACAGAGACATTCACTCTTGTTTTCATGTTCCCAATGCCTTTTACAGTGTCAGTGGAATAGGACACATTCAATAATGTTTATTTAATAGAACTGAAATAAAATTGGTTAGGGGTGGGGTGGCCAGTAAAAGAGTAAAGGAAGGAACTCTCCTGAGCTCTCCCAAAATCCCCTCCAGATGACTTTAAAATAATGCTTCAAAATTAATTCTGGAGCAGAACCGACAAACAGACAGGGTGAAGCAATTTTCCAGTTCAAGATAATCTTAGAAGGTCAACAGGAAAGGTTGATCTCGCTGGGGTGATAGTGAAGCATAGTCCAGCACTGGCTTCACTCCACATAGCCAGCCTCAGGCCAGGACCTGGCAAGCCAGCCCAGGCTTATGGAGTAACTCAATTGGCAGCAGCAACTTCTAGAGCTCTCATACTACAGACAGTGAGGGAGCTGGACAACTAATCAGAAGGACATTTTGCTGGCACCATGTGCAGGACTCTATCACACTAACCATATAAAGATTTGACTCACAGGCTCAGTTCTCATTCCCAAGGTAAGGAGGTGAACTAGCACACAAGAACTTACAGCCACAGGGAAGTAGGGATCATAGTCACAGTTCCAGCACAGGAAAAGAGTGCTTGTGTTTGCTCACAGACCACAGCACAAGCCAGGGGAGTAGGTGAGACAATTCTCCTCAAATCACACCGTCTTGAAAGAAATCAAAACTGGTAGTTCTCTAGAATTAACTCTGAAAACAGCAGTCAAAACACTTGGAGCTTGGGAGAGGACACTTAAAGAGTAGACCTCAACTTTAATATCAAGTAAAATCAAGAAAGAGACTGGGAAAATGAGCAATAAGAACAAAAAAGAATCTGACCATAAAAACATTGCTATCGTGACAAAATCAGAACACAAACTCAAAAAGGAACAACAATGTCAAAATGGTTACCTGCAAAGCCTCAAAGAGAGATGTGAATTGATGTCATCACAGAAGAAAATCCTGGAAGAGCTCAAAAAGGATTTTGAAAAATTAAATAAAGATGTATACAAAGAAAAAGGGAAATAACGTGAGAGTGATTGAAGAAAATCATGAAAAAGGAGTCAAAGTCTCAGCAGAGGAAGCAGAAAAATGAAAAAAAAAATGTACAAAAATTCACTGAAGAGAGCAACTCCTTTTTAGAATTGGCCAAATGGGAAAAAAGGGGGATACAAAAGCTAACTGGAGAAAGAAATCCTTAAAAAGTAGATTTGGGAAAGTGTAAACTAAAGACTCCATGAGATATCAAAAAATTAAACAAAATCAAAAGAATGCAAAAAATAAGAAGAAAATGTGAAATATCTCATTGGAAAAACAACTAACCTGGAAAATAGACCCAGGAGAAATAATTTAGGATTTATTAGATTACCTGAAAGCAATGATCAAAAAAAGAGCCTAGACATCACATTTCAAGAAATTGTCAAGGAAAATGACCCTGATATTCTAGAATCAGAAAGTAAAATAGAAGTTCAAAGAATACACTGATCATCCCTTGAAAAAAGATACTAAAATTAAAACTCCCAGGAATATTATAGTCAAATTCCAGAGCTCCTTGGTCAAGGAGTAAATATTTTAAGTAGCCAAAAAGAAGTAATTCAAATACCACAATCAAGATTTAGCAGTTTCTTTTTTTTTTGTTTTTGTTTTTGTTTTCAAAAGAAATTTATTGCATCTGGGGAGATAAAATGTGCACATCTGTGTACATATAATATAAACACAAGTTAGTTAGAGTGAAGCACTAAAAACTAGGAGGTAGGAATCAAACCATATATGAACAGAGATTTTTTTTTATTATTTTTTTTATTTTTTAATGTTTAACAATCACTGCCATACAATTGTGATTTTATCCCCCCCACCTATTCCCCACTCCCCCCCTCCCTCCCCACGACTGCATACAATTCTGTATGGATTCTACATATACTTTCCTATTGAGTATATTTTCACTATAGTCATGCTATGTAGTCAGACTAAGATAAATGAAAGAAATCGTATAACAAATCAGAACATGATACACAAACACATACACATACACAAACATGATCTGTTACATTATGTGAGTGACTTCCATATTTCTCTCTCTGAGTGTGGAAGGCATTTTGCCTTGAGAACCACCATTGGGATTTTTTTTTTTTTGTAAGAAGTTCTTGTGTTACTACAAAAATCTAAGTCTACCAGAAAAAACTCTCACACACTGTGGTTGTTGCTGTGCACAAAGTTCTCCTGGTTCTGCTCCTTTCACTCAGCATCAGGTCATATAAGTACTTCCAGGCCTCTCTGAAGTCTTCTTGTTTATCATTTCTTATGGCACAGTAGTACTCCTTTACATTCATATACCATAATTTATTCAGCCATTCCCCAATTGATGGACATCCCCTTGACTTCCAGTTTTTGGCAACTACATAGAGTGCTGCTATAAATATTTTTGTACATGTGGGACCCTTTCCCATTTTTATTGATCTCTTGGGGATATAGTCCTAGTAGCGATATTGCTGGGTCAAAGGGTATGCACATTTTTGTAGCCCTTTGGGCATAGTTCCAGATTGCTCTCCAGAATGGTTGGATGCGCTCGCAGCTCCACCAACAATGAATTAGTGTTCCAACTCTCCCACATCCTCTCCAGCATTTATCATTTTCTTGTTCTGTCATGTTTGCCAATCTTATAGGTGTGATGTGGTACCTCAGAGTTGTTTTGATTTGCATCTCTCTAACCAATAGTGATTTAGAGCATTTTTTCATATGATTATAGATAGCTTTAATTTTTTCTTCTGAAAATTGCCTGTTCATATCCTTTGACCATTTATCAATTGGGGAATGACTTGTATGATTATACATTTGGGTCAGTTCTCTATATATTCTAGAAATGAGGCCTTTATCCCCGAGCTTAGCTGTAAAAATTCTTTCCCAATTTACTACATCCCTCCGGATTTTGGTTGCATTGGGTTTGGTTGTGCAAAAACTTCTCAGTTTAATGTAATCAAAGTTATCCATTTTGCATTTCATAATGCTTTCTATCTCTCCTTTAGTAAAGAATTCTTCCCTTCTCCATAGATCTGATAAATACACTATTCCTTGCTTCTCCAGTTTATTCATGGTATCAATCTTTATACCTAAATCATGTACCCATTTGGACTTTATTCTTGTGTGCGGTGTCAGGTATGGGTCTATGCCTAATTTCCGCCACACTGTTATCCAGTTTTCCCAGCAATTTTTGTCAAACAATGAGTTCTTATCCCAAAAGCTGGGGTCCTTGGGTTTATCAAGCAGAAGGTTGCTATATTGCTTGCCTACTGCATCTTGAGTGCCAAGTCTATTCCACTTGTCTACCTCTCTGTTTCTTAGCCAATACCAAGTGGTTTTGATAATTGCTGCTTTATAGTACAGTTTGAGGTCTGGTAGCGCTAGGCCACCTTCCCAAGCATTTCTTTTCATTAGTCCCTTTGATATTCTGGACCTTTTGTTTTTCCAAATGAATTTTGATATTATTTTATCCAGTTCTAGAAAGTAATTGTCTGATGGTTTAATTGGTATGGCACTAAATAAGTATATTAATTTGGGTAGAATTGTCATTTTTATTATATTAGCACGGCCTATCCATGAGCAACTAATGTTTTTCCACTTACTTAAATCTGTCTTTATTTGTGCAAAAAGTGTCTTGTAATTGTGTTCATATAATCCCTGGGTTTGTTTTGGCAGGTAGACTCCTAAGTATTTTATACTGTCTACTCTAGCTTTAAATGGGATTTCTCTTTCTATCTCTTAGCAGTTTCTACATTAAAGGAACAGAGGGTTTGAAATATGATATTCTGGAGGACAAAAGAGCTAGAATTACAACCAAGAATTATCTACCCTGTGAAACTGAATATAATTCTTCTGGGGGGGGGGGGAATGGATATTAAATGAAATAGAGGACTTTCAAATATTCCTGATAAAAAGATCAGAGCCAAATAGAAAATTTGACTTTCAAATACAAGACTCAAAATAAGCATAAAAATGTAAACAGGAAAGGGAAATCATCAGGGATTCAATAAGGTTAAAGTGTTTAAATCTCTGCTTGGGAAGATGATACTTGTAAACTCTTAAACGGGGTTAGAAGTAGTAAACATAGACAAAGGGCACAGATGAGAACTGACTACTATTGAATGATATACAAATAAAAACATAAGGGGTGAAAAAAATGAAAGCACTGGGAGAAGGGGGAAAAGAGAGGTAAAATGAAGCAAATTATTTCACATAAAAGGGGTAGGAAATAGCTTTTTCAGTGGAGGAGAAGATGGTGAGAGTTGGCAGTCAACACTTGAACTTTACTGTCATCAGAATTGTCTGAAAGAGGAAATAATATAGATATTCATTTGGGTATACAAATCTAATTTATCCTACAGGAAAGCAGGAAGGAAAGGAGAAAAGAGAAGAGGAAGAATAAATAGAACTATAGAACTATGCATACCCTTTGGCCCAGAAATATTGCTACTTGGTCTGTATCCCAAAGAGATAAAAAAAGATAAGAAAGAAAAGGAATTATATGTACAAAAGTATGTATAACAACTCTTTTTGTGGTGACAAAGAATTGGAAATTGGGGGAATGTCCATCAACTGTTGAATGATTGAACAAGTTGTTTGTGTTGGAATGTTACTTTTCTATAAGAAATGATGAGCAGAATGATATCTGAAAAACCTGGGACAACTTACTTGAACCGATGCAAAGTGAAGTGAGCAGAACCTAGAAAAGGGTGTACACTGTAACAGCAACATTGTATGATGATCATCTACAAATGACTCAATTAGTCCCAGCAATTCAACAATTCAAGAAAATTCTGAAGGACTTATGATTAAAAATTCTATCCAGAGAAAGGACTATTGGAATCTGAATATATGTTGAAATATATTTTTTAATTTTCTTGTTTTCGTTTTCATTTTCTTTCACAATATTACTAATATGGGAACATGCTTTGCATGACTGCTATGAATAATCTGTATCAAACTGATTCTCTTCTCAAAGGGGAAGGGAAAAGGGAGGGAAAGAATTTGGAACTCAAAATTCTGAAAAACAAATGTTAAAAATTGTTTTTATATTTAAGTAGGAAAAATAGAATATTTTAAAATTTTTCATGTAATTCAGAAATATTTAATAAGATAAATAAAAATACTAAAAAATAAAGAGGTGAAAGCTATTCCCAAATCACTGTTACTTTCTAATTAAAGTTGCATTTAAACAAGATTTCCTACTACTCAAAACCCTACAAGCAGTTTCTTCAGGACGTCTATTGAGTGCAACTCCACAGCCTCCTGAGGCAATCCCATTCACTTCAGCATGGCTCACATTTTCAGGAAATTGGTCCAAAATAATAATAATTACAATGATAACTGGTATGTATATGGCATCTACTACATGCCAAACGCTGTGCTAAGCATGTTATAGTTATATCATATGATCCTAACAAGAATTCTTGGCAATTAGATGTTATGGTTATCTCTATTTTATAAACAAGAAAATGGAGTCAGAGGCTGTGATTTGCTTAGTGTCACACAGTGTCTGCGACTAGTTTTGAACTCAGATCTTTCTGACTCCAGACCCAGTACTATATCTACTGCATCACCTAGTTGCCTAATATTTGTATCAAGCCTATAGATACTTTCCTGTAACACTGGACCTTTGTTGCCTTTCATGGCTCAGAGAAAAAGTCTAATGACCAGGGGTGGGGAAGTTGTGACCTTGAGGCCTTTTGACTGAGGCCACATTTTACAGAACAAATCCTTTCATTAAGGGGATTTGTTCTGGGAAGTTTAGATTCAGTCAAAGGGCTGCACTTGAGGACCTACAGGGCCACATGGGACCTCAAGGCCACTGCTTCCCCACTCCTGGAATCTCTCTTCCCTGTAACAGTTCTTCAGATATCTGAAGATGGCTATTATATGCATCTTAATTTTTTTTCAGTTGACTAAGCATCCTCATAGGACATAACATGAAGGCTCTTTATCCCCTTTGTCAACTCTTTCTTGATTATCACTAGTTTATCACAGTCCTCATCACTCAGGCTTGCACATGTTACTCAATCTAACTAGGGCAGAGTATAGTAGAACTACACCATCATTTATTACATAGTCTATGTTACCTTAATAGCCTATCTCTCACTGTGCATACTTCTATCAAATATTATAGGTGCATGTAATAAGTGTAATGGTAATTTAAATGGGACGATCTTTGCCATTCATTAATAGCTCCATGTGACCTGCCATGGAAGCCTGAGTTACATGAGTCTGTGGTGGGAGGAACTTGGTAAGTGGGTTGAACAGAAAGGGGAGAAGCAAGAAGGGTAGAGCAGAGTTGAGAGGAAGTTAGTCAGAATTGAGAGAGAGAGGAGGCAGGTAGCTGCTGTGAGTTTCTGTTTGTGAGAAGTCTAACAGAGGGAAGTCTTGGGGATAGTAGTGCCCCCTGCATTGTTATTGTATATAGATTTCTTTGTTGCTATGACGGATTTGGTTTTCTGGTGTTTGAATAAATGTTTTGGTTCTATCTTCCATGTGGAGTCTGTTGCATTTCGCTATTCAGAATTGCACTGAGACATTCATGACTGCAGTAAGTGCTGTGAATATTGTATTGGCGCTACAATAACACATGATTCTAAGGAGACAGAGAAAAGCAACTGAATTAAAGAGGGCTATAAATCAGGGAAAAGTGGAAGTCATGATGAGAAGTACTAAGAACAAACAGACTAGGGGAAAAATAAACCAGAGATGAGCAACCTTTTATTTCTCATTTTTCATTCTACTCACTAATCATCCATTATGTTTAGACTTCACAGAATATTCCAAGAAAAACCCATAAAACAATATTATTATCCAGAGGACTTTTTAAAAAAATATTTGTAAAGGTTATTTTCTGCAAATTCTGAAGGAAAAAAGAGAATATGATGAAATTTTTTCAGACTGTAGTGTGGTAAATAAAGACACTAATTCTGAATAGAATATATCAAGGACTGTTACTTCTTTTTTTAACATTCACTTTAAAAGAAAATCAGGTCTGTTCTCCGTCTCCTTCCAAGTTTGACCCCCTTGAGGAGGCAAGCAATACAACATTATATATGTGAAGTCATGCAAAACATTCTCATATTAGTTATGTTGCAAAAAATGCAAGAAAATTAAAGAAAGTGGAAAAAATTGTGCTTCACTATGCACTCAAAATGCATTAGTTCTGTCTCTCTCTTTGGAAGCAGTTAAGCATTTTCCACTGTGAGTCCTTTGGAATTGTTGAAGATTCTTGTATTGATCAGAGAAACAAGGCCTTTAACTATTGGTTATCATTAGGGTCATACTTTTAATGTGTACAATGTTCTCCTGGTTCTGCTCACTTCACTTTGCATAAGTTCATGTAAGTCTTCTCAGGTTTTTCTGAAACAGTGCTGCTCATCATTTCTTATAGCACAATAATATTCCATCACAATTATATATGTCAGTTTGTTCAGGTAACGACCAAGTGATTTTCATCCCCTCAATTTCCAATTCTTTGCCACCACAAATGGAGCTGATATAAATACTTTTGTACATATGGGTCCTTTTTCCTTTTAGAGATTGGCACTCATGAAGGAGGTTATTTCAATTAGCTGGTATAATCCCATATCTTTTTTAACACGACACATTTCGGTCAAATATACAGTTCAGCAAATATTGATTAGGCATCTTGGAAGGGCAGGGCACAGTATTAGGCACAGAAATGGATGCAAAGACAACAATAAAACTATCTTGTGCCCCAGATGCTTGGGCCCTACTTGATTTCCTAAAAGAAATTCTTACTGGAGATATCCTACATTGCAGTCCTAATCATAACATAATGCATCTACCTCACTTCAAAACTAAAGATCTTGTGCCTCTTTACTTGATTTCTGGTAACCATTTCATCTTATCCTTACCATTTTCTGACCTACCATACAAGACTTCATTCATCTGTATACAATTCCACCATTTACACGATCTCCTTCAACTCTGTCTCTGAGAACAGTAAGGCAATCAATACTAACTTTCCTGGAACAGTCTTGCCAATAATTTGTTATATGTCAGAAATCACCATTTTCTCTGATTTTCCTATTTCAAACACTCCTCCATGGCTACCACTCCCCTTTGTATGTCATTTTCTCCTAAGAAAATTCTTGTAGAAATGGACTACCTTGTATGCTTGTATTTGTTTCTTTAGTATGTAACACAGTACCTGACTCATGGAAGAATTTATTTTTTCTTTCATTCGTTAGTTATTTCATCAGCTTTGTATAGAAATTCTCTCCCTCTCCTTGTCTAATTGGAGGATGTACAGTTTACAATGCACAACACAAATTATTTAATCAACAAACATTTTTAACAATCTACTCTTTTCCAGGACTGTACTTGATACTGGAGATATGAATAAAAGACTTGAATCCCTGCCCTCAAGCTTTTGGAGAATATTTACATAGATAAGCAAATACAAAGTAATTATTTTGAGGTGGTAGGACTAAAGCTTGGTGAGATCAGGAAACCCAAAATGTGGAAAATTTAAAGAAAGCTATCCTTTCTTCCTTTCATAGAACTGTTCAATGCCACCTTTTGTCCCTTTTACAGTCTGCTCATACCCACTATGTGTGTGAGAAGATCAATATTTATAAGCCCCTCTACCTCCAACATGAGTTAGGAAAAAGTGACAAAGCCAGGTACCACTTGTCCTGGGGTATCGCAAGACTTAGACTGTGTCTCCTTTTGATGTAGCTAAAGCATTCTGTGGCTGAGTGGATGGCTTCCTGGTCATCCAGTAGTAGAAGATTTCCCATTCAAATAAGACTTAGGGCCCTTCCTGCCCTCGGTGTAGGCATTGAAGACCTTTGGAGTTACCTCTTTTGATCACTAGACTCATTTTCATATGGAGTCAAAGGGGAGCTCTTCAACAGAAGCTAAGTACCACTTTATCCTCCTTAACTATTCTTATCATGTTAAAGCTAATTAAATCTACTTCAGGGACCTAAGAGTACCTTATTCCATTCCAACACCAAATGTGGAGTAACAGAGTGCTGGTGTGAAGCCGACTGCTAACAATGCATCATCATTTCATCATCCTCTATGCAATGCTCATCTTTAGTTCTTTGGAGTCAGGGCTGATTCAAGTCTCACCACTGGATAGCAACATTAATAAATGAAAGTCTGTTACATATAAATATTTATTTAGTGGGAAACTTAATAAAGAGCTTTACAATTTCCCCAAATCAATACATCCTACCGTCTTTCTGCTCTTCATTTGTGGGCCTGGTTCATTGTGCCTCTATACTGTCATGGGTATCCATGCTGTTGGACAAGCTCTGTAGGGGATAGAGAGATAGATAGATAGATAGATAGATAGATAGATAGATAGATAGATAGATAGATAGATAGATAGATGGGTGGGTGGGTGGATGGATGGATGGATGGATGAATGGAAGAATGGACAGAGACAGACAGATAGACCTTGCTGTGTCAGACACCGCATTAAGCAAATGTCATACAAATGAAAGCTGGTAAAATAATCCTCGATTTCAAGGAAGCCACATTCAGTGGGGAAAGACAAAGAGGGACTGGGAATGGGGATGTTACATGTGGCTTTGCAGAAAATATCTTAGAAATATAGTGGAATCCAGGAAGAGAGCAAGATAAGGCCAAAGCTGGCCTCTCAAAGTGCAAGGAGGCTCCATTCTTATATGAAGAGAGAGTTGATTTGAGGACTGATAGCACAAATAGCATAGATGGAAAAATCTAGGAAAAAAGTATATAAAATAGGGACAATAGATATTCTTCATCTGTAAGACCTCAGTTCAAATCCTGTCCCAGGTCTTTACTAGTTTTGTGACCCTGTACATCTAAACCTCTATTCAATAGCACCTAATTCCTAAGTTGTTGGGTTTTTTTGGGAGGGGGTGAGTATAACGTGAGAAAACATTTATAAAGTGCTATACAGTATGTATATACTAGCTATTAGAATTATTATTTTCTTCTGCTGTCTTTTCCCATGCATATGGACATGACAAACTTCTTTGATTGACTTCAGATCTCTTCCAAGAGACTGCAATATTTCAAAGCTTTAATCTGATTTGCTCCATATGATCCAGAAAGGAGGATGTCTGAAGGATTTCAGTTGGGCATGAGAAATTACTCTGGGATTCGTGCTCTTCCATTATCTTCATCCCAGCATCCAATACCCATGAAGAACATGCATCTCCCTGGTTTATTTCTCACCTATCATCACAGGGTCATTGAACAGGGCTATTTCCGTTGCTATTTTTTTTTAAAAATATTGGTATATGTATATGTCACCTGGTTATTAAAATAAGACTATAAAACAGCATTATGTTCTGCATAGTCAAATGTCATGTTTTTTTTTCTAATCAATAAACAATGAACACAAGTAATTATTCATTACTTCTAATTGTGACAAGTATAAAGATGTGGTCCATTATTGAAGACAATTTGTGAATGTCTACTTGTCCTCTACTAATACCTCCATTAAGAATGCCCTTGTTTTGAATATAGATGACCCTATAAAGATTTTGCATAAATTATGAAGCAGGCACATGTCAATAGTTATTGAAATTATTAATGCTTATTTTCTTCAACACCATGGAAATTCCTCCTTCCTTTAGATATCTTGTCTACAGTTCCCCTGACCAAAAATGTGTGACCTCCACCAAGGTTTTATTCTATGCTTAATCAGTCAAATATAGCTGCTTTCCCCATCTTCCGTCTCTTGAACGCTATTGCTAAAACCTTTATAAGTCAATCAGGAAATGGAATGTTTGGACTCCAGTGTGGGGTTTTCACTATCGTGGATGTAGAAAATGGTTTGTTAAAATCATTGGAAGGTCCTCAGGATGACTTTGTATAGTTGAATATCCTGCCAAGCTTTCTTTACCCTCTGCTGTTTTTCTTTACGGGACGCTGCAGCTTATAATTGCCAATGATCTCTCTTCATAAAGATTTGCAAATGAGTTTATATATTAATCTGGAGTGTCTGTTAACAGTCATCTTTCTCCATTTGGAAAGTAAATCAGAGGTTTTCTGTCTAAGGGAAGATATGACCTCTTTATGTCCCCTTGTGTGGCAATTAATTTACTTTGGCAAACTTTTGAATAAATTCAATATTGTTAGGGTTGATTTCATTTCATGTCTATTTCCCACTTTGGGTTATTCAATTACTTATTTATGCATACCAGGATTAACTTGTTTCATCTGTATATTATATCTTTTTTTCATTATTAGTCTTTCTTCAGTTTTACTAATTTTGAGCTTAACTGATGAGTGCACAGTTGGACTGCACCCACAGAGCTGACTCAAGACTAACTCCCACATCAATAACAAGTCTTTCATTGTTTGATTTTGTTGTGTACCTGTCATGGTTAAAATCTACTGATTTTTTTGCAGAGAAAGGGTTCATATTATAGAGGCATGAGATTTCATTGTTCTCTAATTTTTTGCTCAAAGTATCATTTCCCATATATTTCTTCTGATTCTCACCTTTTTCTCATCTGTGATTTGAAATCACCTTCATAAAACCTCTTCAATAAATAGCCACACACATAATTCTTCAATTATTTTTGGAAATCCTTGTGAATATTGTAATTTTTCAGTATTACCTTTCTTTTTAATTTCACCATCCTCATCCTTTGAAAATTCCACTTGGCAGTGATGCTCTACAAATCACCAATTTCCTTCTTTAGAAAATGTTGTGTAGTGCAACCACCACTGAATAGTCAAGGCCTTTGGACACCCAGACTCAGTGTAAGGTGCTGATAGGAAAGTTTGATCACTTTGGACATCTCCCATTTCCTTTCTAGAAGTCAGTTTTACCATCTCTAAAAAAGAGTGTGTAGTACAGTGGAAAAGTTGTCCAAATGAGTACCAGAGCCTTCAGGTGAAGGCCCAGCACTGCAGCTAATGACCTGTTGATCATGTTGCAAATGTCATTTAAACTTTCCAAGCCTCAGTTCCTCATCTATAAAGGAAAGGAGTGAGATTTGATGAGGTCCCCTCCAGGCAGCTCTAAATCTGTGATCCCATGATATTTGATCTGTATTGTCTCTTATACTTTAGATGTTCTTATTTTAAATATGATCCTATTTCATATAGTTTCATGTCCTCATAAGGAACATTTTAATTAAAAATTCCTTGAATATTCAACACCTGCTTTCTTTGAAGAATTTATTTAAAATTTATGATCCTGCTGTTCATTTGTTCTAGAATATATTTGTCAAAGTGCTACAGATTAAAAGCCCATTTGTTCCTATTTGCCATGCTTCTCACCAGATATTCTAGAGTGGGATGAATTTTTTTTTTGTCAGTTTTCAGGTAAGCATGGAAAAGTGATTTGCCTTGTTGACATATTAAAGAATGAGTTTTTAAATTCCAATTGATCTTTTCCCTCCAATTAATAATGCTTCTTATATTCTACCTTATGCCCATGTTTAGTTCTTGAGATTTCATTTTGCATTTTATACCTACATTTACTGCCTGAATCAGATATCTTATTCTCACAGGTCTATGAATATTCTTCCTTTTTCATTCTCTTCCTTTTAAAAACACTGCCCCTCTAAGGCTTCCTTCTTTTGCTCAGGTAAATGAAGTAACCTTTCCCCCTAATTCTTCCAGTCTCTAAATATATTGAGCTTTTTAAATGTCAGTGAATATTAATCTTTCTCAAAATGAATTCATTTTAAACTTCCTTTTCCCTCTTTGCCAGGAGTTTAGGTGGTAATTTCGTAGGTTCATTCTTATAAAGCTAAAAGGAGCAAGAAGAAAGAAAACATAATGCCATCTGCAAAAGGATAAGTTTTACACACACACACACGCACACATGCACACACATGGAATCAGGAGGCAAAATCAATTCCTTACAAATTTCTTCCTTCTACCACTTCAGCAAGAGCTTCAAAGTATTTCATAAAATTATCTTTGTTCTCTTTACTTATATTTGTCTTTCAATAATATAATGCTGTTTGTCAAAAGCACCTTTCCTATTTTGAGCATATTGATGATGTGAAGGCAAAGAGAGGTAGATCTGGCATCTTCTGTCCCCAGGGATAAGTAACTTCATCTTTAAATTATCTTCTACCTCAGTGTAACATCAACTTACATGTCCACCCCACAAAAAAGATTTATTTGTGCTCTTTCTCAGCTATTAGCTATTGTGCAAAGCAGCAAAAGTTGTCTTGCCTTGTTCACCCAAGGTTTATACTAGATCAGTAAGTTTGTGCTCTACCCCCAAAGTTAACTACAGATCTAGACTGCCCTCCATTTATTTCTCTGTATCCCACACTATAGATAGATAGATAGATAGATAGATAGATAGATAGATAGATAGACAGATCGATAGACAGATGGATGGATGGATGGATGGATAGATGATAGAGAGATAGATAAGAAATTTTATTCGGAGTTCTGTTGTCTGAAAGAGGAATGTTGTCAATCAATCAATATTTTACTGTTGTGGCTTTGCAATAACAATGCAACACTGTTGACATCTGGGAACCATACGAGGTTTGGTGTGCTTGGGACCCCAAAATACTGGCATGCTGGGTCCTGCCGAATGAATTTGACTCAAGACTTCTTCCAGCCAAGATAAAACAAAGTTTATTAAAGGTTCACCATATTGGGTTGACTCTTAAGAAGCCTAAGCACTTGTGACTCTTGTATTGACAAGTGGGCCAGATAGAATCTCAGCTAGAAAAAGTCAGAGCTTGATTGAATCTGAGCACTTTCGTGGAGGCAAGATGGAACTTATATGCTTAAAGTCCATGGGAAAGATCTAGAGGTGGTTTACTAGTCTGGGAGAAAGAGCTAAGGAGGATCTTGATGAGACTGGGGTAACTAACAATGTAATCAAGGGGGGGGGGGTGGAAACAGCTAGAAGCAATTGGGAGGTATCACACAATGGAGGGCTTGAGTGGGAAGCAGGTGGGGCCATCCAGAAGTAACAGACAAAGTTCCTTCTCTGGTAACATCGAGGGCCAGGCTAGGTTAAGGGTAACAGATTTGAGTATGAAAGGCCAGATTAGGTGGGAAGATTCAAGGGGAGTTCAAGGAGGTTCCCAGAGTCTGCACCCCATCAACACCTCTACCTGACCTTCTCTCTCCAAATTATTTATGAACTTTAGTCTTTTTAAAATGATGAATTTTATTCATATGAGTGCTACCTTCTACCTGGCACATCAGAGGGTACTCACACTCTCATACTGTTTGATGTTTACCTTTATCCTATAACAAATCTTTTCTAAAGTTTCTACCCACTGAACCCCATGGAGAATTCTAGGCATTTTATATTTGAGAATAGCAGCATAATGTTTGGGGCATCTTTGTTTCATCACATTATTGACCCACATTTTCCTTGAACCATGTACTTTATGGATAATATCTCTTCCACTCCTTTCTTTGTTTTGTTATATCTATGCAAGTCATTGACGGTAATATATCTCAGCCTAAATCTGGACCCAACATTGACCTCCTGATTACTCTTACTATCATAAAGCCCTCATTTTGTCCATGCCACACCATAAATGTTTACTTCTTACAAATATTTTTTACAATGTTTCATATTTATGTTAGAGGTTTAAGTATGGTTGGTTTTTCTCATTTAGCTTTGAAAAACTCAGAACAGAATTTCAGAATTAGAGCAGTTCTGATGGTCTATCCAGTCCAACCAGTGCCTTCACTGAATTTGCTAGTCTCCCAGCCTTCATTTTTGAAGGTGTCCAACAAAGAATACACTCTCCCCTGCTGCAGATCTTTTCATTTTACAGAGCTTGAATGACAAGAAACTTCTTTTCCCCCTTAAAAATCATCCTAACCTACCTCTCTGCAACTCATACAAATGCCAATAATTTATCCTCCATGGTGATAGTGAAGAATTCTAAAAATCGACACTTTAAAGATTTGATTCTATGGATCATGATGTTTCCCCAATAACTCTCCTCTCTGCACTAAATACTATAATTTTTCCCCATTGATCCTTGTGTGTCATTATGTAAAATCCCTTTCTATCTTGGTCATGCTCCCTAGGATGTTCTCCAGTTGGTCAGGGACCTTCCTGCAATCTGACAACAGAAGGTAAATGCAATATTCTAGGCATATTCTCATCTGTGGTTGGGGGGCATAGGTCATATGTCATAAGTGACTTTTATAGTTTATTCTTAAGTAAATAAAAGTACTGATAGAATAAAAAGTATCGGTCAGTCAGTAAATAAGCATTTATTAGACTACTATGGTGCTGGAGATACAAAAAGAAACACAAACCAATCTCTGAACCCAAGGAGCTCACAGTCTAACAGAGAAGACAATGTGCAAACAGACCTACAAACAAGCTAGATACAGAATACATAGAAAATAATTGAATCAAAGACCATTAGGACTGAATGGTTAGATAATACTTTCTGTTTAAAAAAAAAGACTTTTAGTTGGATCTGAAAGGAAGCCACTAAGCAGAAGTGAGGAGGAAGAGTGTTCTAAATGTGAGAGACAGTCATCAAATGCCCAGAGTAAAGATACAGAACGCCTTATTCCCAGAAGAGCAAGGAGGCCAATATTACTGGACTGAAGACGGCATGATAGAGAGAAAGGTGTATAAACACAGAAAAATTAGAAGTAGACTAAGTCTTTGAAGGTCTTTGAATGCCAGATGAAACATTTTGTTTTTGCTCCTGGAGGTGATAGGAAACCAATGGAGTTTATTGATTAGTGGTCACATAGCAAACTTAGCCCATGCATTAGAAAAATCACTTTGGTAACTGAATGAAAGATATATTGGAGTGGGGAGAGACTTGAAGCAGACAGACCCACCAACAGGCTATTGCAGTAGTCTTAGGTGTGTGGTGATAAGGACCTACAGCAGATAGGTGGTAGTGCCACAGGAGAGAAAGAAGTTACTTTCAACATCTCATTATCTATTGGTGCCTTCCTCACTACCTAAAACTTGTCTGTGTCTCCCCCATCCTCAAAAATAAAACACAAAAACCCTTCACTCAATCCCTTTATCCCTACTAACATCAGCTTTTATCTCTTCTGCCCTTTGTGGCTGAAGTCCTTGATCTGGCCATCTAGAACAGGTGCCTCTACTTTCTCTCCTGTTAGTCTCTTTTTAAGAATTCAGCTTCCAACTTCATCATTCCATGAACACTGCTATCTTCCAAGTTACCAATGATTTCTTAATTGCCAAATCCAATGGCTAATAGACTCCATATATCCATCCCACGCTTTGGCACTAAGGAGTTGAGTAGTGACTGAATGCATATTCATGACCAGTAATCAACAAGACCTAGAATAATGGTATAGGCAACAACAGAAAAGGTTATTGTTTAGCTGACTGGCTAAATGGCCATGAAGGTCCATTTTAATAAGACTAAGAATCTTTTATATGTTAACACCAAGGAGGAGTATAGATCTTCAGGATTAGTAGATTTCCCTTTTTTATATGCTACGACCACTGGCCAAGTTGGGTCCTTATGAATAACTGGGTTTCCTGAAGACCTGTACCTCTCAATAATATATACATACATATTTCTATTTATTATCCCTGTGGTGTCAGTAACAGTGCTCATACTGGACACAAAGCTACTTAGCTGACAATGTGCAAGCTCTACCTGAGTCTCAGAGATCCAGTGACCTGTCCTTCAGCTCTGGCTCTCTGAGGGACATCAGGAGCTCACTGTTAAGAAGGTCTGCATTTTTGTGGATTAACCAAATTAGAGCAACCTTATCCCTGACCTAAAGGCAAGCCCAACTTTCTCCTTTATTTCCTTAGGTTTCTGAAAGCTTTAGTCATATAGTAAAATTGAACCCCTAATCACAAGCACAGACCACCTGTGCATGACTTCATAGAGCATTTTATACTTGGCACAGAAACAATAAAATCAAGGTATAAGGCATAATAAAAACACCCACACCTTGGTTGTCCCTGTAACCTCTCTTTGATCCCAGCTTTTCTCACGTAGTATATGTCACTTTAGAAACAGGAGCTCTTGGGTAGAAACAGCTTAGGTTTCTTAGCTCCTTATGATAATTTCTCCTGTCGTGGAGAATGGGTGTGTAACAAAAACAACGTAATCTACATGTCATACTTGATTTCTGCATTCCAGAAATGGAATGGTGAAATTTCCAGGACCTCTGGACCTGGAACTTGTCTCAGTATGGGGTATGGATTTGGGGATCAGTTATATCAAAAAGCCAGTTCTCTCCTACTCTCTGTAGAGATTGCCAACCTACATTTACCTCTGTTTTAAGGGGAAAATCTTGGAATTACTTAAAACACTGAAAAATTTCCCAAAGGTGATAAATTCATCTTGCTTACCTCTTGCATAATTCTTGGTCCAATTCATTATCCTTTTAAGTATCAATCCAGAGTAAATGAAGTCTTAATGAAGCTTCTATATCAGCTGTCTGTTCACAACCTCTTTTGTACATGTTCTATCCAATTTCTCCCTATTTTTTTAGTACATTTATACTTCCTTCATTCAGCATACCAGGAATTATGATGTTAATATATAAAAGGAATTGATTCATTCTCATTGAGAAAGAAGAGATTTTATAATAGAAATGTTTGCACTTATTTTAGTTCTCCTCACCATTCATTGTCTTCCTTCCAGTTTTACCTTTCAATGCCCTCAGGAAGCCAACGCAGACTTAGTGTAGTTGTGCCACTTTTCTCTACAATGATTTCTTCCTTGCTGCTTCTAACATCTTTGAGGTAATAACGCTCATCAGTATCATATACAAGCTCATCTGTAAGATTGAATGGATGTTTCTTTATTCTTAAAGTTCTATTGAACTTGACTGTCTTATCCTCCTGCTGAGAAGGAAAATCAAAGGTTTTGTAGCTGAGATGATTTGTTGGCTCTTTTGGTTCCTTTGTGGAAGCTTTTGATTTACGTTGGTTGGACACCATTATAAAATGATGACAGTCTATATTGATGTCTGATCCTTCAGCCATTTCACATCCTTGGCTGTTAACACTTGATTAAATAAGTGAGATGGGTACTATAAGAATTATAGTCTATATTTCTTCTGATTATTATTCATTCTTCTAGTGCAATAGCAATTATTGTCTTTTATTGAATAAATAGTCTATATATAGACATCTACCTTGAATAGAGCTCTCATATCTATGTTTAGTGTTTTTCTATATGTTAAAATATAAACCAATTCTTTCTTGTAATACTTTTGGTGATTGTGATGCACATAGAATAATATACTACACAACTATCTTTGGAACTAGGAAGACTCAAGCCCCATACCTGCCCCACACTGGTTGTGAGACACTTGGCAAATAATTCAACCTCTTTAAGCTACTTGCCTATTCCAATATACAGTGGATGTGTATATCTATTTTTTATATTTAATAAAGAAGATTCATGTAACAATTGTAATAAGGGGGAAAGGAACAGAGAAATCAGATTGAAAACTGTTATAGTGACCCATCTTGTCCCTAAATATGAGCTATCTGGAAATGTAGTGGCCGGAGTATTGGAACTATAGTCAGGAAAACCTGAGTTCAAATCTGGTCTCAGACACTTACAACCTACATGACACTAGGAAGGTCATTTAACTTCTCGGAGCTACAGTTTCCTCATCTCTAAATTAATAATAGCACCTATTTCACAGCACAATCTACAAAAAATTATGTACAAACAACATGTTTGCAAGACAAATTAGCATCACAGAAGAAAGTCATATCTCTAAGGAGGATTGGAGAAAAGCTCTTGCAGATGCTATGCTGTTTGATCCACCAGTTCCTGTATTTTCTTCTCTACAAAGAACTATGAGTTTCAGTACCATTTACCCTCTCAAACACCCCTCCCCTGTTTCATTGCTGTTTTAATGTCAAGTCTAGTACGATTCAGTTTTTCCAGGAAAGGGTCTATTTGGTCAAGAGACAAAGATCTTACTTTTGAAGTAGCAATAGGTAAATTATAGATTGTCTAAAAACTGAGGTTCTTAGAAGGCTTTACCTCCTCCCTTGCTTCTCAGCTACCATGTATACAGAGGAAGGAGTCAAAAATCCTGATGCCAGTTTTTTTCTTTTGTTTTATTTTTTTGATTCACTTTTTCCCTTGGCAAACAATTTATCCCAAAATACCAAACTCCAAGTGATGACCCTCTCTGTAATTAGTTAGGCAGATCCACATCAAGCATATCCACTCTATTGCAGGCACTCTGCTCAAATCTTTCCAGAATGGCAGAAATATCCAGAGCTTGCACTCCATATGAATAACCTCAAGGACTCTGTTCACCTCCACTCTATGTGAGGAGCCAGAGTAGAATTCTATGGAGGATATAATTAATACTTTTTAGAATGAGTTTACAAGATCAGTTTTATTCATGAAGTGATTCTTTTAAAGATAACTTCAGAAGTATTGCTTTTTTTGCATAAAAGTTAATTGCTTATGTAGTTCACAGTCTTAAACTTTGGGGAGTTCAATTTATTTACATTTCTAAGTCAATCAGCATAAATTACCAGAATAAGTCAGTATCAGAGGTTTTGTCCCTTGGCCAATTCTAATGAGGGCAGATGTAGACACGACACCTGGGCCAGTTCCGTTTTCATTCTATTTGGCTGCATTCCTGATTCCCTCTGAGAAGTCTATTCATGACCAGTATTAGCTTGGGGGAAATGGCTGGGAATATTTTGTCTCAGTTCTCAGAGATTTTCCCTATTGAACTCCTACAGAAATAAAGGGGGAAGAAGGGTTGTTTTATATTTTTAAATAAAATGTTTTCTGTTATTTTAAATTTAGGTTTGGGAAATATCGATAGAAAAAATAACGTTATAAAATGCTATTTTTGTACATCATCATATTTCATATTCCCACCCCTTTTCCTTTGTCTGTGGAAGAATATTTTCATAACTAATTTCTTTATGTATGCCTACTAGTAATTTTCACATTGACCTCATAAGCTTGTAGTGATGGTATTTGGACTTCAGGTATTTTCTACTTTGAGACTGATAGAATAATGAGTTTGAGACAATGAAAAAATATTCTTGTAATTTTCCAAGGCCCATGAAAAGCATAAAGTAATTGCAAAACAGAAAAAAATTAATGTTTTAATTGTCTGATCTTTCCCCAGTGCTGGAAGTATATTGCAATTTAAATGTTCTCCAATCAAAAATATACTTAGCTTCCTGGTATTATCATACCATATGTGATAATGAAAAATTAAGATGACAGGAAAATTTTGGCCTTCTCACAACATTATGCATTTCAAAATTACATCTTACCTATTTCATCAGGGAGGCTTTCACATATTGTATTATTCTATATCATCTGATGATATAAATTACTTATACTGATTAATTTGTGATTATTCAAGAATATCATTATAATGATTTGAGTGATTATTCAAAGACATGAGGAAATATGAGTTTTATGATAACCTTAAATATTGGACCAGAAAAGGATTACTCTCCATTTAGATCTACTAATTGTAACTCATAATTCTGGATATTCATTTTTGTTATGCCTTTCTAACAAATGTAGCATAAAAGATATAATGTCATGATCAAATATGGTTTGGTGTTTGTGTATCATATTGTGGTAAGTAGTTAATAGTTTGTTGTGGATGTCCTTTCTAAGATAGATAATTGAGATAAAATTATATGTGCTATAACTAAGAAACTGATTTGAAAATTATTAGTTGGCAAGAGTTTAAAGGGATCACTGAACTGGAAAGCAGGAGACCGTCCTGATAGTTCCACCTCTACCACTAGCTCTGTCAATGACCTTGGAGGTGTTAATTAATACAGTTAGATGTCAGTTCCCATATCAATAAAATGAAGGTTAACCTAGATGATCTTTTCCTCTTCCATGTCTGATATATTATGAGACAAAAATAAAATGGCATCAAATGACTGAAGAGATATTCAACAAATTATAATACAGGTAAATTGTAATACTATATTAAGTGCATTTTTGTGCATGGAGTAAAGAAAACACCATGGACATAATTAACTCAGAATGAGATCTATTAATTACCTGCCAAATAAACACTTTTTTTAGATGTCTATTAATGCCTGGCTCAACCCATGCTATTATGCCCAATTAGAGAAGAAGTTTAATATATCTTTCCCTGGGAAATGCTAAATGCTCATTGAAATTCACAAAATAGTTTATTTGGCTGATCAGATCACACAATGTCAGAATCCCATAATTAGAAGGAAGATCTGAGGTCACTTAATTCTATTTTTCTTGCTTAGTCATTTCAGTCACGTCCAACTCGTTGTGATCCCTTTTCGGATTTTCTAGGCAGAGATATGGAGTGGTTTGCCATTTCCTTTCCCATATCATTTCACAGATGAGAAAGATGAAGCAAATAGGGTTAAGTGAGTTGCCCAGGGTCACACAGTATTTGAAACTACATTTGAACTCAGGTCTTTCTGATTCCAGGCCTGACCCTCAATCAGTTGTGCCACCTAGCTGTCCATACCTAAATAAGAATTCCATCTACAACAGTGGCTATCAGCGAAGAGAAACACACAGCCACCTAACACAGCCCTATCTATTTTAGAGAGATTCTATTAAAAACAAAAACAAAAAATTTCGTAACATCACATGTATCTGTCTACTTTTTTTCCCCCTGGATTCGTGTTAGAAGCACTCAAGTTCAGACTCTCATCGCACTTTGACTGGAGAATTACAACAACCTTCTAGTCAGTCTCCACCCACTTATTCTTATATCTCCTCTCCAGTTCATCTTTCATACAGTTGCCAAATGAATCTTCCTAATGTGAGGCTATAATCATCTCAATCCCCTACTCATCAGGGGCTTTTTACCGTCTTTAAAATAAACACAATTTCTTAAGATTGTCATCTAAAGCCTTCCATGGTCTTTTCCAACCTAACACTGTAGGCTTCTATCTTACTACTTTCCTTATTTCCTATTTCCTTATGATATATTGCCGAGATCATATGCCTTCTTATCTGCTGCATTCTCTCCCTGTTCTCTGCCACCTGAATGCATCCTTGCATCCTCATCATTCAGAGAACTAGCATCTCTCCTGTTCCTGGAAACACTGGCCATCTTCTTCTACATGTTATTGAAATCCTTCATACACATGCTAATGTGTGCACACACATAAACACACATACACACACACACACATACAGTGACACAGACATGCACACCTTTTAAGGTGCAGCTTAGGAATAACTTCCTCTAGGAAATCTTTGCTTATGCCAGCTGATGAAAAAGTATTCTTTCTCTTCAATTCTTTTTTCCTTAATATTTTACCTAGATCATTTCAGCTCCTATCAGAGACAACACACCTATGTAGGGGTGTGTGTGTGTGTGTGTGTGTGTGTGTGTGTGTGTGTGTGTGAGAAAGAGAGAGAGAGAGAAATTATTATGCACTATATGCTTACAACAGGAAGAAGTTTAGTGGTACAAGTAAAAACAAGTATAAGGATGAAGGTTAACCTGATTAATCAATCATTTTTTCAACCTTGTCATAACTAACTTTATATCCTCCAGTCTGATACTTTATCAGTTAGGTATGTTGTCATTTTTTTCAGATGTTTCCAATTCCTTGTGTCCTCATTTTGATGTTTTCTTGGCAAAGATACTGGAGTGGCTTGTCATTTACTTCTCCAGCTCATTTTATAGATGAGGAAACTAAGGCAAACAGGGTTAAGTGATTTGCCCAGGGTAACATAGCAAGTAAATGTCTGAGGCCAGATTTTAATTTAGGTATATATCTACTAAAGGCATTAAACTAGATGTGAATAGTCATTAATCAGTTCAGTAGGATCAGAAAGCTTACAGACATTCCATGAAATGGAATGACATTACATAGAAAGTATTTTTGGATTGACTGAAAATTTGTTTATTACCTCTTGGGCTTAGATAAAAATAAAAGTCTATTTTAGAATTCTAATAGCAAGTCAGTCTAGTATTCTAGCAACTCTGAGTCCCTGAGAATAAACAGTTTGCAGCAGGAGGGAGAAGATATCTGCTTTCTCCTATAATATAGACCAACAGATGATCTTACAAAGTTCAAAAGGTTGAAAGTTTTGGACTCTTACCAGGATCTTTAGAACAGCAGTGAATGATGACAATATCCCCTTCAGGAGATACTGATAAAGGCACCTATAAGACTACATGAAATGGGAGAGAAGCTAACCATCTACTGGCAACTCCATGAGGACCATGGAAAGGAGAGAAAGAACTCAGAGAAGCATTTGACCCATATGCTATCTAAGCTTGAGCCTACCTTCTCTTGAACTCTATATATATTTATACCCTTCGTGTGGGAGATATATTTGTACCATCTGTTCTTATCATATTACTTTGGGTGTCATTTAAGGAGGGTGCCAAGGCCAGACATCTTTTATATTTTTTCTCTACTCTACTCCTTTGGACTTCTCCATCATACCATTAAGAACCTCATTATATTACAAGACTGCATGTACTTTGGTACTCATATTGTATCAGTTCTCTCTTCCCTGATACTTCTCTAATTTAAGGGTGGACTGAAGGACTCTTCTCAAAACATCCATTTAAAAAGAGATTTGATCCAATTAAAAACACCAGAGAGCATAGGAATAAAGTGAGCACAACAAAAAAAAGGAAAATGACAAATGTGATGAAGATGTGGGAAAATTGAGACACTAAAGCACTGTTGGCGAAGCTGTGAACTGATCCAACCATTCTGGAGAGCAATTTGGAACTATGCCCAAAGGGCAACCAAACTATGCATACCCTTTGATCCAACAATTCCACTACTAGAACTGTAGCCCAAAGAGAGGATACAAAAGGGAAAAGGACCTTCATATGCAAAAATATTTATAGTGGACCTTTTCATGGTGTCAAAAAATCAGAAATTGAGGGGATGCCCATCAATTGGTAAATTGCTGAACAAGTTGTGGTATATGAATTTAATGGAATATTACTGTGCATTTGGAAATGAAGAATAGGTAGACTTCAGGAAAACCTGGAAAGATTTGCACAAGCTGATGCAAAGTGAAATGAGCAGAACCAGGAAACATGGTATTAGCAACATTGCGTGATGATCAACTACGAATGACTCTTGTCATCAACAGAGTGGTGATCCAAGTAAAAATACATCCATATAAAATATGTCCAACATATGCTGAATTCTGAATGCAGGTCAAAGCATACTTTTTTCACCTATCTTATTCTTTTTCAAGTTTATTTTTGCTTTTTATCTGTTTCTTCTTTCACAACCATGATTTTATGTAAATACATTTTACATGATAGAACATGTATAACTCAAAGAGTCTACCATTTTAAGAAGAAGAGAGAAGAGGGAGGGAGGGAGAGAAATTTAAAATTTACAATGTTGTAAAAATGAATGCTAAAATTGTCTTGACAAGTAATTGGGAAAAATACTAATAAAAGGAAAAAAGTAAAGAAAAAATAATAAAGAGAATTCCGAGTTATTTATTTCTCATTGGACTTACTCTTTCTCACCTCTCCATTATGACCCTTTTCTGGATACCTTCTTTCCTCCCTAGCCCTTTGGCATTTTTTTGAGTATTGTCTTACCCATTAGATCACATGACCATTAAGGTCAAGGATTGTCAATAACTAGAACATAGTATGTTATTTAATGTGTTTATCCTTTGTTCTTGAAGAGGGAGGGGAGGGGAAGGAAAGGAAGGGACTGTGTTGCCCAGCTGGAAGTGGGTAGTTGGGTCCCCAGTTGGACAACTTGTCTTTGTCTTGTTGTTTTTCCTCCATTCTAGAAGACAACCATGGCATCAAGAAGGTGATACTCTGACTTCCAAGTCTATTGGATTAAAGTTAGAGAGGGCTATGCAAAGTTATCAGCTTCACTTCCTCCTCCAGAACCATCTGAGCTCAGTGACAAGATACAGATCAGGACTCATTGAGTGGCTGACTGATCTTTAAAGTACCTGCCTTAAAAACTAATCACTCTGGCTAATTACTGGACAGCAACTTACAATCAATGGTAGAGCACACTGATGGGGTCCTTTTACAATACCATTGGAAAGATATTCCAATCTCTCAGAAATACTCCCAAGAACCCTAAAGAGAGAAGTTGCCATACTCCTGAGATACTTTTAGTTAGGAAAGTATGCCAAACATAAGTACTATATAAGTAAGACAGACCCTGTACTCAAGGAGCTTATGTTCTAAAAGGGGAAGGTAGCATTTAAAGTGGAGCTTGAAAACAGCAGAATGGTGTGGAGATGTATTAGAAGAGATGTAGAGGTTTGTTTCTTGGCCAAATTGAGAAAGCTCATCTATTTGAGCCAGTGGAACCAAGGACTGAGTCCAACAACTCAACAATAAGAGAAGAGGAGTCATGACCTATGCATCATACATACATGGATACATTCATTTACATGCATAGATGTATGCATGGATATTTAAGATATTCAGTGACAAAGGTTTTATGGAATTTGTCTTTAATCCAAGCATTTGGCATAATCTCTTACAATTCTATGGGTCTTAATGCCATGATGAAATAAATTGAAGAGGAAATGAGGTTATTTCAGCATGATTTAATCTTGATTGGCTCTTTATTATTCTTAGTGTGCTAGACTGATATTTAAGCACTCATAAGTCATCCTTATATTAATTCATTCTCTATTTTTAATAATTCCAACAATTAAAAGTCAGACAACTAAGTCTATGATATGAAAAATCCCCTTCCCTTCTTTAAAAGAAATAGTACATGGATTTGCCCACCTCCATTTGTATGGTAACTCATGTTCATCATTTTTGGAAGATATTTGACACTGGTAGAACACGATCCAGCAAATGTCACAGTTCCTTGTGCTGTTTTCAATCTGGAGATGATAAACCAATTTGAAGGCAGATTAATAATACTTAAATTTCTACTTTCTTCATTTATCATTAATTTAAATTTTATATTCCTAGCTACCAATTTTTAATGTATCTGTGCTGATAAAAAATTGTCATATATGATAGAATAAACAAAAGCAAATTGAAAGTGGGATTGAGTATTTCTACCTTCTCTTCCCTCTTCATTTTAATCAACCCGTTCATTGCAAGAAATTACTGGCTGTCAGTCTTCTTTGTCCTTCTTCTTGCTCCATTCTTCTCTTATAATATTCCCATCTTGTTGTGTCCTTAGCATTATCAGTAGGCCATGCTTATTCTGAACTTTGGTGGACTTGACAAAGCTTACAGGACTGTGACATTCTTCTGTGTTCATCCAGATCTACTCCAGTCAAATTTTCTGAATACATCTTCTAAAATTCTTAGTTGGACAATGAGTTCTTTGTATATCCTCCTTAGTCTCTTTAATTCTCTCTTTTCTTCTTTCTAAGGATGCTTTGCATTAGAATATTATTTCTAAGAACTTCCTATCCCTATTGAGCTCAATTTCCCCTGGAGAATTTTGGGGTATAATTTAGTGCTTTCTGAACACTTTGAAATCTCTTCCAAAATCTAAAGTGTGGGTCAAAGGATATCCAGGTTGTTTTTCTTCTATATTTGTCATAGATCCTGAGAAATAGTGATCATTTCCTTCTGAGGTTCCCATTCATCTATACTCTAACAACCACATTATTCTTACTAGATAGAGTCAAGATGAAGCTTACTTCTGTATATATCCCCTTACCTTTTAAAGAATAAAATTCTCAGGTAGTTTTCTACTTGACAATGGGACAGGCATGGAAAAATTTCTCTCTCTCCTACTGTGGCACTGACAGTTTGAATCTCAATAGTGGATATTTTTGTAACACACCATCTTTGTTAAAGTAGAATTAAAGGTCACTTAAACCACCCTGGATCCCATTTCCTCATTAAAATGAATAGATTATATAACAAACCCTCTCCATAGGGACCAAGTGGTAGAAGGAGAATGTGTATGTGTTTCTACTCTTTTCACATATTTTCAGGACTTATCCTTTTGTAAAAGCTTAAAATAAATACAATTAGTGGACTAGGCTACATGATAATTAATATCAAAGGCAGAATTATGATGGAATTTAATTGAAAAATTATCGGTGGATTAAATATTACATGTTTCATATTATCTTTTATTTCTTCCCTTTTATACTTTCTTTTGTTTCCTGTTCAGGTATAGATGGCCTCTTAGGATTCTCACATTCTGTATAAATATAAGTCATTTACTCATCACCCAGATTGAGAGATAATCTCTTAGAAAACACCATTGGTTTTCCCCCAAAAGGAAAATCTTAGAACTATCATACCTGGTTGCTGTTGTCCTTTTTCCAGTGGCATTCTAAATTACTTAAGTGTATTTAGTTAGAATCTGTTTCTGTTCGAATGGTAGAGTATGCCATGAAGTGCTTTCTTGGATGTCAAGTATGATATTTAAATACTGTTCCAATCAAAGCATCAACAAAGGATTAACTCATCTAAAAACTTTTGAATGCTACCTCATATTAAAATATTCTCGTTTGCTAAGGAGTAATGAGATATAGAATAGTAACTTCTACTATTCTCTCCTTTTTAAAATGATTTATTATAAGTAATCTAACATCAATATAATGAATTAAACTTATTTTGCATTCATTTGCATTTTAATATATGAAATTCAACTCAAACTATAATAAGAACTTTTCATTTAGTGACTCAAAATCTCCACTCCCCCATGCTTATTCATTTTTATTCGCTTTGTCTTGTTCATATTCAAAGTAAGCAAAGCCTCTTTTTATTAGTTATTTTTCCCCAAAGTACATTATTCATTCAAACCTTTCTCAGGTTGTTTAGATATCCTTTACCATTGTCTATATTAATTACATGATAATATTCTGTCACATCAATAGCTTTTTTTTTTCATCCTTGCCTTCACTGTTGGACATTTAGGTGATTTCCATTATTTAAAAAGAATACAAGTTACTGAAGCACCAGCTAACTACCAAATAAAAATGATACTTCTAAGAAAACTATGAAAAAAAGTGATGAAAGTGCTCCTGGTATTAGCCTTGGAGACTTTTCATCTGAGCACCCTTTTTCATAGCCAGGCCTTTAAAATTAATACTGATCAAAATCTTTCCATGGAGTTGTTTTCTAAGTAGAGTTAGCACATATTACTACTACAAATGTGAAAAAATGCTTCTCAAAGTGTGTGCTTCTTTAAGGGTTTAAATATTTCTGGCAAGAGAAAGAGTGATCTGATGTATTTGCATCAAGAGATGCTTTGGGAAAAAGTTAAATTCTCTAGCAAGGCAGATAGATAAGTCTGGATAGATATAAGTATATAGTCATAGACTTAGAGATAGATACATAAGTATCTCTATCATCTCTCGATATATATATATATATATATATGTATGCATGTATATATATATATACACACATATTGATCATATGTCTATCTATCATCTATTTTTACCATTCAATTCCTTTTTTAGTTCTACAAGTCCCCATAGTGTAATTAACCAATGATTTTCAGGTGAGATTTTTACCTAGAGTAGTTTTACAGCAGTAAAGGTGATTTCATTCAAGGTCCTCTTTTGTCTATTTGCTTACACTTGAAATAAAGTCATGACTTAAACGTAAGTGACGATAACTTACTAACAATCATAAGTCATGACTTAAATATAAGTGACAATAACTTATTAACAACCTAACTTTACCAGGTGCCTCACAGCATCTTCAAAAAATGAACCACTGTGCAAGAACCTATATACCTTTCCACTTGAGCCTTCCCTTACCAGTCATATATTGAGGTAACTATTCTTTTAAAAGAGAGCAGAACCATCAAACTTCCTATTCTACGTCTGGATTTTTGTTATGCCCATCACAAAATGGGCACATTGGACCAATAGGGATTCACTTAGGTCTTTTCTGATTGAATTAGTACCTGTGATACACAGATGTATCTCAAAATATTAATTCGGTGAATTCTAGACCTTTTACCAGCAGAATGACATGTGCAAGCATCTGAAGGTGGGAGAATATAAGACAACTGTTTTAAATTTATTTGTCTTTATTTCTAAAGTATTCTATATTTATAATATAACAAGAGATAAGAAAAAAGTGTACTATGTGGTGTAGAAAACAAGAGCATTCTTAGATCTAATTAGCTTGGAGATGACATTATGAATATATTTTAGCGTTTCCTAAAACACAAGAGCAATAAAGACACAAAGCTGCAATTATAAAATGTATTCGTTGTCAACCTCTAAATGTTCATATTTAGAACAAGTAAGCTCAGCATTGCCTGGAAACAAAATACAAGTAACATATATAACATAATCAGTTTATTCTATGAGGAAATGCAAAAGGTATTCCATAAAGAAAAAAAGAAAAACTCTAAAAATAAGTTAACCATGCATCAACGAAGGTAAGAAGGTTTTCTATAACATCTGTTCATCCAAATGTGATTCACCCAAAAGTTGTAATCTCCTTTGATTCTCTTTTTATGGAATGATTCTGAACGTTGCGAGGTTCTTGGAAATATAATTGTATGATTGTTTCTTTAATGCTTAATGAACGCCATGTGGATAATCGGCAAACCAATATAGCCATGCCACCTGTAAAATACAGGTGCAGTTTCAACAAGAATGATGGAAAACTTTTTTTCCATATATTTTCTCTATTGATTTTTAAATCACTCCTTTCATATGAAATTTTATTTTAAAAGAACAAGGTGATCATCCAACCATGAATCACTAGGTCTTTAAAAAGTAAAGATGGAGAACCACTCAATGAAATCTTGAAATTTGAGTAGTGAGGGATTAGAAAAAAAAAAGATTTCAAAGTAAAGTTAGCTACTAGGGACTTGAGTTAAGTGATCACACATGCTGTAGGGTTTTTGAAATGACCAAATATTTGTTAAATGAACCATTAGAAAAATATAAGAGCGTATATTATTTTTTCCCAAGATTGTAGAAAAAATTGGTAAAGATGACTACATTAATTTGATTTATGAGTTTGAAGACTGAGGCAGGGCAGCATAATAGAAAAATCCCTTCATAAAGAGCCAGAGGGCTGGATATGCTACTGACAGTCTGGGTGACCTTAGGTAGGCTGATCTCTCCGGACTCAAGCTTTCTAAGCCATAAAATGAGGGGGTTAGATGCGATAATAATGCAGGCACATTCCACTTCTAAAATGACTGTGCTAACATTTGGGAACCTATACCTTTCAATCTTGCAAAGTTACACCAGCATTTACCTCTGCAGATTTATCTCTTTGCCCATTTCACAAATATTTATCAGATTTTTTCCAGTTAGCCTTTTAAAAAATTCATCTTCTACCTTTGAACAGTATTTTAATAGCTCACATACATGAGAGCTTCTCTAACAATAACCATGTTAGCAATATCAGTACAATGACTGAAGAAACGTTATTTTATTTGTTTATTATGAAGTCATTAGTAAGTTCAAGGAAAAAGGTATTTAATTAATTGGTGGGTGTGGAAGTTATATTAGAAGGGGGTGAGACTTGAATGTTTTGAGGACCTAGATGCATGAAATATGGACAAATCTTTCTAGAAGCAAAGCAACAAGGAGAAAATTTGAAAATAGGTACAAACTCAACAGTTTTGAAAGAATCATGTTTGCTATAAGCAAAGGGAAAGCCATTATTAGAGGAGAAATGAAAGAAGACAAGGGGAGGAGTTGTTAAGTATAATCTTGGAGGACAGAGAAGAAAAAGGAAGCAGAACCTGAAGGAATGATAAATTCAATTTGTAAAGGGATGCAATATTTCTTTCTTTTGGAGAGTGTTAAAAGATAAAGGCAAGTTAGATTGTATAGAGAAAAAATGTATTTAGGAAGAAACTTAAGAAAAATCAAATTCTACTGTATCCGACAGTAGATGGGTGACAATAACCAAATGTCTGATCTTCTCCAAGCCTCATTTCTACGTTGTAAAGTTCAGATAATAAATAATTCTTGGATCTCAGAAGTTTGTTATGTTGAAACTGCAATACAAATCTAAAATGTCATACTTGTCAGACTATTTCAGACTTCTTGATGAAATAGAGGTCAGGGTTATCTACTGATAGTGAAAGAAGTTGTGGTTGGAGTATTGAGAAAAGCTAAAAACATGGGAAAGATTATTCAGGAAATGTGATTAGGAGGCTTTGAGTGATGAATAAAAAGATTTCTGAGCAACACTCAGGTTTATCTTAGATTCACATGGTGAGAATCCGTAGGACACAGAGCTAGAACCATTTTGTGATTGACTTCAGAAGCTCTGAGATTTGTAATGGGATTAGAGAGAACACCTTTCAGGTATTATATGTTGTTCAAATTTAGCAAAATATGAATGCTTTAAAGTCGGTACCATTGTAGATTCTAGATATTCAATCGAAATGATGAACCGGAGGGAAAACAAGGAATTATGATAATGAGAGTCAAGACTTGAGTGAGACAATAAGTGAGGGATGAGAAAAAGAGGACAAAATGTCATGGCCAGAGAAGGAAATTTCAGTTAAGATCTTGACCAGCAAACCATTCTGATTGACAGTATGGATCGCAAACTCAACACAGCTCCCTCCAACTTGGTGAACTGAGCACAGCTCCATCTTGTGTTACTCTTTAGTTCACCAATTAGATGCCCTCCTTGCCAAGTCTGCCCACACCTCCCTCCCAAGGACACACACACAATGACCTCTCCACAAGAACATCCTGTTGCCATAACATCTGTTCTGTGAGACTGCAAAGGTTCCCTGATTTCCAGAAACCAGCTTCATCCCTTTGGTCTTGAGTGTCTTATCTAATCAGCCAGATGTTGCAACATCCCTTCTCAATCCCCTTTTGTCTGAAGCCTTCTCTCTCTTTTGTGGTTTAAATAGATATAAACCCCACCTAATCTCACTTTGAGGAGTCTCTTCCCTTGCCAGTGGGGATCTGGCAAACTCCACAAAATCCAAGACAAAATGTTAACTGCCAGGGCCTTGTTATTTCCCCATCACCCCAAATTGCTGGCTTGCTGGCTTATTGTATCATTTCAATCATGTCTGACTATTCCTGACCCCATTTGGGATTTTCTTGGCAAAGATACTGAAATGGTTTGCCCTTTCCTTCTCCAGCTCATTTTACAGATGAAAGACTGAGGTAGACAGAAGTTAAATGACTTGCCCAGGGTCACTCAGCTAGAATGGCTGGATTTGAACTGGTCTTCCTGACTCCAGGCCCAGCACTCTATCTAGTGCTTCACCTACCTGCTCCTATTATCACCCACACTGGCAAGGGCTTAGCTGTTGCAGTGTTGATAAGTGACCATAGCAAAGTTGAAGACTGTGGGAATTCAGGAAGTGAACACTCTAAAGTCGTGTTCATAAAGAGGTTATCCATGTTGATCACAGAAAATGAGAATGGAGTATGCAGGAAGACTGAAAGATAGTGGTGAGCCAAGAGTGGATGAGGGAAGCAGGAGATTATCAATACATAACTACAAGATGGGGACAGGGTTGTATCAGATGCTGTCATGGTTTGGTTAGCTTCCAATGATACTAAAACACAAGTCTGGTCTCCAAAAGAGAAGGAATAACCTAAAGGTAATATAAAACAATTGTCTGGGAGTGATAGAAGCTGTTTGATCCCTCCTCTGACCCCATGAGGCATGGAGAAGAGGAAAAAATGACCACTTTTCTAGAGGGTTTTTAGTTTGGGGATCAGGAAACAGCTTTAGATAATGGAAGAAGCTGCAAGTGCTATTGCAGGGGAAAAAATGAAATTGTAAAGGAGTTGGTTTACAATAGGATACATAGTCCAAAAAGAATACAAGGGAGCACAAAGATGGAGCAGGACTGAGTACAGGTAGATTGTACTGCATAGGAATGAAAACCAGACATCTGGGATGATACCACAGTCTATTGACATAAGAAGCAGACATAAAGAAATGATTGAACAGCGGGATGAAGGGCAGTTAGATGGCACAGCGGACAGAGGTTTGGGTCTGGAGTTAGGAAGATTCATCTGTCTGAATCTGAATCTGGTCTCAGACACTTACTAGCTGGGTGACCCTGGCCAAGTCACTCACCCTTGTTTGCCTCAGTTTCCTCATCTGTAAAATGAGCTGGAGAAGCAAATGGCAGACTATTCCAGTAGCCCCGCCAATAAAACCCCAGTGGTGTCACAAAAAGTTAGACAGGACTGAACAACAACAGTGTGATGAACAGAAAGGTAGTTAAATAGCTGGATCCAAGCTAATTTTTCTTCCTTCTGATATAAATTGTAATTTCAGATTTTTACCTCCTTTGTTTCCCCTACTGATCACTAAAGGACTCATATCCTTTGTGCTTTCCCTGGAGCCCATCTTAACCTCTTCCAGGTAATTCAGGTTTTACCAGCCTCAGTCGCTGACCCAAGTGATTTCTGGGGCAAACGAACTGGGCTCATCTGTATTCTGGACTCCTTTCCTAAAGCTTACTGGAGTGTCACACAGACACACATGCCTACCCCATTTCCTCTATTCTTAACCTGAATTCTGTTGTAACATAGAAGATTGTTGCTGTGATGTGGCAGGTAGAGCCAGTTTCTATCTTTTGGCTTTTCCCTGGCATTGGGAGGATGGAATGAAACAGTTCTGTTCTGTTCTGGGTTAATCCTATGGATTATTATTAGCCTTGTCTAGCCCCGATCCTGTGAGTGCTAAGTGAGTTAGCACTTAGAGGTTAGCCCTCTCTACTATTAGTTAAATGAGGAGCTAGGTGGTTACCTATTCGTTCCATTTAAATTAGCCCATACATGGAAAATAATGTAATGTATGATTCTCATAGTTTTGCTATGTGTAATAATCATGATGATGGGGGTGGGTAGTGTTTTAAAGGGAAGTTATGCAGGACTTAGACAAATATGTTTCATTTTATTTCTTGAAAGCCTTGTGATTGACTAAAATAATGAATGACCCAGCAATGAAGAAAGACCACAGTAATGATCTTTCTTTTATTGTTGTTGTAAGGCAATTGGGGTTAAGTGACTTGCCCAGGGTCACACAGTGTCACATAGTGTCAAGTCTGAGGCTGGATTTGAACTCAGATTCTCCTGACTTCAGGGCTGCTGCTCTATCCATTGTGCCACTTAATTATCTCATGATAGTCTTTCAAGTATAGAAATTCAAATAAGTGCTTTCCAAAAGAAACTACCAAAAAACCTTCTATTTTTCACTGTTTATGGAAGATAATGCACATACACCCCACCCCCCTCAAAGGCAATGGATATATCTGAAGTATGCGACAAGGTTCAGTGGGACATCAAGGAAAACCTAGGGTAGAAGGAGTACATCTTTTTGCTACTAATATAGAGTTATTGGTAAGGTAAAAGAGTCTAAGTACTTTAACTCCTTAGCTCTGCTAGCCACAGGATGAAATTAAAAAGCATTTTTTTCTTTCTTTCAGCTTAAAATCTTTTAGGGTTATGAGGCAAAAGAAGCCAACTTGATCATTTTTTCTCAGTCCTAAGCAGAGGGCAACTACTTCTTCAAGCATTAAGCATTTAGTAGGTGCCATAGAGGGACCGTAAAGATGAGAAATGACTAGTTACACCACCTGGCCTTCCAAAAAGGGTGGAGGAAAGAAAGAGCAAATAAGAGTGGACTAGCATATACTGTATTTGTCTTCTGACCATGTGTTAGTGATTGTCTGGAACTAGGAAACAAAGTTTGACAGCCTGATGGGTACACAGAATAATAAAAAAATATGTTTGATGGAGCACTCGACAACCTACTGGCCTTTGGTTCAGATAATGCTGTTGCAGTGACTGGCTGGAAACAGAATGTTTTTTCAAGGCTCAAAGCTGTGAATCCAAAAGTAATGCTGACTGCCTCTGCCACTTGGCAGATGTCTGTGGAAAGTCGAGGAGGGTTGGAGAGGGGGTTCAGAGAGATTGCTCTGGAAAGGCCTTGTCAACATCAGTTGAGGGATGGACATCTCCTGTTTTCACAGCCCAGCCAACTGACAAAGATCACATCGTAAAAGCAAAAAGCAGTTTGAAATGTTTAATGAATCTGAGCCACTTGGGATGGGGTGGGGAGGAGGCCAGGACTCACAAACATGTGGCTATCTAAAGGCTAAGGTTACATAACGTCTCAAAGAGAAAAGAGGCTACGTGGACTGCTTTGTTCATTGACTTTTTAACTTGCAAACAACAAGCTGCCAAAACAGACTTCATTTGTCAATGCCTTTGGAGTCACAAACTAAAGCTGTGAAGGCAGTTTTTTCTGACAATTTAACTTGATCTGAGTCTTCTTTCCTTTTTTCTTTTCTTGGTACAGTGGGTATGTTATGCCCAAATTTATCCATGACTGTTTATCACCAGCAAAAAAAAAAAAAAAAAATGGGCCCTTGAATTCCCCTGGTTCATTGAATCTGTCCAGCTAAGGACCATGAGGGATCCAGAGGGACTTATCTATTTCATCATTATTTTCTCTTTTATATCATGAGAATTTGGGTCATAGAAATATATCTATGTTCTAAGCTTTGTTAAACTGGAAAAATTGTTCCATCCTATACCTTATTATTAGGTTGAATTTTATTTTCCACTTTAATTCACCACTAGAGTTATTGATTCCTAAGCCTGCTTCAGTTGGAGTAAAGGCTACTCACATAAGAACCAGAAGAGTCCATGAAGAGTGTTGAGTATCTGAGATTCTTCCAAGGCCAGGTGGAAACCAGGGCCAATGGGACAAAAAAAGGCCTGAAGACCAGATGTCCACAGGCTCCTCTATTCTTACTGCATTCTCAAGCTATGAAAGGCAACCCGTATACCTGGGTGTCTGCTTGGATGGTGGAAGGAGTTACTCTAGCATGATCTAAGAGTAAAGAGACTCAGTTGAGTCCATCTAGACAATGACTGTTCTCTGGCCCTCCATCTGCTTCAAAGGAATCTCTGTCAGAAAGCCAACCATTACCACATTAAAACCCCAGGAATTCTTTCAACCAAGCATTAGGAGAAAGCTATTGCCTTTTTCTTAAGAAGAATTTTTTCACAGGTAGACCAATGTGATTAAAGTGACTTCCATTACATTCAGGTTAACAAATGATTGCAGAAAACACCTGGGTGTGTTTATGTGGTTTGTTATAACGTAAGAAACAACTGTCTTACCAAGAACTCCATGAAGCTGCTGAGTTAGCAAGGACTCATTTAAAGTTCTTACAAGAGCAGGTGCCTAACAAATAGGTGCACCTTAGAGACAAATACACAGCTTTTTATTCCCTTTTCCCAGTTCATAGCTCTCTTCCTTGTTTCCCCATTGGCTGGCTACTGCAGGGTTTACAATCTCTCCACAATGACTAACCTCCTCATGTGATTCTCTGCCCCCCACCCCTCTTACATCTCCCATCACCCTTCCCTCTGCCCCTCATTTTCTTTATCATTTCCAGCTGCCTCCTAAGCACCTGCATCTTGTTTAGCAACTTGGTTTTTATGCAGAAGCAACAACGTCCTTTTCCCCACAATAATCGTGAGGATCATAGGATAATGGATTTCACTCTAAAAGAGGTGATCTCTTTGATGTGATGGCTAGTTTATCTCTTACACTTCATCAGGTGAGGAAACTGAAGTCAGATGGGGAAAGTTGCTTGTCCAAGGTAAAAAACATAAGAGAGCTAGAATTTTAATCCAGATCTACTCACTCCAGCTCCGCTGCTGCTCTTTCTATGACATGTTGACAAAAAAAAAAAATTAGTAATAGTTATATGTGTATTGCGAACATAACGATAATAACAAAAGATTGGTGCATGTATTTGGTAAAGTGACTCAGCAGTGTGGGGAAAGATGAACATAGGCAGGTTAGATGATTTTACAGTTAAAGGTATTCTAAACCAAATGGTAGCCATATATGGTTCAGTGTTAATGTCTCTTCGTTTCTCATCAGACAGCACTTAAAAGCCTTCTCCATCAAGTCACAGAAACCTCTTCATCTTCAAAGACAACTTCCACCCGAGAAATCACATCCAGAAGTAATCTCCATCCCTGTGGCCCCTCTCTGACTGAATAGCTCCTCAAAGAATTTCAAGAGCCCTCAAACCAGCCATTACTTTACTTCTCACCATCTACATGACAAACGTCTCCATCATGCCCCCACCCGGGCAGCTTCCACTGCCCTTTTTCAGATTCTTTTTTTACTTATTGCCTCACTTCAGCAGAACATCAGCTCTTTGAGAGCAGAGAGGGATTGCCTTTCTTTTCCTTGTGTTTGTACTATGATCGCTTGGCACAGTGCCTGACGCACAGTAAGTGCTTAATAAATATTGGTTGACAGAAAATGCCAACTTGAAAGCAAAACTGAAGGGAAGCATTGCATGGATAAATGCTTGGTCCTGTGCTACTAACAATTTTATATTTGTTGAATGAAGGCACATGTGGCATTAAATTTTCAGACAGCTTCAATATCAAAATTCAAAAAGATCTTGTCGATATGACAAAGAAAAATAAATTCAATATCAATTCAATTTTAATTAATTTTGTAAATAGGGGTTGGGGAGGAATGCTAAAAAGTAGTTCATCAGGAAAAGATTTGTAATTTTGTGGCTCAATTCTAATAGGAATCAAAAATGATATGTGGATGCCAATAAACAAGAAATAATCTTAGACTACATTAAAATATGAATAGTTTCCAGCACGAAGAAATAATGGTGTGCAGTCTTGATTGTTGGGTTCAGTTCTTGAAACTAAATTTTAGGAAGGATATTGGTAAACTGGAAAGAGTCTGAAGCAGGGGACTAGGATGGTGAGAGACCTCATGTGTATTTCAAAGGAGGATTGATTCAGTGAGTGAATTAATGAAAAAACGCAGTTTTGAGAACTCACTATGTGCAAAGTACTAGGGATACACATTTGTCCTTGTTCTGAAAGAGCTCTCATGCTGATGTGAGAGACAACACATATAGATTCTAGCTAAAAGTAAGATGGACAGGTTCCATGGTCTTTAGGTTATAGCTGCAAAACAAATATTATTGCACCTTCTTTCCTACCATTTCTACTAACAACATAGTTGTATCTAATGTTGAACTGTTTGCCAGTGTCAAGGAATTTAGTGGTGAGAACCATCTTTTCTAGGTATCTAAGAGCTGTAGATGCTAAGAAAGTGACACTGCAGAATTCACAGACAAAATTTCAAAGAGGTTCCTTCCTAGGCTTATGATTTAGGAGGGTGAGTGTAGACATGTCTCTAGGTTGCTGCCATTTGTAGGGATCTTGGGTCATCCAGGAATTTCAGTTGGTCAGCATTTGGGGCTGGTTGCATTCCCTGCAGTGTTGACCTTGAGATCCCAGGCTCTAAGCAGAGTTTATCAATCAATGAATCAATAGGAAAAATGTATTAAGTGCCTGCTAGGTACCAGGCACTGTGTCAAATGCTGGATAGGGGCGCAAAGGCTTACTATTCTGCGTGAAACTATTATTCCAAAGGTTTTTTGTTTGTCTGTTCGTTTGCTTTTATTCTGGACTTTTTAAATTAAAATCTTAGAGGAGGAGGCTGTTTTCATAGTTAGGCCAGTGGTTTGTCTTTCCTGGTCTCCCACTTCCTAGCTCTTTTTTGAGGTCCCTTTTATTTCACCTAGGCTGGCTTATCTGCCCTGTTGGTAGAAGTTGGTTAGCAACTTATGGGGTGGGCTGGTTGTCTTCCACACAGGAATTATTTTCCTGAATGATGACTGGGGAGAGGTGCTGAAATCAGAGATGTTGAGTATACTGCAATTCCCATAGCTCTTAAGTTCATTGCCTTGGGCTATCTCCACTTAAAGGTAAGAGGAAATGGTAGTTGAGTTAGCAGTGGTTTGACTTTCCTGTTGTATTGCATTTAGAACTATGGAATCTTTAGCAAAAGGAAGAGAAAACTTTTGGGGAGTCTTAAAAGTTGTCTTGATGTATTTTCAAGAGTGGTCAGTTGAAAGATCATATTTGTTCTTTTGGCTCCAGAGAGCAGAGTTAAAAATAATAGGTAGGATTTGCAAAGAGAGACATTTATGATCGATAAAAAGAGCAGCTACCTAACTTCTTTGATGATCACAAAGAATATTCTGACTCAGGAGAGAATGGGTTGCTCCTCACTGGAGATATTCCAGCAAAGATTGAATGACCAAGGGATTATTGCTTACCTGGAAGTTGGACAAAATTTATCTCTGAATACCTTCTAAATCTAAGTTTCTGGAATTCTGTGATAATTCCTTACATGACACTTTGCTGGGCACTCTGGAGAGGAAGGATACTAACCAAGGAATGATTCTCATACTCATATGGAAGTAATAAGAATTATAAATTGACCACAGTAACCCAAACTTAGAATATGACTAATATGGTAACATGTTTTGCATGATTGCACACATATAAACTGTATAAAACTTCTTGTCATCTCAGGGATGGGGAGGGAGGTAGAAAAAAAGGGAATTTGGAACTCAAAATCTAAAAAACTTGAGTGTTGAAATTATTTAACATGTAACTGGAAAAAGGAAACACTCAATTTTTTAGAAGAGTATGTTGTAATATAGAAATACATCTTTATGATGGAAAAATTAAAAGAAAAAAGTTGTTTTTGTCCTTGAGAAACTCCCCCAAAAGCGACATAGATACACTTTTATTTTTTTTAATTTATTTATTTATTTAACTTTTAACATTCATTTTCACAAAATTTTGGGTTCCAAATTTTCTCCCCTTTTGTCCCCTCCCCCTACCCCAAAACACCAAGCATTCTGATTGCCCCTATCACCAATCTGCTCTCTCTCTATTATCCCTCTCTGCCCTTGTCTCCATCTTCTCTTTTGTCCTGTAGGGCCAAATAACTTTCTATACCCCTTTACCTGTATTTCTTATTTCCTAGTGGCAAGAACAGTACTCGATAGTTGTTCCTAAAACTTTGAGTTCCAACTTCTCTTCCTCCCTCCCTCCCCACCCCTTCCCTTTGGAAGGTAAGCAATTCAATATAGGCCAAATCTGTGTAGTTTTGCAAATGACTTCCATAATAGTCGTGTTATATAAGACTAACTATATTTCCCTCCATCCTATCCTGTCCCCCATTACTTCTATTCTCTCTTTTGATCCTGTCCCTCCCCATGAGTGTTGACCTCAAATTGCTCCCTCCTCCCATTGCCCTCCCTTCCATTATCCCCCCACCCTGCTTATCCCCTTCTCCCCCACTTTACTGTATTGTAAGATAGGTTTTCATACCAAAATGAGTATGCATTTTATTCCTTCCTTTAGTGGAATGTGATGAGAGTAAACTTCATTTTTTTCTCTCACCTCCCCTCTTTATCCCTCCACTAATAAGTCTTTTGCTTGCCTCTTTTATGAGAGATAATTTGCCCCATTCCATTTCTCCCTTTCTCCTCCCAATATATTTCTCTCTCACTGCTTGATTTCATTTTTTTAAGAGATGATCCCATCCTCTTCAATTCACTCTGTGCACTCTGTCTCTATGTGTGTGTGCGTGTGCATGTGCATGTGTGTGTGTGTAATCCCACCCAGTACCCAGATACTGAATAGTTTCAAGAGTTACAAATATTGTCTTTCTATGTAGGAATGGAAACATTTCAACTTTAGTAAGTCCCTTGTGACTGCTCTTTGCTGTTTACCTTTTCATGCTTCTCTTCATTCTTGTGTTTGAAAGTCAAATTTTGTTTTCAGCTCCGGTCTTTTCATCAAGAATGCTTGAAAGTCCTCTATTTCATTGAAATACCAATTTTTTCCCTGAAGTATTATACTCAGTTTTTCTGGGTAGGTGATTCTTGGTTTTAGACCTAGTTCCTTTGACTTCTGAAATATCCTATTCCATGCCCTTCGATCCCTTAATGTAGAAGCTGCTAGATTTTGTATTATCCTGATTGTATTTCCACAATACTTGAATTGTTTCTTTCTAGCTGCTTGTAATATTTTCTCCTTGACCTTGGAACTCTGGAATTTGGCCACAATATTCCTAGGAGTTTCTCTTTTTGGATCTCTTTCAGGCGGTGATCTGTGGATTCCTTGAATACTTATTTTGCCCTCTGGTTCTAGAATCTCAGGGCAGTTTTTCTTGATAATTTCATGAAAGATGATGTCTAGGCTCTTTTTTTGATCATGGCTTTCAGGTAGTCCCATAATTTTTAAATTGTCTCTCTTGGATCTATTTTCCAGGTCAGTTGTTTTTCCAATGAGATATTTCACATTATCTTCCATTTTTTTCATTCTTTTGGTTTTGTTTTGTGATTTCTTGGTTTCTCATAAAGTCATTAGCCTCCATCTGTTCCATTCTAATTTTGAAAGAACAATTTTCTTCAGTGAGCTTTTGAACCTCCTTTTCCATTTGGCTAATTCTGGTTTTGAAAGCATTCTTCTCCTCATTGGCTTTTTGAACCTCTTTTGCCAATTGAGTTAGCCTATTTTTCAAGGTGTCATTTTCTTCAGCCTTTTTTGGGGTCTCCTTTAGCAGGGTGTTTACTTGTTTTTCATGCTTTCCTTGCATGTCTCTCATTTCTCTTCGCAGTTTTTCCTCCACCTCTCTAACTTGATTTTCAAAATCCTTTTTGAGCTCTTCCATAGGCTGAGCCCATTGAGTGGGCTGGGATACAGAAGCCTTGACTTCTGTGTCTTTCCCTGATGGTAAGCATTGTTGTTCCTCATCAGAAAGGAAGGGAGGAAATACCTGTTCATCAAGAAAGTAACCTTCTATAGTTTTATTTTTTTTCCCCTTTTCTGGACATTTTTCCAGCCAGTGACTTGACTTCTGAATATTCTCTTCACAACCACTTCTCCTCCAGATCCTCCCAGCCAGTGCTTGGGGTCTGAGATTCAAATGCTGCTTCCCAGCCTCAGGGCTTCAGCGGGGGTGGAGCTGCTATTCAGTGTGAGATTAAGTTTAGGTGCTCAGGTGGGGACAGAGCTGCCTCACTGGGCTCAGTTCCCTCAGGGGGTTTATGCAGAGACCTTCAACAATGGATCCAAGCTCCTGCCTGCTTGGGGAGCCCTGGTCTGCTCCCACCTCCGCTGCTGCCTCCCGAGGGGGCCTGAGTTATGGGGGCACCCCACTCCCCTCTCGGCAAGCCAAGAAGACCCTCTCACCAACCTTTGGGGCCGGTGGGTGGAAGGACATGCACAGCTGCTGGAGATTCTGTCCCTGAAGCCTGCTCGGATCCACTCCTCTCTGTGCCCGCATGGCCAAGGCAGGGCTGGGCTTGGCTCCGGGTCCGCAGAACAAAGGATCTTTTGCGAGAGGTTTTCAGGGCTCTCTGGAACAGAAATCTCGTCTGCTCCATTGTTCTGTGGCTTCTGCTGCTCCAGAATTTGTTGGGGATTCTTTTTTGCAGATATTTTATGGGCTGTGGGTTCAGAGCTAGCGTATGTGTGTCTTTCTACTCTGCCATCTTGGCTCTGCCCCTAACATAGATACACTTTTATACTAGCTCAGTTGCTTTGGAGGACTGACTCCATATCTCTGATGTTTTGCTTCCTTATTCACCCAATCCAAATAATAATAAGTATACTACCTTGTTAAAAGTTTATGTAAGTGTAAGGTTTAGATAGTCATGAGAAAAAGAGAATTCTAAATAGGATATCTACTTAACTAATCTACATAACTTAATCTACAGAACTTAAATATTTTATGAGACATCTATTTTTTTTTCATTTATGTGAAAGCAATTTTTATGAGATAGAAGTATGAGAGGAAAAGGAAAGGATTATGTAAAAAAATAGATGAGATGAGATGGAAGGGTCCATTTTGCATACCAAGAATGGATAGGATTGGAGTTTGAATAAAGAGGCAAAGGAGTCACAGAGGACATATCTAAGAAACATTAAGAATAAGGAATAAACAAGCAAATTATATTTTAATTTATTCATCTTATACAGAGATGACTGGAATGTTCTCCATGTAGGTCCTTTTCTATTCATTACATAATTTTAAATCAAATTCTAAGGCATAATAACAGCTGCTATGATTTTTCTGATATTAAACTTTGAACATATTCCTTGAGACTAGTAAATGCCTAGCCCATGAAGTAAATCAAACAAATTAATCTTTTAAAATAAGCAAAAAGAAAAAGACAAAATAGTTTCAGTGTTTCTCCATAAAATACATAAGTGGGCCATGATGAAATGTATGACAGACCTTTATAAAAAAGTAAACATACCCTTACTTGCCCAGTGAGCAGCTCCTGTGCTAAACTGTTACTTGTCTACTCAAAAATCAATCCTCAAGTTTAACCTTTTCCTTGGACAAAATAGAGTTGAAGGAATGGACGAGGTAATATGAGTTCCTGAAGATACATATTAGAAGCTATCTATCAACAATGAGCTGCTGAACAGCTTCATCCAGAGTACCCTGTGATAATGTCAATTTAAATGAATCTGAAACAAAATATTACTTTCCACCTTAAGCAGTTTCCACCAAATTTGCCTATTTCTTTTGAGAGCATCAGTATTATCCCAAAAAACTTAGTAACTGATCAATACCATCCCCCACAATCACAAAGAAATCATGATGAAAATGTCATCCTCCTATAGACAGAGAATTGATGGACTCAGTGCAGGCTGAAAAATAGTATTTCTTGATCTTCTTTTTTCTTTTTTTTCTGGAAAATGGCTAATGTGAAAATAAGTTTTGCATGACTTCCTATTTGTGAGTATTATATTTCTTGCCCTTCTCAATGAAGGGGGAAAATGATAGGGGTAGGGGAAAATTTGGAACTGAAAATAAGAAAAAACTATTAAAATCCAAAAACAATCACTATTATTCATAACCTCAGCATTTTCCTCAGTTCTCCACTTTCCCTTTTCATCCTGCTTTACACTTTGAACTTCTACCCCTTAGAATCTCATTGTCTCTTAAGCTGCTAATGCCCTCCCCTACAAAATTGTAGTCTTCATTTGTATGTGTGTGTGCATGTGTGTGTGCGTGTATCTGTGGGCTTGCATTCATATTTGTATATATGCACAGATACATGAGCATGTGGATTTATGAACATTCATGAAAGGATGTAATTTTCTTGAGGGGTGGGACTTTTTCAAGGCAAGACAAAGGAATAATTGTTTATTGTGCTTATTATATGCCCTGCATTGTAGTAAGACTAGGGATTTTGATATAAGACAAAAGAAAGATACCTAGCACAGTTTCAGACAGTGCTTAATTTATTTACGTACTTAAATAAATGATTGTTAATTGATCATTTGGTTTCATCCAACATCCATGATCCATTCATAAGGAAAGCTAGTCCTGTCAAAGAATCTGACAATCTTCCCTGTTGTTGCACTTTCCTTTTTCCCAATCTAAAATAGTCACCCTTGGAAAGTTACCTCCAGAGAGGATACTGGATGCTAGAAAAACACATTCTCATGAGTGTCCAACATTTTTCCATTTATAATAGAAATGTTTTTTTTCTTTTTTTTTTAAATATGTTGCAGGATATGGAGAACACTGACTCACAAAAATGTCCTGGTTTTAAAGATATGGCCACAAAAATTGGACATTTCACTAAACACTAAGCTCAAAATAAAAATGTTTTAATTTTTTTCCAGTAAAACTTGACCAATATATGGCACAATGGAAAGAATGAAAGATTTAAAGCCACAATACCTATATTAAAATCCTAGTTCTATTACTTTCTACTGCACATTGTGCAGAAATTGGCTATGACTCTTTGAGTTCCAATTTCCACTTTTGTAAAATAAGGATGTTTTGCTTAATTATCCCTATATTGCCTTCTAGGGCTAAATCTATGGTACTATGCAAGTCACCACATAATGTTTTAACATGAAACTGAAACCATTTAATATGGTTACTCTCTATTTACACAATACTCCTACTTTTTACAATCTTCTTTTTCAGTAATTTTTTTATGAAGACTATGCAAATTTCAACAACACTAAGTTAAATCATAAAAAGTGGCATTTAATGCAAGGATAAATTTGCTTATATTACTTCACCGCCTACCTCCCATGTTTGTTGTGAGGATAAAATTAAATAATATTTATAAAATACTTTGCAAACCTTAAAGCGTTATATAAATGCTAGTTACTGCATTCATATATCAACACACATGCAATTCTATGGAGCATGAAGGTAAGAGAGTGGGATTATAGGTACAACATTATCATATTCTGAGTCCCCTTCCTGCCATTCCAGTCTTCTGACACTGTCCTTCCCTTTGCTTACTCTGCGATTCAACTATGCTGGCATATTTGTGATTCTTCACAAACAGCACTCATCTTCAGTCATTATATCTTTTCATTGGCTTTTTGCCATGTCTGGAAATCTCCCTTCCCTTTGCAAATTTGCCTGTGAGAATCTCTGGCTCCCTTCAAGATTCAACTCAATCTATAGAAGACCTAATCTATCCTACCCACACCTATGCTCCCCATACAACCCAAATCCCTGCTAGGACCTTCTCCTCTAGGTTTAACTATAATGATATATTTATATAACATTTGGTAATGTATTATATATAATATAATATGATATGATGTGATATGATATAATATAGAACATGTATATTATATATAATATAATGTATAATAATTGTATATGCAAGCTTATTTGTATCTATGCATCTCCATGCTGTCTCATACTTTCAAATGTAAGCTCCTTGAGAATAGATTTTTTTTTCTCCTCTGTATCACCAGTCCTTGGCAATCATTCAACAGTGTTGCATAATTAGTGTTTAATAAATAATTACTGATTTGTTGACTGATTACTAAATATACGATTTTCAGTAAATTACAAATTCTGTCAAAAACAACATTGACCTTCACCCTCTCTAGTTAGTAACATGATATCTTTGGTCTTTGGATGATAGCATGCCAGAATGAGAGCATCCCACTGACTTAATGACAATTTGTACTGAGCTAGAAAAGTCCAGCGAAGTCCATGTGCTTGTTGGTCCTCATTAAATAGAATGTCTTTTCAGAAAGCTAAGGGAGCACAGCTGTCACTTGATGCACTAGAAGCCAGAAATGCAGCCAAGAAAAGAAGAAAGAATTCTCAGAATGCCTGGGATTCTTTAAATTCATCCATTCAGCCTTTGAAATACAATAAGCACTGATTCAATACAAGCCATGTTTCAGGCACTGTACTCAGCCCAGGGAATGAAAAGGAAAAACAAACAAAGAAACAGACAAATAAGAACCCCTGCCCCCCAAAAGCTTAGATTCTTTTGAGATCTAATTATTTTATTACCTTGTCTTAGCCAGACCTTCCATGTCCTGCTCCCCAATATCCTATAAGACTGGGAAGAAAAACTACATCCTCACTATTCAATGTTCTATGGCTGATCTGAGGGCTTAGAAAAAAGGGGTAGCTTCTTTACAGGATTATACAAATTCTATATCAAAGAAGTCCACAGGATGTCACCTCCTCAAACCAGTCATGACTTGCTACTGTCTTCTCTTCCCAAGACTCATAACTCTGGGTGAAACAAAGTGGAGGAGAGGGTAGGCAAGTATTCCTGGAACTCAGAGGTGCTGGAAGATACTTAGGGATAAGTTAATAAGTGAAGATTTTGGCAAGCAGGCAGTTTCTAGCTGAGAATATCTTTCTGTTCTACCACAGTTTTTCCATTTGTAGAATCAGGACAAATATATGTGTCTTGCCTTGTGATAATCAAATGTGATAACACCTGTAAGATCTCTGAAGAACCTAATATTCTGTCTAAAAGTGTGAGACTATTTTCACATGTTATTTACAGAAAAAAATTCTCTATGTACCAAGCTACTATTATTTCTTATGCAATTCTATTTAAAAACAAGCTATAGTGCATGGGCAGCTGATCTCAGCGTCAGGACATCATGTATTCGAGTAATACCTCTGATACCTGCTAGTGTCATGAACCTGTAACTTGGCATTTTATCTCTCAGTGACTCGAAAAACTTTCTAAGACTATAAGTTGCAAAGCAAGTTTCTCATCTGCTTTGGTAAAGGAAGTTCCTTCATTGTTGAGTTCCTGGGATGAGTGAAATCATTGGTTTAGTTCAAGGATAGTTGATAGGTTTTCATAGTTTGTGATCTACCTCATTGGAAAGAGTATGTGTACGAGTTGGGTGGCAGATTCAACAGAGAGTCAAAGGCCAGAACTCATAGAGATTGTTTTATTGTTTGTCTTACATACCCAAATATAAGTATTTATTAGGATTCTACAGTGAAAGGAAACAGAAGTACTAGTTATAGCCAAACACATTCTTCTTTCCTTTAAGAAATAAAATTATTACCCATTATAAAATATGACTTCATAGATTCAAGTTGTAAAACAAGCAAAAACAACTGAGCAAGGAAGCTGCATGTTACCATGGAAACAGTGATTTGATGGCATTGCAATCAGGACACCTGCTTTCAAACCCTGCTTCAGATACTTACTAGCTAGAATACTCTGGGTAACATAATTTCACCTCCCTGTGACTCAGTTTCCAAATGTATAGCTTCTGAGTATTAATTATGCAATGCTTTAGGTAATTGCAAGAAAACTGCTTTGTAAAACTTAAAAACATCATTAGAATGTGAGTTGCTCTTACTGTCTTTGCTTTTAATGTTTTTTATCTATCCTACATAAATAATTCATTCTAACTAATGCCTACAAAAGCAGCAAAATATTGCTTAATATTTCCCTATGAAATTTCAGATTTGTTCTGTACCTCAATGGAATAAAGAATGATTTTATGTTCTAAGGAAATGTGATTAATTACCATATTTTCTATCATTTAAAATAGCCATATCAAAGAAGAGAGTGCCTGACATTCAGCCGATCTCATTTATTATTACATAGACTTCTAGCATCTCTATAGTTAATGACCTATCAGTGTCTTTGTTAACAGCCCTATTTTTCATAACTTTACTATAGTTAAATTCGAAAAATATGTTGGTGAATTCAGGAAAAAACTTAAGGCATCAGTTTTTAGATGAGCTAACGTTTCTTCCAGTTCTGTATGTAATTTCCAATGAAACATGTGGGATGAATAGATGTTATTACACCCATTTTACAAATAAAGAAACTGAGGTGAAGTACTGTAATTTACCTAAGATAAAAAGCTAATCAGTAGTAATGAGAACTCATTTCCTAATTACTTTTACAATTTTTTTAAATATAATTTATTTTCAGTTTTCAACATTTATTTCCACATGATTTTGAATTCCAAATTTCTCCCCATCTCTCCCCTCCTCCCACGCAGGACAACATTCTCCCCAACCATCTCTTTCCTCAGTCTGCCCTCCCTTCTATAACTACCTCCTCTCCCATTCCCCACTCCTCTACTTTCCTGAAGGGCAAGATAGATTTCTGTAGCCCATTGCCTGTATAACTTATTTCCCAGTTGCATGCAAAAACAATTTTTGATATTCATTATTAAAGCTTTGAGTTTCATGTTCTTTCCCTTCCTCCCTCCTTACTCACCTTCATTGAGATAGCAAGCAATTCAATATAGGTCATTCATGTGTAGCCATGAAAAATACTTCCATAAAAGTCATGTTGTGAAAGACTAAGAACATTTCCCTCTATCTTGTCCTACCCTCCATTTATTCCATTCTCTCCCTTGACCTGTTCCCCCACAATAGTGTTTACTTTTGATTACCCCTTCCCACAATCTGCTTTCCCTTCTATTATCCTCCTTCTTCTATACTCTTCCCACCTGCTTTCTTCTAGGGTAAGATAGATTTCCATACCCAATTTAATGTGTGTTATTTGTTCTTTATGCCTAATCCAATGAAAGTAGGCTCATTTGTTCCCTCTCCCCTCTCCCCTCTTCTCCTTCATTGCAATAGCTCTTTCTTGCCGCTTTTATGTCAGATAATTTACTGCATTCCTCACCCTTTCTCTTTCTCCCACTACATTCCTCCCAACATTTGATTTTATTCTTTAGGTATCTTCCCTTCATATTCAGCTCATTCCGTGCCCTCCCCCCATCTCTGTCTCTCTACACACACACACACACACACACACACACACACACACACACACACACACACACGTATATACCCTCTAACTACCCTAATATTGAAAAAGGTCTTATGAGTTACAAATATCATCTTTCCATGTAGGAATGTGAATGGTTCAACTTTAATGAGCCCCTTATGGCTTCTCTTTCCTGTTTACCTTTTCATGTTTCTCTTGGTTCTTGCATTTGAAAGTCAAATTTTCTATTCAGCTCTGATCTTTTCAACAAGAATGCTTGGAAGTCCTCCATTTCACTGAAATTTTATTTTTTTTTCCCTGAAGTGTTATACTCAGTTCTGCTGGGTAGTTCATTCTTGATTTTAATCCTAGCTCCTTTGACCTCTGGGGTTTCATATTCTGAGCCCTTCAATCACTTAATGTAGAAGCTGCTAAATCCTGTCTTATCCTGATTGTGTTTCCACTATACTTGAATTGTTTGTTTCTGGATAACTGTAATATTTTCCCCTTGACCTAGGGACTCTAGAATTTGGCTACAATATTCCTAGGAGGTTTCTTTTTGGGATCTCTTTCGGAAGGTAATCAGCAGGTTCCCTCCAATTCCAACTCTGATTCTAGAATATCAGGGCCGTTTTCCTTGATAATTTTCTGAAAGATGATGTCTAGGCTCTTTTTTTAATCATGGTTTTCAGATAGACCAATAATTTTTAAATTAATCATTCCTGGATCTATTTTCCAGGTCAGTTGTTTTTCCAATAAGATACTTCACATTGTCTTCTTTTTTTTCCATTCTTTTGGTTTTGTTTTATAATTTCTTGAGTTCTCATAAAGTCATTACTTTCATTTGCTCCATTCTAATTTGTAAGGAATTATATTCTTCAGTGAGCTTTTGGGTGTCTTTTTTTCATTTGACCAAACCTGTCTTTTTAAGGAATTATTCTCTCCATTGAATTTTGAGACCTCTTGTACCATTTGGGTTAGTCTCTTTTTAGAAGTGTGATTTTCTTCAGCATTTTTTGAGTCTCCTTTAATAAGCTATTAACTCTTTTTTCATGATTTTCTTGCATCACTCTCATTTCTCTTCCCAATTTTTCCTCAACTTCTCTTATTTGAGTTTTCAAATCTTTTTGAGCTCTTCCATGACCTGAGACCATTTCATATTATTCTTGGAGGCTTTGGACATAGGAGATGTCTTCCTTTGATTATATGCTTGGATCTTCCTTGTCATAAGAAAATACCTTTTCACCAAGAAAGTAACCTTCTCTAGTCTTATCCCCTACCCCTTTTTGGTCATTTTCCCAGGCAATTACTTGACTTTTGAGTTCTGTGTTAAGTGGAGGGTGTACTGCCCCAAGTTTCAAAGGTTTGGTGCAGCTGTTTTCAGAGATATCTCTAGGAACCTGAAAATTCTCAGTTCCTTCAGAGAGGTATCAAAGGGGAGGTGTTTATTCCTCTCCTGGCCTGCATTCTGGTCTGTGCACAACCACATTCTTTTCTGCCCTAGAACTGTGAAAAGGATTCTCTCTCCACAGCCACCACCAGCTTTACCATGCCAGTGCTCCTCCTCACCCCAGGACCACCACCCAGGACTGTGACCAAGATCAGCCTCTCAATTCCTCCACTATCTGAAGGCTGAGAGTTCCAGAAGCAGCCACTGGATGCTGCAGCTCTGGGACTAGAACTGAGACTGGGACTGGGACTGGTGCCACACTGTATTCCTCTCTCACCCAGGTAAGAGAAATTTTCCACTTATGTTTGAAGCTATCTTTGGCATTTGTGAGTTCAGAAGTGTGGAAATAGCTAAAGCTTCCCGTAATTCAGCACCTTGACAACTGCTCCAGTCCCATCTGTACCAGGGCAGCATGGGCCACACTTCATTCTGAGTCTGATGCTATAGAAGCTTCCTATCAGCCTTCCAGATTGTCTTGAGCTGGAAATCTGTTTCACTCTGTCATTTTGTGGCTTCTGCTGCTCTAGAATTTGTTTAGAGTGATTTTTTACAGGTGTTTTGAGGAGTTTGGGGGGGGGGGAGAAGTCAGGCAGATTCCTACTTTAATTCACCATCTTGGCTCCACCTCCCTCATTTCCTACTTCTTAAGAAAAGATTCTTTCACAAGACAATGTTGTGTAGCAGTTATTTTCAATCATTAAAAGATCAACATTTATATGTGGTTAATGAATGAACAAATGAATGAAATACATAAGTGCACACATAACCATGCATGTGTGTATATGTATTTATATATAAATACATATACACACATAGGTGCAAATAGAAGCTTGAAAACTCAAACATCTTGAGTTTTGAACTTGGTTCAGTTTCTTCACCCAAAACATGAGAGTTATGATTTCTAAAGGGTCTTCTAATACCGCTACATAATAATTCCACAATGCTGTCTATTGTATAAAATTTAGGTATTTTTATGTGCTAGCAAACGTATATTCCTATATTCTTAAGAACAAGTGGAATTCCTGTTTAACTTTCCCTGAACATTCTAGAACATCACACTTTGCGCATATAGATACTTCTCAGTTGATTTTTATGATAAGAAGGAGAGAAAAGAAGAGAAGGAGAATGAATATTAATAACAAAATCTTACCAGGGTATTTCTTGACCCAGTAACAACAGCTGGACGGTGGTGAATTTCTTGGACTGAGTTCCAAGGTCAGTTTCAATTACTCATGTTTTCAGCCTCATTGGAATCAGATCAGGTTGTGCTTGTTTTTACATCCTAAGGACCATATTTCAAAACCTTAATGATTCATAATTTCATCCATGTGGACACTATTCAATGGTACAGATCGCAATCAATCTGCACCTTCTCATTTTGTGCAGCTCCTGGTCATGTCTTCAACTAAGTCCTCCTGAAGGGCTCACCAACATTCTAAATCTTCCACTTGACCTCTAGACACTAAATGGCCATCAGTGTACAACTCAGGCTCTTAACCTATTATCCTTCTTTTCCATTCAGTCATGCAATTAATAGATCAATAAGCGTTTGTTAAGCACCAACTCTCTGCTTTTCTAGGAAGTGGGAACAAAGAACAAAACAATCCTTACTCAAAAGAAGCTTACAGTCTATCTAAGGACACAACAAATCTCCTTTGGGTAGGTAATCTTTGTAGGTTTTCTCCTGTGCTTTGCTTTCCCGTCGCCTAGTATAGGATTTGACATATAGTAGACATTTAATAAATAATTTCATTTTATTAACTTCATGGGTTTTATATATTTTTTGCAAAAGATCTGTGATTTCCATTAATATAGAAAACTCCTAGGGAGAAAACTTCCTCTACAAGGGAGGTTAGCATCTGCCTGGCAATTTGTAGTATTAGTGAGTTTCTAGTGCACTGAGAGATTAAGTAAATTGTCCAATGTTTCATAGCCATTATGTGTCAGAGATAGCACTTGAACTCCATTCAAGGAGGCTATCTCTCTCTATCCACTATACCATGCTGCCTTCGACTTTATTCATAATGAAAGACTTGTAGCATGGAAGAAATAGTGCATAACCAAGCCTAATTCTTTAAGGCTGGAATTTAGAATGAGAATTACCAGTTTGTCCTCCAATTAGGATAGTAATGGTTTTTCTTCCATTATCACATGTCATTCTTTTACTTTGGAATTTTTCAAAGGATATGTTAAGATAGCCACTATTTTAAAAGGGACACAACACAGTTGCTGTTGCCTAGGCACTAGTATAATATCTAAAAGCTTTGCCCCTCCCACTGATAAAAAATAAAATTAATTAATTATAAATTTCTCTGAAACATCAAAATCCTTTTCCTATTTAAGGTCCATATCTATTCTTCTGCTTACAATTAAGCACATTCAAAAATGTGTTAACTGGACCACCAAATAATAGACCTGACTGTATACTTTGGGGATAAAAGGTGATATGCATGGAGAAAAATACAACCACCTCCCAGTCAATAAATAGATACACAGACAGAGCACTTATTAAGTGCATACTCTGGGCAAGGCACTAAGCACCAGGGATATAAGTCTCAGGGAGAAAAAAGACATGTCTTATTCCTAAGAAACATATTCTAATGGAAGAAGACACCAAACAGATAAAGGGGACCTAGAAAGTGAGGTGGGAAAAAGAAGATAGACTTGTGGGGCGAAGATACTGATGAGATGATGAAGGAATTTGTAGAGTAAGGGGCAGAGCTGGAGCAAAGTGAATGCTTTCCTCAGCACGATTTAGAAGGAACCAGGTGTATAGGGTCTACAACTAAAGCAGCGGTGAGGAACATGTGGCCCGGAGGCCACATTCTAGGTCCTTGGGTACAGCCTTTTGACTAAGTCCAAGTTTCATAGAACAAATGCTTTTATTGAGGGGATTTATTCTGTGAAGTTTGGAGCTGGTTAAAGGGCTGCACTTGAGGATCTAGAGGGTCATATGTGGCCTCAAGGCTGCAGGTTCTCCACCCCAGAACTAGAGGATCAGAATTTGAGTCCAAGACTTGCACATAATAGCTGTGTAATCATGGATAAGTCACTACCTTTTTAAACACCAATTTCCTTAGTTATTAATGAATAATATCAAATATTTTGCTACTGTCAATGTATCAATACATCCATACATCAATCAACAATAATGAATTAAGTATCTACTATATGACAAACAATGTGAAAGGCTTTGGGGATACGATAGTAGCTATTCACTAAACATTTATTAAGACCTAATATGTGCCAAGCACTGTGCAAAGTGCTGGGATACAAACTAGAAAAAGAAAGATGGTGCATTCCTTCAAGGAGTTTGCAATCTAGTGGGGAAAGAGAAGGAAAGGAAGCTGCAAAGGGGAGGAAAAGGCGTCAGTTGCCAGAAAATAAGTGGTCTGAGGGTATCATGTTTATAGAGCTGACACGAAGCAGAGCAAAGGATAAGGAACGAAGATATCTAGAAAATTCTGAGCCCAGTATAAAGGGAGACTTTGGGAGAAGTTTAAACTCCCACTCTCAACCCTCAAATAAGAGGGAAGAGGCAGCTGAGGAGATGTGCATCAAAACTGAATTAATCTCTGTGATGATGAGATTTCAGGTGAGGAAATTATACTGAAGGAGGCATGATGTTTGTAGGGTCAGAACCTCAAAGAACTGCTGATGAAAAAGAATGCAAAGATATGACTGAATCAATCCCTACCCTTGAATGGATTTTATTCTACAGAGATAAACCTACATATCTCTCAGCACATACAGAAAATATATAAAATCAATACTAGCATTTTTTTAAGGGAAAGGAACTATCACCAGTTAAGATAAGGGAATATCTCACATCGGAGGTGGTATTTGAACTGAGGGAGGAAGGAAACTAGGGATTCTAACTTTGGTCATGGAATTGAAATGTTTATTTTAAAAAGCAAACAAACTAGGAGTTATGAAATGTAATACAATGAGAAAACTAGTTCACTGACTCTGGAATCAGAGACCTTGGGCTCAAACTCTGTCTCTGATATTTGTGTTGTCAGTGAATGACTTTGAGAAAGTTACTTTACCCTTGGGCCTCAATTTCCTCATTTACACAATAAGGAGGTAGGATAGTCTCTTAGGTCTGCTTTAAATCTGGAAATATGTTCTTATTCAAAATACTTGCCTTTAAAAATTTTTGCCTAAGAACTCAGGAACCTGTCCTAGAAGAAACCCAGCAGAAAATAAGCTTGTTGAAGGAGTAGAAACTTTTTTTTTCTTCATAAGTTAGAACACTTAAATTGACATTAGAGACACATGGTGAATATTTGTTCAATCGATTTGCATAAGAAGTGAAGATTTTAGTCTTGGGTTGTGTCCATTCATTCTTATTTGAACTTGGCCTAACCATTCCTTCATCTATAAAATGAATAAGATTGAATTAACTGATTTCTAAACTTCTTTTTAGCTCTAACATTCTATGATTCGATAATAAAAATGTGTTAATTAGACATTAAGCAAGTCATCTGGAAGTACATGTTCATTTATTTCCTCAGAACACATTATATTAAACCATTGCTTAATGACCCTTCATTCTAGAGATTACTTTTAAATGCCATCATCTAAATAGCACAACATCTGTTGGTATGGTAGAGCTAAAATAAGTGCTAAGAAAATAGCTGACCATGTAAATGCAAGGCAGCTGCAGCTGATAGCATCCAACCATGGACAATCAAGTCAATTAATTTCAATTTAACAAAAATCTTAGTATGTATAAAGTACTGTGCCAGAAGGTAGACGTAGAAAGACAATAAACAAGTTAAAACAATGCCTTGTCCTCAAAAAGCTTCTCTTATTCTGGGGGAGGAGGACACAGCATGAACAGGCATGATTATGTAAAAAGGTAATAGTTTGCTGGAGACAATGAAGATCATAGAGAGTAGGAACTCAAGGAAGATGGTCACTATTTTCTTAGCAAAGTAGAAGATAAGATCCTCTGCTGAGAGCAAGGTGAATTTTTTCAGGGCTCTTGAGAACGGTATGGGATTGACATTACAGGGACCTGCCATAAAGTCAAACAGGGTTGGACAAAGTCATCGGCACACTAGAGTGTAGGCTCAGGTCAGATTTGGTGTTCAGTCATTTTGAGTCATGTCTGACTCTGTGACCCCATATGGGGTTTTCTTGGCAGAGATGCTGCAGTAGTTTGCCATTTCTTTTTCCAGTTCATTTTACAGATGAAGAAACTGAGGCGAGTAGGATGAGGTAACTTTCCCAGGGTCACACAGCTAGTAAGTGTCTGAGGGAGTATTTGAACTCAGGAAGACGAGTTTTCCTGACTACAGGATGACACTCTATCCACTGCACTGCCACCTAGCTTCCCAGTTTACCTAGGTAAGATTAGATATCATAAATTGGACCTAGTATTCATCTTTGCATGATTTTCTCCAGCACTATTTAAAGCAATGAAAATAGGAGCAGAAGAGATGGTGGTAGATACACACAGTTGGATTAAGAAAAGGGCAATCAGGATTAAAGGCAGTTAAGTAGCAAAGTGGATAGATTTCCAGGCCGGGGGTCAGGAAGACTTATTTTCTGAGTTCAAATCTGGCCTCCTACACTTAATAGCTGTGTGAACTTGGGCAAGTCACTTAACCCCATTTGCCTCAACTTCCTCAGCCGTAAAATGAGCTGGAGAAGAAAATGACAAGTCATTCTAGTATCTCTGTCAAGAAAACCCTAAATGGGATCACAAAGAGTCAGATGGGACTGAAAATTGACTGAAGAACAACAACAAATCAGGCCTAGGACAGAACAGGAAGTGAAGTTAAGGGTGTATTAGCACACAGCTGAACTAAAGGAGGAAAGTGCTGCCAAAGCAGGACTTATGACCTAGGAAAACATGGTGAGAAGATGGGATTAGAGAGCCAGCAAGAATCATGTATTTAGGATTAGGGAAAATGATGATAATGGTGATGATGATAATGTGAAGACAGGCAGATGGCAGATGGCAGATGGCAGACAAGGGACCCGGATCATAAACAGAAAGATGTGAATTCAAGGACTGCCTTTTTCACATGTACTAAATGTGTGACCATTTGCAAATCACTAACATGCTTAGTACCCAGATGACTATGTAAAAATATCAACTATGCATGAACTTCCAATTTGAATCAGTTGATAGATAGATTTTTCTCCCCTTGATGTTCCTTATCCTACTGAAGTTGTAATTCCAGACCAAAAAAAAAAAAAAAAAAAAACCAGAACAAAACATTCTACTACCATAACTAAGGCTGCTGCTATCAACATTTGATAAGTGTTGGTCTACTGTGTGCCACCATGGTGCTAAATTCTGGGGATACAAAAGGTGGCAAAAGATAGTTCCTGCCCTCAAGGGAACTTACAATCTAATGGGGGAGACAACATGCAAACAACTATGTAAAAAAAGCCCTCTAGGGAAGGCACTAGAATTAAGATGGGTTGGAAAAGGCTTCCCGTAAAAGATGAGATTTTAAAAGTCAGAGAAGTCAGTAGTTGGAGCACAGAAAGGACAGCCTTCTAAGCATGGGAGATAGCCAGAGAAAAGACCTGGAGCCAAGAGATTGTCTTGTTCATGATACAGACACAAGGTCAAGTATCAAAGGGGAGAATGGTGGAAGAAGACTGGGAAGATAGAAGGAGGTTATGAAGGGCTCTGAATGAAAACAGAAAATTTTCTATTTGTTCCTGGAGGCAATAGGGAGCCACTGGGTTTTATTGAGTAGGAGGATGATATAATTAGATTTGCAGTTTAGGAAAATTACTTTTATAGTTGAATGGAGAATGGATTGGAGTGGAAAGACTTGAGGCAGGCAGATCCAGCAGCAGCTAATACCATACTCCAGATGTGATACTCTCAGATGTGATGAGGGCTTAAGCTAGAGTAGTGGTAGTATTAGAAAAGAGAAAGGGACCTTTTCCAGAGATGTTGCAAAAATGAAATTAATAGGCTTTCAAAACAGATTGGTTTGGGGAAATTAGATAGTGAGCAGTCAAAGATCACTTCTCGTTTGTAATATTGAGGGACAGGGAGGATGATGTTGCCCTCTACAATAAAAGGGAACGTGTGAGAGACAGATTTTGGAGGAAAGATAATGTGTTTCATTTGAACAATGAGATCCATAAAGGTGATATAAGGGGCAATCTATGAGAGGACATGGGACTTTGGGGCTGAAGATTCTCTGCATGTGCTGTTCTGCCTAGTTTCAACTCCATGGAACAAGGTGATCCTTCTGGGGTAAGGTCATCATCTCTAATCTCAATGTGCTGCAGCTAACTGAAGCCTTGACTGACACCACACCACCTACTTTAGTCCTCTCTCTCTCTCTCTCTCTCTCTCTCTCTCTCCCCCTAGATTTCAGAGCTGGAGGGTGGAGTACCAAATTCCTCCTAGTGCTTTTGTTTTCTTAGAGAGGACAGAACCTGCACTTCTCAACCTACTCTCTTCTGCATCTGCTGCTCTACTTGGTTTCTACTTCAGAGAACAAGATGCCCCCAAGCATAGTACTCCCTGGTGTTGCCCACACCTGCCTTCCTGCCTCCTTTTGTGTGTTGACTGCCCCCTCATTCCACTGAAAACTCCTTGAGGAAAGAGACTGTCTTTTTATTAATTGAATCCTTAGCCCTTAGCACTGTTCCTGGGACATAGGAGATGCTTAATAAATACTATTTGGATTATGTTGAAAGTAGAAAGATTAGCCTTGATAAGAAGGAGGGTCAGTTCATCATGTAAGGCAGAAGTAAAGGAGATAATTCAGAAGGCATTCAAATGATACAGGAAGAGGACAGAAGATGGGGATCATGGTGGATGGACTCTTTTTTTCTGTAAAATATGAGAGTGGGGAGGAAAGCCATGGGAGAATTGAAGAGGGATGAAAACATTTGTAAGAACCACTGCAGAGAGTGGGATGGAGACTTGATAAAGGAGGTGTAGTAGAATTTCCTAGCAGCAGTGAAGGCCCAGTTGATGTTGTATATCACAAATTTGTAGTGAACTCAGTCAGAATGTTTGAATGATTTTCTCCATTTTCATTCAGCATCATGTGTGTCAGACCAAAAGTGATGATGATAGGAATGATCCAAGACTGCTAGTCTTTGGGCATTTTTCTGATGTCATGGTCTTCTTTGAAGGACAAACACAACAATTGGTGATATGACAAAAAACCTGTAAATTCAAGAGAGGAGGACAGTGTAGAGTAGAATTGATTCACCAAAGAGTTATGATGGGGAGAGGAGGAGAGAGTTATTAATACAGTTGAGAGGACCTGGGAAAGAATTGAGGGGTAAAGGGTTTGGAAGTCATCATGTGAATGAAGAGTAAAGTTTGTAAAGAATGGCAGAGGGAGAGATGAAAAACTAATAGATCATTTTTAGATATAGGGATTTTGGAATTGTTGACTTAGAAGTGGTACATTCATGAGTGATGACAAGATCAAGTTATGATCTTCTATATGTGTGATTGAGTGGCCCTAAGGAGTAGCTCATGGGAAGTGAGTAGGTTGAGGCACTGAGCTCTCTGGGCATTTGGGGAAAAGTCAGTTATGTGTGTTGAAGTCCCCTAGTATGAGAGAACTGTTTGGGGAGGAGAGACAAGGGTGCTTTTATTGAACCTGTAGATGATGAGCTTTCATTATAATCATTGTTTTCAACTACTGAAAACAATGTTTTCATCCTCCTCGCCTAGAATGCTTAGAATATATAAGTAATGCTAGAATATATAAGTAATATATTATATATTATATGTTATAATATATAATATAATATATTATATTATAATACATATATTATATTAATATATGATATATATTAATATAATATAATATATAATATGTAATTATAATATAATATATTATAATATATTATATTATAATATATTATATGTATGATATAAGTAATGCTATAATAATTTTTCCTATGACTGTTTCTATCTGAACCCCATTAAAAAGTATGGTAATTATATTAAAATAGTTGGGGGAAAATTCCAAAGCACGTGGAAATAGAGTGGAGGATATATCACCTCTATTGTTTTCTATGCTATGGGAGTTGTCTTGTACATTTCCTGTATACATATTATATATTTCTTGCATATTCTACTATATTCCATTGTAAAGAGCAGTGATTTTATCCGCATGTGCAACTGTCCACCAAAACTTTTTTTAAAAAGAATATTTGTATCAAAATTAGTAACTGATCCCTGGTTCTTTTAAGTGAACTTCTATGAATATAAAATGAAAATAATTATGATAGTGGTCATAATAAAAACAACTCACCTTTACCTGGCACTCTAAGATGTAGAAAGATACAACCTAACTATTCAGTTTGATCCTTACAACAAGACTGTAAGATAAACAATTGTATCACTCAGCAAGTGTCCGAGTGATCTTTTATGATTTATTCTACTTCTGCTTTGACTTCATAGCAAAATGAGGAATGATGTTTTGATGAAAAGCTACAAAGTAGGCATGTTGGGAAAGAGGACCTTCACAATTCTAAAAAATGATCATAACATTTAAAAAATATTGTATTGAAGAATGCAAAGAACACTTCTATTAACATCAGAAGACCTATGTTCAAATTCAATCCTAACTTAATTTTTCTCACACTCATAATAATGACATTCAACTGAATGGTCTTTGAAGTCCCTTTCGGTCTAAATCAATGCAGTATAAAAATTCATGGGATGCCATGGTACTGAACCAAAAGTTCAATAGAAAGGCACATAGTGACGATGATCAATCTATAAAATATTAAAAACAAATAAAAATCCAAAGGGAAAATAACATAATTAACACCACCAAAGAAAATAATAATTGTAAAAAATGAAAGTTGACCAGTTACGTAGAAAGATGGAGGGATAACCACTGCACAATCCATATGCTCAATCAGTAACCATCCAGGGAAAAGAGAGTTAGAGAAAGGTACCCAGAATGTTGGATGGACTACCAGGAGAGGACATAGAGGAAGATATTGACAAAAGAAAACAAGAAAAGATGTGGAGGGTTTCCGATCTGCATCAGTGATGGGAGGTCACAGATTCACCCATACTACAGAATAATCTCATATTTCAACAAGGTCACAATCCAACAGATTGGATTTTGGACTTACTTATGAAGAAAACAAAAAACTGAAATCATTTAACAACAAGAAGAACAACATCCAGTAATAATTAAGAATGGTTAAGTTTCTCTTGTCTCCCTTTGACTTACACTAGAAAGGCTTTGTCCCTTTAGGTCCACAGGATGAATAGAGCCCTGAGATTTTCATTCTCTCCCCTATGGAAGCCATACACCAAGAATATGAGAACATTCCAAGCCACCTGTTGACCCGGTGGAATAACTATGTCAGTTATCTTACAGGTAGGCTTGACAGCCAGTGAAATCCAGCTACGTTGACCTGTGCCTAAGCAATTCTTTAAGTGCTACAGAAACAGAGGACATAGGAAGCAGAAATTTTCTAGAACTATTTCATAACCTGGAAGTTATTCTTTTAAACCGTAAAAGGCCAATTTTCAGCAGAGCTTATGAAGTATTTTGTCACTTCTAAGGGTTGAGTTCTGTAGTTAGCTCTCATCAGGCTTTTGGCTAGTTGTTAGTCTGCATTCATATTTAGCTGCCATGAATGAAAGTATGTCTTTGTTCTTGCTTCATGGAAGGATATAGGGAGACAGACAGATAGATGATGAAACTAGATAAGTTAGATATAGATACAGAGGCTTCAGATTTAGATAATATAGATATAGCCATAAAGATGAATAAAATACGGATATAGAAATGGAGATAAAGATAGAAAGATAAAGATATAAATAGATCTAAATGTATGTAGGTAGATGAATAGACTAATAGATATCGATAGAAATATATTCACTAAGGCCTTTTATGCAACAAAATGCAATCATTCCTTGTAAAAACAGCATGAACCAGTGAAAGGTAGCATAGTATGATGGAATTAGTGCTTGTTTCTAGTTCTGTCCATACAGAAAGTCTCTATAGCGTATGTGTCAAATGGTTGTCTAATCCAGCACTCTATTCCACTAAGCAATAATACATGACTAATGAACAGTTATGACTAATGGCAGTTAAATGGCAAAGTGAATAGAATACTGAGCCTAGAGTCAGAAAGTCCTAAGTTCAAATTCAACCTCTGACATTTAATAGCTGTGTGATCCGGGACAAGTCAGCTAACCTTTCTGGAGAGGGTGGCCACAGATGGTTCAGAAGATTTTGTGTCTTCTTTAAGAGGGTCAGTGGGAAGGCACTGGACATGAACATGGATGATTAGATAATCTACAGTACAGTGGATCTCTGACATCATCAAAATGTGGGCACCACCTCTGGTGACTCGCATCAAATCCAGTCTATCCATAACTTTAATTTTTGTACAAGTCTTCCTCATATTCTTTATCAGTCTCCCACAGAGGAGCTTTCCGACATGCTGAAGGCTTTCTTATATCCAATGAAACAACATATGTGTCTTTCCATTACCCCTTTAGCTCCACAATTTTTATTCCATACAGATTTTGGTTCATCATTATTAACAGACGTGGCATAAAATTCAAAATGTGAGATTTTGCACCATGGAGCAGCTCATGATTGTTCAAAGTATTACAATACACAGTGCAACAACATATGTAAGCCAATTTGCAAAATTAAAGGAGCTCTATACATACTGCTTTCTATTATGATTATTTTTAGTATACTTTAGTCTCAATAAACAGAAAAATTATAAAAGCACTCATTAAGGAAATGCTTTATTGAGAAAAGGAGTAAGTTCACTTAAAAAACTGAGGATAATCTTTAGGTATATACTTATTTTCTCTGGACTTTTTTGTTCTTTTCTGTTCTTTTTTTTTCTTTATTTTTCCTTAGATGTCAATGACCCTACTTCATTTTTTTTAAACTGGAAGTTTATTTAATGCTATCTGTTATAGCAATTCTTTTTTAAAAATCATCTTTGGTACAATTCTGGCACCTGTTTATGCCTTCCATGTGACTTTTCATTTTGCTTTTAGGTCTATAATTTTTTTCAGTATACATTTTTGGTTATTCATTATTCACAAACCTAGTGTAAAATTAGAAAGATGAGATTTTGTACCATGGGGCAGCCCATGATTGGTGGAAGTATTTCAGTACCTCCTAAACTAAATCCAACCCTATTTCATCTACTTAATAAATTGTGATCCAGTCCATTGTCAATCCATCATGTTTGACTAGTTTTCTAACTCTATTTCTATCTCTAGACACATGGCTGCATCTAATTAACTAGCTATCCTTGACAGGTTATGACATAGATTCGTATCAGTAACCTATGAAAATAGATCATTAACATATATGAGATTCATAATAAACACATACATATGAGATTTACTGTGGGATAATGGATAGAAAGTAATATGTGTATATATATGAACCATATGTGCATATAGATATACACAAATATGGGTGAAACTAATGATGTATGCACAAACATGTGTGTACATACATGTATATGCACACAATTGTATGTGCATATGCACGAGCACATGTGTGTGTGAAGTGTGTGGTGAGTTATGTTAGAAATGGTACTTGACCCTAGGTCCTCCTGACTTCCAGTCCAATATGCTACCATATACCTCAGATATTTATACATACATATATTCATATACACTACACATGTATGTACATATATGCACATTTCTTTTTAGATAATCATACCTAACATATTTATATTAAAGTATTGATACATCTCTCAACTTTTATTCCTCAAATACTGTATGACTTACAACTTTGAGATGCTTTAAATTTTCAAAAGCTTTATTTTGAGAAACTTATACTTTAGCAGTCACAGTGTTATTTGTAAATATCTAGGATTCTACACTGGATCTGTTATAGGTGGCCAATTATAAGGAGATATTTATATATGGGGTGAACTGATGTACCACAAACATTAACCAGGCTCCAGCCATAGAAACAATTCAGTGCAAGTACAAGCAGTCAGCTTTATCAGCCTTCTCTGTGCTCTCTGCTTCTAGAATAAGAACTTTTATTTCTTGTCAATTACAGGTCTCCCGATGATGGTGTTAAGTACAAGCACTTTGCTTTCCTCCCATTGATTGACATTATTCAATAAACTTACTTTAAATGGATGAAAGTGTTGTATCACACACAGCCCAACTATTATTTCAGATACATAGTATTAATGACAGTGGAATATTCTGAGCTGTCAAGCTCTTTCAGTAAATCCTTAGGAATAACATTGGAAATGACACCTTCCAGAATGAAAGTTTCAACATAGAAAGTGTACTAGTGTGGCTTTCTGTCAAACTCATAGCCTCTTTACTCTGCAAATAAGAGACACAGTATGCACTCTACATCATGATTGTCATGAGCAGAGAATAAAAATATTTGTCAGATAACTTTCCTAGTTGTGATGGGTAGAATGCTGCTATATCCCAATCAGAGCTAGGAAATCTAAGGTGAAGTTTGATGTTTCTTTTAATTAAAATTTATGAAGAATGTTTTCATATTTCTTCCTTTTTCTTTTTCCTTATTTTTTCTTTTTCTTTCTTTTCTCTCTTTTCTCCTTTCTTCCTGTTCTCTTCATCCTCCTCCTCTACATTCTCATCTCTCTTTTATGTTTTTCTCCTTTTCCATCTCATCCATTTTCTTCTCCTCTTTCACCCCCTCTCCCTCCTTTTCCTGCCACTCTTTGAAGTAACAAGATTTCATGATACCTTTTTTGGAAATATGGGAATCTTCAATCAGTCATAAATAGGATTGTCCATGTAGGTTTAATTTAGAGATGAGAAAACGCCATTTAGAGGGCTAAATCTCTGGTTTTGTATTGCTGAACTAAGAAACTTTTCACAATTTTGAAGTACAATAAAATTATTTTAAAATGTAAAAATCATTCTTAGCTCATGAGCCATACAATAAGCAGCGGGCTGGATCTGACCCATGGGCCACCATTTGCAGATTTTTGCTGTTTCTTTGTTTTGTAAAGTCATTTCAGTTGTGTCTGACTATTTGGGGTTTTCTTGGTAAAGACACTGGAGTGGTTTGCCATTTCCTTCTCCAGGTCATTTTACATATGAATAAATGAAGGAAGATAGGGTTAAATGACTTGCCCAAGGTGACACAGCTAATGTGTCTAAGATCAGATTTGAACCCAGAAAGAGGAGTCTTCCTGACTCCAGGTCCGGCACCTTACCAGTTAGCTACCCATAGTTTGCCAGCCCATGTTTTAATTTACAGCTTCTCACTTTAATGTGTTAACCTTGTCATTGTGATATGATCTTCTTGGATTAGCTCAAATTTTGCCTGTATCAAAAGCATTAATATACTTAATTTCAGAAGAAAAATATCTCTTTGAAATATAAATATTCACTTTGGATAGTCTTCCTCTTCCTTTTAGAAGCTTTATGACCACTCCCATAGAGGAATATAATGGGTTAGTTATCTCCCTAAAACTGAAAATCCAGTCATTAAAAAGGCAGAAAGTTATCTTATCCCTTTCTAGAATCATGAGTTGTGTTGAGATTCATCTCAATTTCTATTAGCTTCCTGGAAGGGATGGGGGAAGGATGAGACTGTAATTGAGAAGAGATAGAGGAACTCGAAGATGGAAACCAGAATGATGAAGGAATACATTTGCAGGTCCTATAGAAGTCATTTAAAGGAACATGGGATGTTTCCCTTGGAGAACAGATAACTTTACAGGAAGGGTATGATAGTTGTCTTCATGTATCTGAAAGGCTTGCTACTGTTGGTCCCAGACAACTGAAAAACAACTGTAGCACAGAATATACAAAGAGGTGAATGAGGTCCGGACAGGTATAAAACTTTCCTAACAATTAGAGTTATCTGTAATGGAATGGCTTCTGTGGGATGAACCTGGTTTCCCCTCATTAAATGTCTCCAAGTGATAGTGGATGAGGAGTTTTCATGTGTAGGATAATTGAGATCATTTATTGTGTATAAGTTGGACGTGAGGGATGTTAAGATCATTCCCAACCCTAGAATTCCCTTATACTATAATTCTGTGGAAGGGAAATCAAGAATGTACAGTAATCCCAGGAAATTATAAAAGGAATATATAGATAATAGATTAATGGTTGAAGAGATGGATGGAGAAATAGATGAATATATAGATGATAAATATAAGGGGAGAGAGAGAGAGAGAGAGAGAGAGAGAGAGAGAGAGAGAGAGAGAGAGAGAGAGAGAGAGAGAGAGAGAGAGAGAGAGAGAGATGGCAATCGATAGTAATCAGTTGACACAGTGGATAGGGTGTTGGGCTTGGATACAATTTCAAATTTGACCTCAGACACTTACTGGGTGGCCATGATCAAGTCACTTTTAGACTTCCATCTGTCTCAGTCTTTTCATATGTAAAATAGAGATAATAATAGCATATATGTGATATTATATAAAGGTTATAGACAAATATTGGTCTTTATATCTCAGTTAAAGTCACCAAACATTGCCTTTTTGGGGAGGACGTGTTCCTGAACAAACAGCGCTGTGCCTGTAGTTAGAAGATCTCTATTCAAATATTCCCTCTGTTGCTTACCGTTTCTATGCTTAGTCCCACTTAGTCATCCAGACTATGTTTAGTCCCAGTTCTGTGGGATTAAATTCCATCCTTTCTCTCTAAAATCCAGGGTTTAAACTATAGAGTCCCTGTTATCCCTTCTTATTCTAGATCTATGATCCGATGACCTCTGCTTTACCTTACATGTGTAGACATATCTTCAAAGTAAGTTAATCATTTAAGCTGCTTAGAAAAAAAAAAATGACCTGGATTTCATGAGCTCAGTTTCATCACTTCACTTTTAATTCCTCTAAAGGAAGAAAAAACCCACATAAAATCCATTACTTTAATTTATCATCCTTATAAGAGTGCCAAGTAAACAGAGGAGCATGCTACTGTTTACTGTGCTCCCTTCTAAATGTTGATAGAATTTCATTTCTGAAGGTGAACAGAGCATTATTCAATTATCTTACCAGTATCCATGCTCCCACGGTAATTGTGGTATATAGTTTTTGTGACTGGGCTAGACACCATTTCCAAGGGAGTCATATCTAATGTGATGAAAGTGTCAAGTTCACACATGCTGATCTATTACACACAAGTGCAGCAGGCAATTGATAAAAGTGCTCTGTCAGAGAAAGACTGATGAGAATGTGTTTCATTGGAAACCTTATCCCTGGCTAATGATAAGACACAAGAAAATAACAGTGAACATAACTCATGAATTGGATTATTTTATTTCATTTTTAGTGTTTCCAAAATTTGATCAAGTAATATAATTTTCAGTGACCCCATATGTTGTTTTCAGTTTTTTCTGTCACCAAGGATGATATCATTTTCTCAAGAAGGAAACCAAGAAAGAGTCAAGTTAAATACTTGCTTACCTGGTAAATATTTCTGGGATACATTTTGGATTTTTATAAAATTTACATGGAATATTTGTAAGACCACTCTCAGTAGATAGACTGAACAGCAACTCAAACAAAGGGAAAGACAACCTTGGTTGTGGACCTAGAATTGTACCAGTGGCAGAACAGTCTAAAAGCAGTGGATCCGATTGTGAAGGACCATGATGTTTCACTCTATATACATGGTGAAGAATTAGTATGGTGGATAATAGACAAAGGTATTTTAAATAAAATGATTCATCTAAAATATAAGCTAGACTATTGGCAGGAGTAGACATAAGAAATGAGGTGAGGTGTTGTTATTGATCATAAATCAGATTGATTATAAATTTGACTGTAGATTATAAATAGATCCAGGAAGCACATGCAGATTGACTCCAGAAAATGGATCACAAGGGCAAGAAGTGATCAAAATTCAACAATGATTCTTAAGATGTCTAGATCATATGGTACCAGTATGTGTGGGGGGAGAGGATCAAAGGTGTTAGACACCTACTCTAATTTTTCTCCAAAAACCTAAGGCTGATTTTCTTCCATTGAATCCTTATAAAAATTGATAATGGCTTTAGAGTTGAGATAGATTAGAAATGAAGGGGTATTTAAAAGTCATCTGGTTGGTCCAGCACTCTTCCTTTAGAGATAATGAAATTAGCTACAGAGTTGAAGTCATTTGTTTGAGCTCCCACAGAACTGGAAATATTAGGATTTGAACCCAGACTTCTGACTCCAAATCCAAACCTGGTTGTTCCTTTGTGCCATCACCTCCCCCTCAGAGTAAAACCATTTTAACAAGTGGGTCATCATTAGTGGATTCTGAAATAACAATTAAAATAAAAACTTTGGAGCTAAGAGATGCCTTGTCCACCATATAGATAAACTCTTTCTATCTTACAGTGGAAGAAACTAAAGTGCCAGATGTTTGAACAATTCCCCTGGGCTATATGACTAATTCTCAGGATTTTTTTAAGGAGAAAACTTTTTTCTGTTAAATCATTAGCAGTATGACATAATGGGAAAAGCTAGACTTAGAACCCAGAAGACCTGGGTTTAGTCCCTACCTCTGACACATACTAGCGGTATTACCTTGGGTAAATATCTTCACATTTCAGTGCTCTAGGAAAATCTCTCTAATTGTAAGTTGCATAGAAGGTGTCCATTTGCATTGGTAGAAGGAGTTTTCTTTTCCTGGAGTTCCCTATACCAATGACACGCCAGTTTCATTGCTCATCCCTAGTCACAGAATCAATCATAGAATGTTGGAGCTGAAAGGGACTTTCCTTATCATCTACAAAAAATAAATCTCATAACATGTGCAAGTTTCTCCAGATGTGGGAATGTTTAGGCAATTCACTCAAGATCTGACTGACCAGAATTTGAATTTGCTGTTGCACATCATCATCCTCTTCTCCAATTAGTCAATCTGTCTTTCCAAAATTAATGGAAAATGTTTCATGGCTAAGATGGGTAAAACTTGGAAGCAATTTGTTTTTCTTCTTATATAAATTAAAGTTTAGAAACCAAACTCAAATAAAAATGTAGACAGTCGATATTTCACATATAGACAAAGGCAAAATAAAATTATTACATACCTTAGATAAACTATCACTATGAATATATCATAAGACAAATGCATCATTTTTTCTGAAGTGTTCCTTTATACCTTACAATAATAAATTATTTTTATCCCATGGTTTAAAAGTTGGTGTGCCTTATTGCTACCCATATTGTCTTAATCAAGTCACTCAACATCTCTGGGTCTCAATTTCCTTTTAAGTAACTTGAAAGCACTTGAGTACATGGCCTCAAATTTCCAGTCTGTTTCTAAATGTAAAATTCTATGATTCATCAACCTTGAATTGAAAGGCACTCTGCAAGTCATCTATTACAACTCCTTTAAAAAAAATAATTGAGGAAACAGAGATCTGAGAAAGGTTACTGTGCTACAAGCGATAATTGGCTAAGAAAGTATTTATAGACATCTGTTCTGGCTCCAAAGACATTCTAATCTTTAGTATACCATCCCACTGTATCTAGTACGCAGTTATTAGGTGTATTCTCCCCAACTTTAATTCCTCATCATATGGTGGCAGGACCCATGACATAATTGGTTATCTAGGATCAAGAAATGGAAGACAGAGTGAAGATAATTGCCTTCCACAAACCACACTCCCTACCCTGCATTTTACAGATGAGAAAACTAAAAAGAGAAGACCAAGGTGACAGAATCAGACTGAATAAAAAGTCATGGACCAACATACACTTTTCCAGCATGATGATGATGATGGTGATGGTGTGATAATGACAATGATGATGATATTTACTCCTTTAAAGTTCACAAAATGCTTTATGAATATTACCTCATTTTATCCTCATAGCAGCCTTGAGAGCTCGATTTAGTTTTTATCTTGATTTTACAGATAAAGAAACTAAGACATACAGAGGTGATAACTTGCCCAAGGTACCACAGCTAGTAAATGTCATAAGCCTCATTTGAACTCAAGTCTTCCTGGCTCTATGTCCAGCATTCTATCCACCTTGCTACCTATTCATCAATTAAGAGTCAGACCTACAATAAATTGTGCATCTATTATCGGATTATCCTAATTGCCCCAAAAGGGTTCAAGATCAGCAAGGTGATTATCAAGCAATTATTTTTTTCATCACCTTATTAAAGGCCTTATAACTAGGATATAGAAGGACTAAGATATAGAAGGAATGAAAATTAAATTGTTTAAAGGGTTCTTGACATCTGAGAAATCATTGAATTATTTTGTGGATTTTTCACATAAGAGGAAACATCAACAACATATTGTGCTAAAGATCACATTCATAATTAGGCGTGCTAAAATCCAAGATTAAATATGAACTCTTTTTTAAACTGATAAGAATTTTGAAGGACACTGAAGTCACACATAAACCTATTCCAAAAAACTGGACGGGAAGTCCAAGTTATTCATTATCAAAGTAAAGTTCTAAAGCTCTACTTCTTAGTGGACTATCCAACAATTTTCTGATAGATTAAAAGGGAAAGCAAACATGCATGTTGTTGATCAGAAAAATATTAAGTTTAAGAGAAAATAAGATTTTTCACAGAATCTTAGAATTGGAAGGGACCTCAGAAACTATCTTGTCATGTCTTGACCAAGAAACCCCTCAACAGCATTTATTAGAAATTATCAACTGGTCTTTGATTGATTACCTTCAGTCTTGGTTGAAGTTGACTGGGGTGATGGCTGAGAGAAATGGTTATTAATAACCAATGATTGGGGAAGATCCAGAGTTCTACTCTTTTTTGAAAGACCTAATTTCAAAAGTTCTTCTCTTGAACGACATTGCTGATAATGAGATTGGCCTAATTTTCTTAACAATCTTGTCCAGACTCTACTCAGATAGGAAAACCATTGTGCTCACAGGTTTGGGTGTGGATAAATTCTTTGAATAGATTGCCAAAACGTGGAGATAACTTAGAAATAAGTAACATTATCAAAGTTCACTTGAATAGGTACAGCCTTTCATTGTAATATTCATTTTTTGCATTAATTGTTTGCCAGTCAGAGTTGAATGCCACCCTCAAGAACACTCCTCTTCCAATGGGCATACAAGCCATGAGCCGGCCACCATGATTGTCCTTGGTCTATGAGAGAGATGGACAAATGATCATTCTTTTATTAATAAGCACATTGTCATTATCAATAACGTAGTTAAATTAATCAGAAATTATTTCTCCCAACCTTTTTAAATGCGACATGGCACTGTACCCAAAGCAGCCCATTTTACTTTTTGATAGCTTCTATTGATGTATTTCCTTTTATTATATCTATATTTGACCCTGGAAATTTCCTAAACTTAGACTAAGCAGTACAAGTCTAATTATGCTTTTATGTAACAGTCTTAAATGCTTGGAGAGAGCTTTAATTTCTTCCTAAGTGGATAGGATAGCATAAATATCCTGTGGCAGTTCAAACAATCTTCATAAAGCATTATCTCATATTCTTTGACATTGTGATCTTTATCCTCTGCATGCTTTACAGGTTATTAATGTCCCTTCCAATGTATGGCACTCAAAGCTGAGCATATTATTCCAGATGTGTTCTGATTATGTAATCCAAAAAGACAGTGAGACTATCACCTATTAAAATCTGGACAGTATGGCTCACAATGTATTACAAGATGATATTGGTTGTTTTTGCCACCTAGATCACGCTAAATCTTATTGAGTTCAGAGTCCAAAATAAAAGTTATGACAGACTAGACAACAAAGAGATAATGAGCATCTTTGTGTTGCTGTCTTTTTGTTTGCTTGTTTGTTTTACTGGACAGATATCGTCAATGTTATATGTGTATGTCAATGCATTAAAGTTAGGAAGCACTTTTTCCCCTTAGCGGACAATTCTTAGTAATATCTCTAGTAATGACCAATCTTAGAATTGTATATACCCTTCAAATGCCATCTTTATTGTTATTAGTACAGTAATACTCTTGAGATATGTCACAAATGTGCAATGTTTTCTGAAATGTCACTGAATAGAGTTATGTTCATAAAATACATTCTTTTTAAATGTATGTTAAATGTAGTCAACTGATTTAGCAATAATAAAAACATAGGAAAACTATTTTTAAAAGATTTAAGGGAAGTAAAAAATAGTAACTTTTTTCCAGTTCTCTACAAAATAAAAATATAAGTTCATCATTATTTCAGAAAATATCTTAAATTATGTTTTCATTTACCTAATTAATGAGTATTTATTCAATGCTCATTCTGTCCCAGGCACTGTTAAGTGCTAGAAATACAAAGCAATATAAAAATTTGACCCTTGCCCTAAGGGAATTCACACTCAAATGTGGAAGACAACTTGCAAATAACTATGTTTATGCAAGATATGTGGCATAAAAATGTCATTTTAAATCGCAGAAAAAACATCAAATGCAAAGTCCTGGCTAAAAAAAGGATACACACAAAAAAACAGAAAACGCACTTGCCCTAAGGTCTTGAAATTTAAAGTATTCAATGTCTCTGGGTTAAATGGTTCGTTTAGTGTAAAGAGAAATTTTTACATTAAAAAGTTAGAGAATTAACAACTCATTTTATGAAAAAACAGATCATCAGAGAAATAGACTCACAGAAATAAAGATGAGTTTGAGATACTGAAGTTCTTCACCTTCAGATCCTGCGGTTGAATCTTCAGTCACCTAATGGTGACTGAAAATAAGTCTCATGTAATAAGACAGTCTTTGTATCTGTCTTTTGTCTATCTGTTTCTGTCTGTCTCTCTCAAAATTTTTATCCATGTTCAATAAGTCTTTTGATTTAGGGAAAATAAGCTTGAAGAAATGTATAACTGGTGTCTTGTTCAAACTGGGAAAATGTGTCTGGTTTAGGAAAGGATATCATATTTCAAAAACTTAATAGAAATGCCATGGGGTAGGGAGGGAGGGAGACTAAGCCAGAATACAAGGAAGGAAAGATTACATTTTAGTCCAGAAAAGATTACCCTTAAACCTAAAAGTCTTTAATCTGAATATTTGCTGAGAGCCAAAAGTTTCATCTAAGTTAAAAATGCATGTAATTCAATCAGAAAACAGAAGGCAGTCAAAATCTTCCATAAAAAAAATGAGAAGGATCAAGTGATGGCCATTAAAGCACACATTATTACCAAGAGAACATATGGGCAGTTCACATTGTTTTGATGGAGCAAGTTTGCCTGTTTGTCTATCAACTGTGTTTTCCTTATGTGATTGTTCATTTCCTGTTATATATTATTTTGTTTTCATCATTTCATACTCAAATAAGACCACATTCCCATGGCTTGGGAGCATTGTGCTAATTCTATGAAATCCAGAATGCTCATTGGCATGGACTATTTTATCTCAAATAAGTAAAACTCCATCCACCACTACATCCGTATCTTTTGCTAGTGCTTACTCAAAGTTATTTTCATGTGTTTTGAAAGTCAATTTGTTCCCCTCACTGTCACAAAAGAGTAAATACTTTGAGTTTTCTTAAAGAATATTTCAATACATGTAGCTTAATGATGCATTTGAAATGTATTTTAGAAAATAATCCTAAAGCTGAATCTTTATGGGCATAAGTGACATGAGATTAAAAGATGTGGTCATTTCCTTCACTGATTTCTATTGATATGTCTCAATTGTCAATGGGATAGTGCAGTAGGATGAGTCTCCCAGCGCCTAGAATTACCACAGGTCTGTTTTTCTATGTAACATTTAAGATTATCAAATTCCCAGTGTGGGCACATGCATGTATACACACACATACATAGACACACATTCATGGCATTTTGCAATAGTTGCCACTTTGTAGATGAATTCCTAGGATGTTTCAGGAAGGATGTGTCACAACTTCCCTGAACCCTCAAGGTTCGTCTCAGTCTGAGCACACTCCCAAGATTAAAGTCAACCAACACAAAGCTCCCCAACAGAATCTACTTCATAACTCAACAATGACATTCACTTTTCTTTCTCATTGAATCCCCTATTTCCTACCTCCCCCATATGCCCACAAGTAAATTTCAATATTGCCCAGTTAGGAGCAGTTCTGTTTTATTCCTTGCAATTATCTTATCTCTTAGTTCTCAGAACCCTTACCCCCGTCCAGGATATTGACTTACCATCATGGATTGGAATGATCAAATAATTCAGTCATGTCCCATTTGATTTCATTAATAGGAATGATCTAAGAGTCCCAGGAATGATCTAAGAATCCCCATCGTATTAGTACTAACTGTATTATATTGAATTAAAATGTGTGTATATTTTCTCTTTTTATTGTATTTCTTAGGAAGTTTTAATATAAATTTCTAAATAAGGCAAGGTAGGAATCAGACTATGGATGACCCATCAGGATCCTGCCAGGAGATTTTGTTTCAAATACCTCTCCTCATCATGACAGAACAACCTGAGTAAATGCATCGATTTGATTAATCACTTGACAAAGACCATATTTAAAAATATATGCATAGTCTTATATGCTGGTGAAGAAAATTAATATTGAGCTGTATTGTTTAATGACCAATATTATTCTGTAATCCATCCTAAACCCCACTTTGTCAGATCCATTGCTCCTAGTTTGAACTAAAGGGATGTTTGAGGAATGAATGTGATCATTCTCAGTCTCTAAGATGTCTGCTCAATAAGCAGATTAAAATGGGACCCTTGCTTCTGTTTGCCTGCTTGGACTGGGATTTTTCCTAGGGAACTGTTCTCATATCCTTGCTTTCCCTGATCATCAAAGTTCCCTCATAATTTGATCTCCAAGGGAAAAGCTAAAGGTAAGAAGGGCAGGAATGCTGATAGGGGTGGTTCTGCTTCTCTAGCCAAGATTACCAGAGGCAGCTGAGTTTCATAAAGCAATTAGCAGTCCTTAATTGTCAAAGAGAGGTGTGGTCACAGCCACATGTAAAGGTGATCCCACTTTCCTCAGCTGCAGCTAATTATAAGGCTTTTCTGCTACCTAACTCCCTCCTTCCTTTGGGGTCTCAATAAATGTGGCCTTTTCAGACCCACTGAGGGAGGACAGTCCAACTCATTTCATTAACAGTTATATGAATCACTGTTAATAAACTGTTATCTTGCTCAGAAAATCTGTGTTTGTTTATCTTAGTTGTATTTTTATCTGTCACACTAGTTAACCCCTATCCAAAAATTTAGGAGGTTATTTAAGCATGACCAACACTTTTAAAGTCAACATGAGAAATTTTATGTAATTAAAGGCCTCTAGTAAGAAAGCTAGAAGATGTGTTTGGGTTTTATTTTAATGGAAAATGTATGTGAAGCTAAGAAGGAAATTAGCATAAGATATTTCTTGACAGACCATGTTAAATGGGTGCAGAATACTTTGCCAAAATTTGCTTTGGCTTTAGTGGACAATTTTGGGGTATTCACAGAATCTTATAGTTGAACTAAGTAGAAGGCAAGTGGACTAACTTCCCCTCTAACCCAAAGGATATTCCCCAAGCACGAGATGGCTCATAATCTGTTTTTTTCTTAAATACGTCTGGTGATAGACAATAACTTACTATTATCATTTAATCCATAAAACTTTTTTTAAATGCCTGTGATGTGTCAGGCATTGTTCTAGGGAATAGGGATACAAAAAGAGGCAGAAGACAGTCCCTGCTCTCAAGGAGCTCATGGTCTAAAGAGGGAGATTCTAAACAAGTAAATTTGTATAAATAAACTATATGCACGTGTAAGACAGATCAACATAGCACACTTGAGGGCTGCAAGCACAGGTTCACTCTTTCATTTCGTCAGATAAGGAAAGACACTAGGAAGGGTTTAATAATCTTTTTTCTCACCTAATTTTCTTGGAAGAGAATTGCTGATAATGAGAGCACAACCTCTTACAACGTTCTCTAATCACCCTTCTCACACCGGCCACCCCTACATCTTGATGGGATCAATCGAGACAGGCACAGCTTGTGCTTCCCCTAAATCCTCTCAAGCCTCAATGGGGGTCAGTTGAGGCAAACACAGATCGCCCCCAAGCCTTGATGGGGGCCATTCAAGGCAGGCACAGCATCCCAGCTTGTGCACTCAACCCTAAGGGTTCCCCCTAAGCCTCAGTGGGGGGCAGTTGAAGCACACATAGCATTTGGACATTCAACCCTAAGGGTTTCCCATTCACTATCTAGTGACCACCTGCTATTAGGCCAACAGACAACGAAGGCACACTGCCAGCAATAGCTTCCCAAGTTTACATCCTCTCATCCCTGTATCTTACCATGCAGCCACAGTAGATGTTTATATAACTTACCATTATATAACTCTGTGAAAACATGGTGGAGATGTTTTGAATCATAAGTGTGGGAACTTCTATCTTGTACTTGGGAACCATCGATGGTTATGGGTATGGATCCTGGGAAACTGAACTCTGAGAAATAATAACAAAAATTCACTTTACACACATCAAATCCACCTTACTTACACTAAAATTCACTTTACATACAGCAGGATAAAAAGAAAAGAACAGAAGAGGGAACTAGAAATAAGAGGGGTTGGGAAGGTTTCTTATTTTGTTGGGACTTAAAGAAAACCAGAGAAGGTAGAAATGGGGAGGAGGCAGAGGATTCCAGGCTAAGGGGTCATTCAGAGAAAAGGCCTGGAGTTGAGAGATGCAATGTCTTCCTTATGGAACAGCAAGGGTATGTCACCGGATTGAGGAGAACTTGATAAGAAGAAAGTTATAAGAAAACTGGATAGTTAAGAGGAGCTAGGTTATGATGGCTGTCGAACGCTGAAGAAAGGATTTCATATTTTATTCAGGTGATAGGAAGCCAGGTGACTTTATTGAGTAGCAAGGTGATATGGTCTGATCTGGGCTGGACTTTAGGAAAATCACTTTGATGACTGAGTGGCTCATCATAGGATTGTCCATTCAGTTCTGGGGATGCACTAATTTTATGAAAGCTTTCACTGAGCCAAAATCTGCCTTTGTCTCATTTTCATCCACTGGCCTTATTTCTCACTGTTATTTTCAGTCACACACACACACACACACACACACACACACACACACACACACACACACATCTAAACCTGCTCATCTTTCTGCCCTTAAAATCAAAGATAGTCAAGCTTTGGTCATCTATATTTTTCCTTTTATGTCTGGAGTGTTCAGGGAGGACTAGCACCTCTGGTATGAGGGCTTACTTAGCGCTTTTCAGAACTTTTCTTCCATATTCATGTCCACCTTCCCCCAGTCCTCCTCTGTGGCTCTAAGAAGCCACAGATGAGCACGGCCAGGAATTCACAGCAGCCACACCCTGGTTAAACCTTCTTGGTAGACTGACTAAACCAAGCTGATGGTAAACAACAATCCTCAAACTAATTGGTAAGCTTAGGGGATGTCTACCCCAAACACATGAAGATTTCTCCATGGTAGAATGGGCAGGTGAAGAATAATGTGATCCAACATCTTTGAAGATAGCTGAAGCATGCACTGTGAATTGCTTAGAACTCGGTCAGGTGTTGAAGAAGCCAAATTCATCCACTGCACTCTGGGCCATTGCCAGTCATCCTGACTTCTGTCTTGTCACTGGACTTCGATGACTCTGCAAGTAAGAATGAGGCTGATGACCTTGTGCAGCTCTGCCTTACTTAAATTTAATTCACAACTGTCATCACCCCAAGATGTCATTGGTCCTCTTCCAAATGGAGGACAAACTACCAATTCTCTTTGTTGATAAGACCTTTCAATTCCATGATTTCAACAATAATTTCTATGAAAGTGATTTCCAGGTCCCTATCTCCAATGCCAACTTCTCTTTCAGTTCCAAAGTCATATTTGCACTTGCTTCACGACATACAAATGGATGTTCCAGCAGCACCAAAACATGTAGCTAAAATGCTGCATTCTCTGTAATGCTATCTAACCTTTAATAATTTTGTCATTGTTACCACTAACCAATAAGAATTTGATCTTTATGTCATTTTAGCCTCTGTGCTCTCCCTCACCTCTCATCTACTATCAGATCAAATTTTATATGGATTCTTCATCTCCAGTATTACTAGCTCTCATCTTATCTTCCTATTCTCTCATATCACCCTGACACAAGGCTCATATAATATTCTTCTACTATAAAAGTAACCTCTTAAAAGTTTTCCTTCATCCTTTTCTCTCTATATGAGAATCATGATTCCTTTAATATCCACTGATGGGATTAAGAGCGATGTGTCATCTACTCTCATCTTTCATCTACCTACTGAATTACCATTCCTATAACCATATCACATCCTGACATTATCCTACTCGCCTCAAAAAAAAAAAAATCGTTCATGTAAAACTAGTCAGGAGATGTACTTTATAGAATTTTAATTCTTCTGCTTCAACTCCTAATTCTTTAACTCTTGCCCCTCGGGCCATTTTTATCCCTTGATGTCCATGTCACTTAAGTACATCTTTTTTTTTTTTTCTGAGCCAATAGATAAATCTGCCTCATTGTTAACAACACAATAAACTATAAACATATGATTTTTTTAATGTAGTCTTACCTTGATAATTGCATTTATTTTCCTTTCTGGTGATTCTTCTGGTTTGGACATTTGCCAGTTGAACAATTAATTGGTTCATTTTTTTTTCCCTTTCAATACCTGAGATGCTTCTCTTTTGTTGCACATCCATTTTATTTCAGTGGTGGCTCAAGCTTTCATGATATGCCATTTTTATTGTAGTTTTGATTTTTAGATTATATTATCTCTGACATGTCACTTGAATGTGGAATAATCTTGGATTATTCAAATCGCTATATTTCTTTTATTTCTATATTATCTATAACTTTCACTTTTCATTGTAAGTCCTACTCACTCTTTTACTACTCATTATTTTGTTTCACAAATCCCAAACTTGTTGACTATGCAGCCCCAGCTTTGCGTTGGAGAATATAGTGGTCAACTTTGTTTAAGTTGTTGCCCCAGGATAGCTCCAGAAATATTGGTTTTAACTCGATTTCTAGATGTCTTTTATGTCAAATGGACCCCTCTAATCTGTGACTTCAAATGTCATGCTTAGTCTTTTTTCCTGCTTCCTGCAGGGTCTAACAGTTCAGGCAGATTTACTGTCACAGGCAATTCCTACATCCATACACTGAGCTACAAGCATACGAGTTTCCTTGTGCTAATAGAACTGGGTATGTAATATAGATAGGTGAGGATTCCTATGTGAGAACTTTTTTCTTATATAAATTATATTAATTCAAGAGGGATTTTTGTTTCTACATTTGGTTTTTGCTTATTGTGCTAGTTCTCTAATCTTGTGGATTTAGCTCGTATAGTTCCATATCTAAGGCATAATCACTTACTTTTCAAGTTTTAAGGATAAGAGGTCTGAAGAAAGCAAATATTCAAGCATCTTTCTTATCAGAATCTCCAGAATAATTTTTTTTTCCAAGCTCAGAAAAGGGACAGATGTAAGCTCTATCAATGATCTCCAAATAATCTGATTTCTAAATCTAGAGACTGCCTAAATATCACAATGTTTCAAAGGAAGTTACATTCATTTGCATAGACATTCAGATTACTTTTATTACTTTTATATATTTTAGTATGCAAACTGTATATTCTTTGGAATTCCCCAGTGCTGAATAATTCATTAGCCTGTGATTCATGTGGGGATGACCTTCTTTAAATTTGACTAGGCTTGTCTTTAGACAACAGTTATATAATCTTTCATTAAACCTCAAATTCTTTTCAAAATTTTTAAACCTGCTAGAGCTTACGTAGTCTCTAGGAACCCAGGGTTACCTCCATACCTCCATTACTTTCCCCATACTTCAATGTCTTTGAGTTCTTGTGTTCTTAAAGACTCCTATCAATCCTATGTTTTACAGAAGCACTTCCTGGTCCACCATCTAGTGCCTTCCTATATCTTGTATATATCCTGTGTTTATTAGATTATTTTGTTATTTTCCACATTATTATGTAATCTCCTAAATGGCAGGGACTTTTGATTTTTGTTTCTATCCCTAGTCCTTAGAAGAATGTCAGACACATAGTACGTATTTGGCAATTCCATGTGGATTTATTGTTGATGAATACAATTGCAAGGCCTCAGAGTTAGACTATGGTGTGGTTAAAAACCTGACAGAGTTACAGAGACAACACAAAGATTTACTCCTTTATTCATGAGTTGCTTTTTAAAAAATAGACTATAGCAAACTAGAATTAACAAATAGCTTAATCATAAATGATGGTTAAACTATTTTTGTCTATATTGACCTAAGACTAAAAATAGCTTTTCCCCCCAGTTAATTATTGTCTGTGTTCAAAACTCCAAAAAAGTTTTGTTTGTTTGTTTTTTTTTTGGAGGGGAGATAAGGGCAGGCAAGGGTAGCAGAATTTTCAACCTGTTACTTAATTGGTGTGAAGAATTCTCACTGAGAAAATTTCTTCTATGAGCATAGATCCATATATAATAGGCATCTTATGGTTTCTAAGCATTGCCCCAGACACTGCGAAGTAAATTGATTTGCCCACTCATGCGGTCAGTATGCCTCAGAGCTGGAATATAGACCCAGATTTTCCTGACTCCAAGGCCAGCATTCTATTGACTACAACTTCTATTGTCCACTGGCTTTAAAAATTCCAATATTTACCTTAATATTTTAAAAGAGACTATATATCTGTAGATCTATTAAGTCATAATTGAGTTTAGGACTCAACAATGCCCCTTCCTCACAGGGTTCTTCAAGTGCCTGACTCTAGATAAGTTAAAGGAACCCCGAACTGGAGACAAGTCACCAGGATGTCATAATTTAGAAGAGAAGTTTGACCAAGATCCTTCAAATATTGACGAGCCAGAAAAACTAGCTCCAGTTCTATGATTATAGAGCTTGAGAGAATTATTCTGATTTAATCACTACTTCTATGGATATTGGGAATGCAGAAATTGAGAAAAAGTGCATGTAAATAGCACAGAAATAAGGTCATTTAGTTTTCTCCACTTCTTCATTTTTACCTAGCTTTGTATCAGCAAGATATTTACTAAGAAAAGAAAACTGGATTTATTCACCTTCTGGAAGGAGGGAGCAAGATATATTGTCCTTATTGGTTTCCTTGTGACCAAAGAGAAGATAGAAGTTTTAATACTGAATGTCTTCCAGATAATTGTCAGCTCCATTGGCATGAGATGCCATTTCCCGGGGCTTTGTCAAGGTGAAACGTTAAGCCCAGTTAATGAAATTTCCATATTCACAATCAGCTTTCTACTCTCTGTAAAACTGTAATCCTAGCTCAATTTTACTCTCATTCCAATTTCACTTTGTCCTCTAGAAGTTCTACAGTGGCCCACTGGGGAGATTTATTACCAGTTTAAAACCTAAATTGATAGATGTAAGATTAGAATTTGTGGGTAGATTGGGGACCATTCAGGTTTCAGTACATAATAAAATTCTATTTAAGAAATCCAATTTATTCGAGGTGGTTATTTTCTTTCTTTAGGAGGGGCAGTAAATAGTTTATATAGATGCTAAACAGCTCTCTTGTACTCACAATAAATCGTATTTGTATATAAGCTGAGGTTCTAAGGAGTATAAATTTTTTAATCACAACAATATAAGATGTTACAAGTAATATCATCCCCATTTTATAGATGGGGAAACTGAGGGTATGATAAATTTTATGACTTGACCAAGGTCACAGAACTAGAAAATATTTGACTGATATTTGGACCCAGATTACTTGACTCTAAGGCTAGATATGTTTCCATTACCCCATAATGTGTTCAGATTTTATACTGGAATCATTTTCTATTTATTGTTATTATTATTATTAATTATTGTTATTGTTCTCTACTGCTTCTGCTGTTGTTACTACTACAATCATAGTCATTACTTGTTGCTTGTACTTTGCTCTTGAAAAGGACCATGGGATCAGGAAGGTGATACCTTGACCTGCAAGTGCATTGGATCTATTTGAGAGAGGACCGAGCAAAGTCACCAGCCTCACTTTGACCCCCAGAGCCACCTAGTCTCAGTGGCAAGATATAAATCAGCATGATTAGACATCACTCTGGATACAGCAGGAGATCTTGGTCTTTCTAAGCTAAGATCTTCCCAAGGTCTCAGTTTGACTTAGGCAACACCCATTCAGTGATTAAAACTAGGTTTAAAAAATGAGACAAAGAATGTCCTCTTCTGCCTAGTTAAAAAATAAAATCAGTCTGGGAGGGAAGACCCTCAGTGTTCCTGGGGAAAGACAGAAGAAGTTTCTACTTACATTCACTCTGAGCTATTAGGGTCCATGTTAAGTGAGAGTCCTCTCGTCATTTCTTATGACACAATAATATTCCATTACAATTATGTACCATAAATTGATTAAACAGTCCCCAGTTGATGGGCATGTACCTTATTTGCAGCTCTTTGTCCCTCACTGCTCTGCTCTGCCCTGCAGGTTCTCCACCCAAGAAAGGTACATTATTTTGATCTCTGAAACCTCACAAGATATGGGCTAGATTTTTTTTCTTAAGGACCATGCCTTAAACCCTAATCACTCTGGCTCTCATTGATTGGCCAGTAGTAGGTTCCAGTCCAAGCCCTAGCTGGTCATTATTACTACAACTACTCTGAATATTATGTCAAATAGATGACAACTACTACCTTTGATAGACCAACCTATTGCTTATCTTGCAATGTGGAGAGGTGTAATTTTAAATTAAAAAGACATCAACAAGAGTAATGTGTAGTCAGTGGCCTATAGGACTGACCAGTGTGGTAGCTGGAAAGACCTTGCCAAAATCTTGACATTCTGATCAATTGCTTCTAGCGGTACCACTCCATGGTTAGCCCACAAGTCCATGTAATAAAAATAGTCCTGTGAATGTACAAAATAAAAGAGTGGGTTGTAAGTTGGTCTTATTCAGAACTGCTGGTGAACAGCTTAACATATTGGATAGCAGTGGAAATGGTGGTCATTCATGATGTAGTGCAAGAGGTACAATAATTTAATAAATAATCAGAAATCAGAAATGTTAATCTCTTACCTACTGGGAACATTTCAGTGCAGTTGGAACACACCGTGAAAGCTGCCAAACCAGAAGTACACATGGAAAGAACTGAAAGAATGAATATTTTTACAATGTATCAATACCTCACATGCATATATAATACATGCATATACATACATATATATGTAACTTATGTTTATGCATGTGTTCATGTATGTATGCTCATATATATAACAAAATTGGAAACAGAACTCATCAATTATAGCCAAAGGCATTTTGTCAGTGGATCATTAGTTGTAATACATGCAACATATCTCTGACTGGTACAGGGCAGTTAGGCTGCACAGCGGATAAAGCACTGGATCTGAAGTCAGAAAGACCTGAGTTTGAAACCAGTCTTAGACACTCACTCACTGTTACCTTGGATAAGTCACTTAGTCTCCTTTGGCCTTAGTTCCCTCAATTGAAAAATGAGGATAGTCATAGCACCTGCCTATCAGGGTTATAGTGAGGATCAAATGAGGCAAAAATTGTAAGAGGCACAGGATAGTGCCTGGTACACAGTAACCACCATATAAGTGTTTATTGCCCTCTGTTCTCCAGTCAAGATACATTAGTAAGACTAGGTTAGTTTTAGTAATCAGAAGTTTAAAAAGTTGAAGACTCAGGTATCATGAAAAATTCATATGCTAACATAACCTCCAGAAATTCTACAAAATAAGGAAACAAAGAACAAAATATATTACCTAGTTCAAATGATTTTGCATAAGAGATAAGCATACACAGAATGGAATTCCAGAAAACAAAAGAACCTTTTGAGTTTGATGACATGAATCCAAATAGTTGACAAATTAACCAAATATATAAAAATTCAAAAGAACTGGTCTCTGCTCTAAATCTCATAAATGAATATATTCTTCACTGATACTGAACAGAAAATATACTTAACAAACATCACACTGTGGATACAGCAGTATATGTGAGAAACTTTTGATGGTAATAAGCATGAGGAGAGGTAGTAGTGTCATAGCAATACCCCTAATGATAAGCATCAGATATTAACAAGGCAGATACTACTTGAGAGTTACTAAAGATCTAAAGAAAGGCAGCATATTACTTCTGGCTGATATGTAAGGGTCTTATCAAGGGTAAGAGAAATTAAACACATGGGAAGGAACCCAAAGAGCACGAGGTTATCAAAAATCCCAGGCTCCCTTAATTCAAAGCAAAAGTAAACATTTTAAGGTATTATACATGGACTCAAAGCAAAGGAGAACAAACTAAACCATACAACATCAATCAAAAACTTAATCACAAATGTTTGAATTGAAGGAAAATAAACAAACAAAACATAAGTCAAGGGAGAGCCGGAAGCTCCAGAGCAGAAATCTTGAAAAAGTTTTCTTCGTCTCCACAGTTCCAAGACTTCCAATTCAATGAAAATCCGAGCTGGATCAAATGAGGTTTCAAGAGTGCTCATGTCAGTAATACAATGAAAAACTGAATAGTAATATTCAGAGAGATGACGGAATCTCTCATTTCTCTGCAAAAATTAAAAGAGTAGGACCAGGTAAGATCCATAATTGCTATCTTAAATTCTTCACAGGGGTGCATGAATAATTTGTCCATGCACTGCCAGTTTTCTTTTAGACTTAAGGTATTTTTTTAGGAGAAAAATGCCATATCACTTATTAAAGGATGAGAAAACTGAAGATCCCTCCAAATACAAGTCAATTATATTCATATATTTTAGTTTTAAAATAAAGGAATCATAGCTGCTATAACACGCACATGCACGCACACACACACACACACACACACACACACACACACACACACTTATGAGAGGACAATGTATTGACCAAGGACAATAAAAGGGGGTTTTCCAAGAAGTCCAACGTGGTATAGAGAAACATTGCCGATTCAATAATTATTTTACAAGGTGACCCAAAGCACAAGAACATATATATCATCTTTATTGATTATCTCAAAGCTTGTGACTACTTCATGTAATGCCGATATAGATATAAGTATAGTGAGACTGATAAGGTGTTTGATTTCCACTTGCAGATCTGTTCTCTATTCAAAACACACAACCAGCACATTAAAGTGTGCTTCAATTGATATATAGTCTGACATTTTTCATGGAAAATGTCTGAGCTTATTATGCCACTTTCTACCTTAAAATCTATCAAGTTCCTTCCTAGACAGAACTATTAATTGTTACCAAATTAAAGAACCAAAACATCCTATTAATCACTTCTTTGAAATGGATGACATCAAACTCATATTTCTACTAAAACACACAATTAAGAGTTCTTTAACTCTACAGAGTATTTCTCTAATGGTATCAAAATGTCATTTGGATTCAATATGCATAAAAATCTTAATATATTACAAGATAAGATTTAGACTGAAAGATTTGAACTTCAATTCAAAAGTCATGTTGATTCAATGGGTAAAGGTAGTATCTACAAATACTTGTGTCTCCTGCAGGCAAGGCACACTGATCATAATAAACAAACAAACAGATACATACACATATACACATGTATATGTATATATGTTCATGTGCATATACATATATATATAGTTGAGGCTAAAAGCATGAAAATGACTAGAATTCTAAAATCAAATTGGAAGAGGAAGATGGTTAAATCAATTACTGCTTAATCAAAACCAGTATTAATGTGCTTCTTCAGAACTCTAAAATCATAACAGAATTGTAAAGTGCTGTCCTAACAAAAACCTGTACAATATTAATCAAATACAACATCGATTGCCCTAAAGTAGCTGGAGGAAGATGAACACTTCTTCATCAAAAAGAAGAGAGAATTCTTAGAGTATATGATCAACACATCACAAAATCTATGGAAATGCTTCAAGCACCCATCCCTTCAATGAGCGAAAGATGACAGAAGTACTTCACATTCAATTTATTGAATGCCACCAAAAATGTTTTGCTTCCAGATGGAACTTAAGAAGCAGCAAAGATTTAAGAAAGGAATCAAAAGACCTCTTTGAGAAATGTGCCCATGAACTGAGCCAATAATATATCAATGACCAGCTGATTCTTGCATATTTGTTTGTGGAAACAGAATTCAGGATCAATTTATTGCCACCATTAATTACAGAATTGAATTAAGGAACATAGACTTATCAAATAGGAGAGATTATGTAAGGAGGTGAAATTGTATAACTATGCAGCACATCATTACTGTCTGTAAAATGTAATACTTATCAAATACTTAGTAAAATGTGAATACGTACTGTGCATTAGAAACTCACTATTTTTCATCAACTGACAGATGGAAAATCCCCATAATATAAATGTAGAACTCAAAATATCCTCTAAGACTCAACCAATAAATTGTACTGAAGCTTAACTTTTATCAGATACTGATCTGTTGCTCAAAGTCATTTGGAAAAAATCTTCATATGGAGAAGTAACTGATAGAAGCATGTATAGAATGATTTTACATATACATATATGTCTGTCTCTGTGTGTGTATGTATGTGCATATATACATGTAAATACATATATATACATATGCACACATACACACACATGCACATATTTGGGTCTAATGGAAGCCATTTCTACGGTGGAAAAGTGTCATGGTAATTTAAATGAGAAGATTTTTTTCATTCATTAATAGACCTATGTGACCTACTTAAATCACATGGAAGCTTAAGTCACTTTTGGTGAGAGGAACTTGCTGAATGGGTGAAACAGGAAGGGTAGAGAACTGAGAGGAAATTAGTCGTGAGAGCAGTCAGAGCTAGAAAGGATACGGTCAAGCAGGCAGCTGGCTAGAATGAGTGATAGAGCTTGTTTGTGATTTTGTTTAAGGGAGCCTGCTTGTGATTAGTTTAATGGAGTTGGTTTGTAGGAAGTCTAGCAGGGGGAAGACTTAGGGATGATGTTGTTCTCTGCATTATTATTGTGAATAGAGTTTTGTTATTATGATGGATTTAACTTTCTGGTGTCTGAATAAATGTTTTGGTTCTATCTTCCCTATGGAGAGTCTGCTGTATTTCATGATTCAGAATTGTGTTGAAATAGTCATGGCCACTGCAGGTGCTGTAATTATTGTGTTGGTGCTACAATGAGAGAGAGAAGAAAAAAAGAAAGTTATATGATAACTTTATTGTATATTTAAAAGGAATATCAAGTTGTGTGTAATAGATTTGCACTTTCATGTGCAATTTTCTTTTTCTGTTCTAGTATATTAGAGAAATGCTTGTTTTATTTCTTAAGTTCAGAATAAATTAAAAATTTAAAAATATGGATTCATAAAAGTCCCAAAGCAACTTATTGATAGAAATTTTCATTCTAAATAGTCCCTCTAAATCACATGGGATCAAAGGCTATCAAAATGTATAGGCCCTAGAATAAGAAATCAAAGCAAGATGAACAAAATGAGGTACATACTATTCCTATTTTTCCTTCAGATACTGGATTTGTCCCAAAGATGCATTCAGTGTTCCTACAGAAGAGAAACTACCATCCTATTACTTTGTAATGAGTTAAAAAATAGTGACAAAATGAACTTGCAATTGTCCACATAGTAATAAATATAAAGGAATAACAGCATAGGGACTTGTCCCAATGTTGATGCTTTCAAATTTAATTAGTATATCCTGTCCTGACATGACTGTGGAAATACATACTCTTTTCCTTCAATGATTCTATGGGTAAATGGACAGCTAGGTCATGGACTGGATAAACCACTGGCCCTGGAGTCAGGAGGATCTGAATCAAATCTGGCCTCAGATACTTACTAGCTGTGTGACCCTGAGCAAGGTATTTAACCCTATTTGCCTCAGTCGCTCATCTGTATAATGAGCTGAAGAAGGAAATGGCAAATCATTCCAGTATCTTTTCCAAGAAACCCCTAAGTGGGGTCACAGAGAGTTGGACATGACTTAAATAACCCAACAATAACAAAGATGATGGAATTCATTAAGTCAGGCATTCCATTTAACTGTATAGAGCATAGACCAACCATACTTTCTCTTCCTAAAAGACTCTTGTGTATTAAACTTTACACAGGGGAGAAGAAGAAAGGGAAAGAAGGGATGGAAGGAAAAAATCATATAGTGCCTACTATGGATCATGCACTGCTAGGTGTCTTTTTCAGATATTATGTCATTTTTGATTATCACAACCCTGCAAGGTGAGCACAGTTATTATCCACATTTTGCAGTCAATGAAACTTTGGCAAATAGAGGCTAAGTGACTTACACGGATCAAGCTGGTAAGTGTGTTACGTTGGATTTGTACTGAGGTCTTCCTGACTCCCAGCTACCTCTAAAGGAAAGGACAGGACTGTTTCCTAGAAAATTGATACCTAAGGAAAGTAACAGAGCCAATAGCTGTCCTTGAAAGATCAAGTCACCTGGACAAGATGAATCTTTACCTCTGTTATTGAATGAACTGATAGTTAACGATTGCTGAATCTCTGTCTGAACCATGAATCATCAATTCATGGATTGATGGATAATCAATAAGACCAAAAGTACAAGAAAAAGCCAAGACTTGTGATTTTCAAAAAAAGCAAAGAGAATAAATTCTACCAACTATATAAACCAATGAGTTTAATTCTTGACAATAAAGGGAGCTGTAAAGGCTAGATGGTGTAGATAATAGAACTCTGAAAGCCTGGAGTGACATTCTTTATAAAAAGCTTGTGTTGTCCTGGACAAGTTACTTAATCCCTCTAGGCACTTATTTCATCTCTACAAACAAAGAGTTGAGCAAAATGGTCTCTGAAGCCCATCCTAGCTCTAACTTTATCACTTTCTTTCAGTTTTCTCCTTAATCCTATTAAACTTCATTTGAGTTTTTCTTGGAAAAAATACTGGAGTGGTTTCCCATTTCCTTCTCTAGCTCATTTTCCAAATGAGGAAACCGAGGCAAAATAGGTTAAGAAATTCATGTAGGATCATATATCTAGTAAGTGTCTGAAGCTAGATTTGAACTCATAAGGATGAATCTTCCTGACTTTGGACCCAGCTCCTCATCCACTTGGCTACCAAGCTGCCCTAATCTTATTAAGGAACTTATGTAACCTTTCTCTAGACCCTTTCTTTGATGCCTTATCTATAGCCACTTCGAAATGATTTGTCTTATAATGTAACATTAGAAGCCCATTGGGTGGCTTTATCCCATTGTAGTATTTGACCTTTTTCTCCTTAATTACTGGCCTAGGATCCTAATTCTCTGCACTGGACTAGCTCCCACCAATATTTCCTGTGACCTTCTCTTGTTTTTTTTCTTTCTCCTGCAGTTTTTGAGAAGGTGACCTTGATGTCTGGCATTGTTTCTCTTCAACATTCAGAAAAGAAAGATCTCAAAGAACATGATTTTGACACAAGCTGCTCATCAAGTTACCTGTATGACTAAATTACACCCCTGGGATTCCCTCTTCTTTTGGATCAATAGATCCAAACAGCAGAGGTTACTCCTGCAGCAGGCAACTTCAGTCTTCCAAACTGCCACTAATAAAACTGTTTTTCCTCAGATTGTTCTAAACAAGATTAAATCTTTGTGTCTTTCTGAACATTCTCAATCAAATGAATAGAGCTATACTAACAGTAAGAAAGGCATTTTCTCATAGCCAGCTTACTCTGTGTTGTTACCCCAATAGCAAATGATAGGAGTATATTATGATGACAGAATTTTCAAAATAAATTTAATTACAGAAATCTTCACTAAGGTCTTTCTGTTCATTCTACTCATGGTATAGAGGTAACTTTGAATATTGAAGGTTTTACCAGGATTGTACAACTTCTCATTTGTCCTACAAAGGCTTCAAGTTTGATCTCAGTTGTGGATGGGAAGTGGTGATGCTTTAGCTTAGCTATTGCTAAAGAGATCCACTGCTTGTCTGTTCAAAGGATGATGAATTTTTAACCCACAAAAATTTTGAAGACCAACTATTATGTCAAAGATGTTCATGAGCTCATATGATCATTAATTTAGAGTGTTGAAGAACCTCAGAGATCATCTTGTTTAACCTTCTCATTTTACAGCTGGATGTTAATTATAAAAAAGATTTTCTTAGTTACCATGGGCTACATTAAATATTTTTACAATAAATTTCCAAAAAATGGTGATTTCTTGACTGTGGAAATCTCCTCCATCAATGCAGGGTGAGATTCAATTAGCTTCTCTGAGCCTCGGTTTCCTCATCTGTAAAATGAAGTGTGGGACTATGTACACATGTGTGTGCATTGTCCAACATTTGTATATTAAACATATTATTTGTGAAGATTTATGTTCATAATTTATGTTTATATGTATGCCAAGATTATATGTACAAGATGCTTTATATTCATGAATACATGTGTATAGCATGAAGATATACATACATGTATATGCATGCTGACACAAATGTGTGAAACACACATATATAATGTATGGATTCATTTTTATCTGCGAATTTATATTTAGAAAATGGAAAAATCACATTTGAGGTAGAATTAAGCTTCAGTGTTCTTCATGCAAACAACCTTTTTCCCCCGTGTATAAAATAGAACTACCCTATACCAAGAAAATTTGTGTCAGTACAATTAAATTTGGTGAAACAATGGCATTCTGGGAGTTGCACTTAGGGAAACATCAGTAGTTGTGATTGATGAGTACAGTTGAGAACACATACAACTTATATTTTCTGACAGCCTTTCTACCACGATTAGATCAAAGCTATGACTTTAGCTAGCAATATTTTTTCAGAAGTGTTTTTTTGTTTATTTGTTTGGTTGGTTGATTGGGTTTCTGGTTTTGTTTATTTGATTTCTTAGAGCTCAGGACTTTTCACTGGAGCTTAAACTGTTGACAAAGATATGCCTCACTATGTCAATATCTATGAAGATATTTACTTCCTTATGAATTATATATTGATGTGTAAATATTTTATTCTCAAAATTTCATTTAATTACAAATACTATCATTCAATTTTCAATAAGTCACTTGCTCTTCTTGTTATTTTCATCATTAACACAGCAAACATAATGAGGGCATTGTTTTTCTTATTACCCAGTTAATTTCAACAGAAATAGAACCGTTAACATGTAGTATTAATGAATAATTTTCTATGGTCAATGATTTATAGGTTCTCAGAGTATTTTAGAAATGGATATTATAAACCTCATTTGAAAAAGTGCTATACAGACTCAAGGATGTATTGACCAACCTTGCAGCATTCTGGCACAGTTGTCAGCCAAGCAGAAAGTCATTCTTCTTGTGAAAATTTCTGACTTGAAATGAAATTAATATTCATCAGAATTTCTGCACTTGTCTGGTGAAATTAATCAGTACATCATAATTAGCTTCAGCTTTATTCATATTGCCACATGTCTTGATAATTTACAAAGAGACCTGGAGAATTTAAAAAGCAGCCCTGTTGTTTATTTAAAATGAAGTATTTTTGCAAGTAATGTGGTGTTGATCAAACGTGTTCAAGAGAACATAAGTATCATGGAAAGAATTTATTATCTATCCTCATTACCTTGCTTTGAGGGATTATATAGATATCTAAGACTGGAAATAAATCTTTTAAATACATCCATGGTTCCATCACTTTTTAAATGCCTATTGAAAAACCCGGTAAATGCTTATCAAGTATCGACCTTATGCAAGGCATTATTTAAAGTTCTAGGGATATGAAGATAAAATGAAAAACCATCACTGCCTTACAGTAGTTTCTATTTTTCTGGAAAAAATCAACATATACAAAAATAAGTAAATGTAAATAGGAGGAAGGCGGTGAGAATTATGGAGTAGCAGAAACCCTGGTGTGAGACAGGGAAAACATTCAGTCAGGGCCCAAATGGGCTGTTGATCACACATACACACACACACACACACACACACACACACACACACACACACATACCTGGCAGATATTTCTTCTACATCAATATTTTAACTTCTAAAAGAAGTTATTATAAAATAACATTATTATTTAACTTGTAAAAGAGTATGGATTTTATTAAAGTAATTAGATTTCTTGGATTTGACCAATTGTCTACATTTTTAAAAACTATAATTATCGTCATTTGCTGATCTCATTAATTACTTTTGCTGGTGATTTGTAATACCTAGAATGCTCATGTTCAAGGCTCAAATTCTCATCTTAAGGAGAATGTCCCTGAAATTCTAACACTATATTGTAATATTCTACTTCTTTTAATGAATTTTTAACAGCAATTTTGATGTGACTTATTTTTCAGTCCAACATGGCTTGACCTTTTAAATATATGTATTTTTTTCAAAAGATTTTGGGATGAATTTCAATATCTAGAACCATTTTCACATACCATTTTTTAAAGTTATCAACAAACTACTTGTTTGATTGCACGCAAATAAATATCCCTAATTAAAATTTATTTAATTTACCAGGGTAATTCCTCCAGAATTTAACTGTCATCATGGTTGGAGTTTTTCCAGCTTCCAAAGGAATGCTTTCTATAACAGAGTTAGATGGTTATGAAGAAGTTCTTCCTGCCCTTTAAAAACCGCTATCCGATTATTGTATGGTCTTCTCTTTCTCGTTCTTTATCTTTTTCTTCTCTCCCTTCTTTCCTTGCTTCCTTTCTTCCTTCTTTTCTTCCTTCCCCCTTTCTTTCTTTCCCTCTCTCCCTCCCTTAATTGTTCAGAAAGACTTAGTGAGAATTAATCTTAATCCTTGGAGAAAAACCCAATTACAGTCATACTAAGAAAAATTGATCTGGTCTAGAAAATGTAGAGGATGCTAATAAATGGAATAGATTCTTTATTCTGTGAAAAATACCAGCACAAAGAAATTTTGAGTAAAAAATTTGTGCTACTCACCTCACTTGCATGATAAGATTTCATCTTTCTATAATTGCTTTTCACTCATCATGTATTTTATTTTGCAGAGCAATGTAGAAGAATAAATTTTTTCATAGTTTTATTTATTTTTAGATTTTGATATTCATTTCCACAAAATTGAGTTCCAATTTTTCTCCCCATATCTCCCCTCCCCCCACCCCATAACACATTGCATTCTGATTACCCCTTCCCTCAATGTGCCCTCCCTTCTATCACACCCCACCTTTCCCTTATCCCCATCTTCTCTCTTTTCTTGAAGGGCAAGATAGATTTCTATACCCCATTGCCTGTATTTCTTATTTCCCAGGTATATTCAATAACATTTCTCAACATTCATTCATAATACTTTGAACTTCAACTTCTCTCCATTCCTCCCTCCCCACCCATCCCCACTGAGAAGGCAAGCAATTCAATAAAGGCTATATATGCGTCATTTTGGACAAGACTTCCATAATAACCATGTTGTATAAGATTATATTTCCCTCCATCCTACCCTGTATCCCATTTATTCTATTTGTCCCTTTCCCAAAGTATTTACTTCTAATTACTCCCTTCTCCCATTTGCCCTCTCTTCTGTCATCCCCCTCACCCCACTTGTCCCCTTCTCCCCTACTTTCCTGTAGTGTAAGCTGGATTTTCATGCCAAATTGAGTGAGCATGTTATTCCTTCCTTAAGCCATATGTGACAAGAGTAAGCTTCACTTTTCCCCTCCCATCTCCTCCCTTTTCTCCTCTGTTGAAAAAGATTTTTTTCTCTTTTATGAGTGATACTTTGCCCCATTCCATTTCTCCCTTTCTCCTCCCAATATATTCCTCTCTCACCACTTAATTTTATTTTTATAGATATCATTCCTTCTGATTCAGCTCAACCTGTGTTCTCTGTCTGTGTGTGTGTATGTATGTGTGTGTATAATCCCTTCATCTATGCAAATACTGAGAAAAGTCTTAAGAGTTACACATATTATCTTACCATGTAGGAATATAAACAGTTCAACTTTAGTAAATCCCTTGTGATTTCTCTTTCCTGTTTACCTTTTCATGCTTCTCTTGATTCTTATGCTTGAAAGTCAAATTTTCTCTTCAGTTCTGGGCTTTTCATCAAGAATGCTTGAAAGTCCTCTATATCATTGAATGACCATTTTTGTCCCTGAAGTATTATACTCAGTTTTGCTGGGTAGGTGATTCTTCATTTTAATCCCAGTTCCTTTGACTTCTGGAATATCCTATTCTAAGCCCTTAAATTCCTTAATATAGAAGCTGCCAGATCCTGTGTTATCCTGATTGTATTTCCACAATACTTGGATTGTTTCTTTCTAGCTGCTTGCAATATTTTCTCCTTGACCTGGGAACTCTGAAATTTGGCCACAATATTCCCAGGAGTTTCTCTTTTCGGGTCTCTTTCAGGAGGTGATCAGTGGATTCTTTCACTATTTATTTTGCCCTCTGGTTCTAGAATATCACAGAAGTTTTCCTTGATAATTTCATGAAAGATAATGTCTAGGTTCTTTTTTTGATCATGGCTTTCAAGTAGCCCCATAATTTTTAAATTGTCTCTCCTGGATCTATTTTCCAGGTCAGTTGTTTTTCCAATGAGATATTTCACATAATCTTCTATTTTTTTTCATTCCTTCAGTTTTGTTTTGCAACTTCTTGGTTTATAGTATAGTCATTAGCTTACCTGAACTCAACTCTCATTTTTAAAGAACTATTTTCTTGTGTGAGCTTTTGAACCTCCTTTTCCATTAAGCTAATTCTGCTTTCTAAAGCCTCCTTCTCCTCATTAGCTTTTTGGACCTCTTTTTCCAATTGAGTTAGCCTATTTTTAAAGGTGTTATTTTCCTCAGCATGTTTTTGGGTCTCCTTTAGCAAGCTGCTGACCAGCTTTTCAAGTTCTTCCATTTCCTGGGCCCACTGTATATTCATTTTGGAGGTACTGGAAGCAGAAGCCTTGACTTCCTCTGACAGTATGCTTTGTTCTTCCTCTTCTGAAAGGATAGAAGGAAATACCTGTTCACCAAGAAAGTAACCTTCTATGGTCTTATTTTTTTTTCCCTTTTCTGGGCATCTTTCCAGTCAGTTACTTGGCTTCTGAATCCTTTGTCAAGAGGAAGGTCCTAGTGCTCCTGCTCACCCCAGGACTGTGCTCAAGGCTGAGATTCAGATCATCTACTCAATTTCCCCAGAGGCTTTATGCTCAGTGCTCCCACAATGGAACAAGGGACACCAGCTGCTGCCTGCCTGCTGGGGCTTTCAGAAGCCTCCACTGTCCAGCCTCCTGTACTGCCTTGGGCCAGGGCCAGAGGTGGACTCTGCTCCCTTAATTGCTCAGGTTGAAAAAGCCCTCTCACTGACCTTTGGTGCCTGTGGGTTGAGGGATCTGCAAACCACTGCTGCTTCTGGGGATTTCTTCCCTGAAGCCTGCTCCAGTCCTGCTCCTCTCAGAATTGCATGGTCAAGGCTGGGCTGGGTTAGGCTCTGCTCCACATCCCATTCAACAGACCTTTCCCATTGGCCTTTCAGGTCACCCTGAGCTAGAAATCTCCACTTCATCTTTCTGTGGCTTCTGCTGCTCTAGAATTTGCTGAGAGTCTTTCTTTACAGGTATTTTATGGGCTGTGGAGGAATAGCTAAAGTATGTACATCTTTCTACTCTGCCCCCTCAAAGGATAAAAATGTATAAGCTACGATTATGAAAACTGAAATTCTTGGATGAGGAATTAGCACAGAACCAAAAAGCATTCTTTCTAAGCAATCAAGATTCAATGGCCTGTCTCCTGCATATGATGCAGAATCTTCATGGCTACTTAGTTTTTTTCTAGTATTCAAGCTTGCAAGCCACCCCTTCCAAACACATACAAACACAAACACACATGCACACACACACACACACACACACACACACACCACATGGTTTATGTTTTATGGTTTATTAACAAAAGTGAATATTTTTGGATGTTGAATAGAGATGACTGTTAGGTGGCATAAATGGGTAGAGTGTTGGGCCTCTAGAGTAGAGTTCAAGTTCAACATCAGGCACTTATTTGCTCTGTGACCCTAAGTAAATCACTTAAGATCTGCCTATCTCAGTTTCTTCAATCTTAAAATAGGGGTCATATGAGAATGTGCCTCATAAAATGTTGTTGTGAAGATCAAATGGGGTAATATTTGTAAAGTATTTAACCAATTTAATATACTGAATAGAGTTCTGAGCTTGGAGTTTTGTTACATGGCTTTGGACAATTAACTTAATTAACCTTTAAGTGCCCAGGGAAACTCCCCAGGGCTTGTGTAGGATTTCTCTGAACAGAGGAAATTTCAGACTTGATAATTATGAAGTACAATAATGAATTAACTTTTATTTTAAAGTAAGACTGTTTCTACAGGGTACCAAAACAGTTGGTTGAATTATATATGAAAATGTACGAACCTGAATGATATATGAAAATTCTCCATGTTTTCTTCTTCTTCTTCTCCTTCTTCTTCTCCTTCTTCTTCTTCTTCTTCTTCTTCTCCTTCTCCTTCTCCTTCTTCTTCTTCTTCTTCTTCTTCTTCTTCTTCTTCTTCTTCTTCTTCTTCTTCTTCTTCTCTCTCTCTCTCTCTCTCTCTCTCTCTCTCTCTCTCTCTCTCTCTCTCTCTCTCTCTCTCTCTCTCTCTTTCACATTTGGATGTCTAGGCTTCATTTCAGGCTCTTCCAGTATTTGTACATCTTGAGTACATCATGTAGGCTTTCAGACTTTTATTATCTTTCATTTGATGAATTAAAGGGTTGTGCTAAATGTTCCCTGGGGTCCCATCATGTGTCAAAAAAATCCATAAACCTTTGAAAAAACAACTAATTTACCTATTTATAATGGAAATAGACATGTTTAGATATTAAATAGATAGACACAGAGAGTCAATACAGGAGAACTAACCATTTTATTAATTGTTTTCATTACTTTTGCTCCCAGAAATGTGCTCCATTTTTTTGAAAAGTATAAATATTTAAATATTCGGTCAACAATTAACTATACGTTCATCATTTAGTCTGTCAGGTATGTGTATTTTTCTTTCCATTTGAGGTGATATACAGCAATTCAGTGAACCTTTTTGGGGGAGAAAGAGAGGGAGGGAGAGACAGAGAGAAACAGACACAGACACAGGCAGAAAAAGAGAGAATGTGAGAGACAGAGAGAGAGGGAGGAAGGGAGGGAGGGAGGGAGGGAGAGAGAGAAGAGAGAGAGAGAGAGAGAGAGAGAGAGAGAGAGAGAGAGAGAAATTTTGCTCTAATTATAATGAGGAAAAGAGTCAGATTGCAAAAGATTGAGCAATGAGTGGGAGGCCATGGAAGGTAGATAGCAAATTTGTTTTTTTTTTCAATGACTTGGGCAGTTCAGTGAGAGCTAAGATTCAAGGATTCCAGGTCCTTGGGGGACTAGGAGAACTAGGACGATTGTTTTAATCATTTTCTAATCCATTTCCTTTCTTCTTACCTCTCCTCTCTAATTCTTTTTCCACATAGCTGCCAAAACAATCCATCTTATAACATCACTCCTCCTCAAGAATTTTCTATGACTCTACTCTAAAATATAAATTCTTCCTACATCACGTGTGTGTATTTAACTGAATCTAAAAGAAATATGAACAAAACAAACTCCCACAGATCACTATATCACTCTTCTTATGTTATATGTTGATTGAAATTGAGATGCCCAGTTCTCCCACTTTAGAGACTGTTAGGTGGCATAAATGGGTAGAGTGTTGGGCCTCTAGAGCAGAGTTCAAGTTCAACATCAGGCACTTATTTGCTCTGTGACCCTAAGTAAATCACTTAAGATCTGCCTATCTCAGTTTCTTCAATCTTAAAATAGGGGTCATATGAGAATGTGCCTCATAAAATGTTGTTGTGAAGATCAAATGGGGTAATATTTGTAAAGTATTTAACCAAGTGCCTGGCACAGAGTGGATACTTAATTGATTCTTCTTCATCCCCCAACTATGGCTCTGACTGCTGCCTCTTGCTAGTTGGCACAGATAACTTCCTGTTTGTCCTCACATAATTACTGTTCGATGAATGAGCAGTACTATGAGTATTGAGGATGCTAAGGGTTTTCTTTCAAAGTAGATTATTTTGTATGATATTGTTTAATCAATTAGCAGAATCCTCCCAACATGCTAATGTGAATAAATGTTCCTAAATTATCTTCAGAAAAAATCACAGATAATTCTATTTATTTTCCCCTTCTGTTCTCAAATGTTGCTGATTGAATATTGTCTCTTTGCTAAGCCAACAAGATTTCTTTGTTATGTTGTATACCATTGGCTTATTTGAATAGAGCATTGTTATATAATATCTGTCTTGTTGCAGTCAAATTCTGAATCAGGCTCCAGGATACATTCTTGCAAAACATGATTTTACCAACTAGTTTCTTCTTTTCAAAAATAGTGCCCAATGGGGAAGGGATTTCCAGATATTTCTCCCTTATTTTGTTTTAGGAATTGTAATAATAGTCTGTAATTCCAAACACAGTATTGAATACACTACAGATATTCAGTAAATGTTTTCTGGTAACAATGAGACTTTATTCTAGAAAAAAATTAAAGGCATTATAAGCACATTAGGCTGGCTAGTAGGGCATTTACTCTTTTAAGGAAGATAGCTTTAAATTGGGGACTCCACACTGACAGGCTTTATCATGACCCAGTGTAAATGCAGTCCAGAGAGACCTGTCTGTTAGCATATTGGGGTTATCAGAGTAAATTTGCTAATTTATTTAATGGATCATGTTCCAAAACCCCCACTTGGCCTGTAACCAAGAGTCCTTTTCCTATTTAGCCAAAGGATGAGAATTCTCTAAGGAAGAAAGAACAGGCAATAAGTAAAACTTCATTTCTTGTCACATTGAACTCATTAAAGATATCTTTCCAAAGCTTATTAAAGAAATCTCTGGATAGGATATGCCAGCCTGCATTTTTAGTCCCCTAATATTTCAATCACATCAATGCCCCTGCTATTCCTTAGAAAGCCCCTGGACTTATGTTTAAGCATTTGCGATAATGGATGTAGTACAAACGGCTTCAAAATGAACATGACTAGAAACATACAAAAAATGTCAGTTTTAATTGAAAAGCTATTTTTTGCCATATAAACAGTGAACGTGGGCCTATGATGGTGTGTCTGGCATCACATAGGACAGCTAACAGTTCTTTTCAGGAAACAACAGGGTGTAGTAAATAGGGGTCCAAACAACTACCAAGATGCATTGGGTCCAAGTTGTACCTCCAGAACATATTTATTGACCATGGAAATGGATTCAAAAGTGGGGGAGAATGGGACAAGCAGGGTGGGGGGGAGGATGGAAGGGAGGGCAATGGGAGGAGGGAGCAATCTGAAGTCAACACTTGGGGAGGGACAGGATCCAAGGAGAGAATGGAAGCAATAGGGGGCAGGATAGGATGGAGGGAAATATAGTTAGTCTTACACAACATGACTATTATGGAAGTCATTTGCAAAACTACACAGATATGGCCTATATTGAATTGCCTGCCTTCCAAAGAAAATGGGTGGGGAGGGAGGGTTGAAGAGAAGTTGGAACTCAAAGTTTTAGGAACTGTCGAGTTCTGTTCTTGCTACTAGGAAATAAGAAATACAGGTAATGGGGTACAGAAAGTTATCTGGCCCTACAGGACAAAAGAGAAGATGGGGACAAGGGAAGGGAGGGATGTTAGAAGAGAGGGCAGATCAGTGATAGGGGCAATTAGAATGCTCGGTGTTTTGGAGTGGGGGTAGGGGACAAATGGGGAGAAAACTTGGAACCCAAAATTTTGTGAAAATGAATGTTAAAAGTTAAATAAATAAATTTTTTAAAAAAAGAACTGGAAATGGATTCTGTCCTTTTCAGATCATGTATGAATTTTTGTAGTTCTAGGAGCAATACTTTAGGGCAGGGTGGGTGGGGGTGGGGGTGGTGCATCATCACATTAAAGCATTTCAAAGGAGGGATACAAGGCTGGTGAGGACACACAAGTCCTTAACATGTAAGAATTTGTTGAAGTAATTGAATGTGTTGGGCCTAGAGAATTGAAAACTTGGGGAAGATTTCATTTCTACCTTCAATTTCTTGAAGAACTGCCGAACAAAAGGAGCATCACATTAGTTTTCTTTGAACCCAAAGGGCAGAACTAAGGACAATGGAAGGAAGCTGCATGGAGGCAGATACAGACTTGTTTTTACTAAGTAAATAGTAAGAATGAAAACAGTGCTAAATGGAACAGGGGTACTGGGAGTTGTAATAGTTCTCTATCACAGAAAGTCACCAGGTGGATGCTGGATAAACACATTTGGAGATGCTACAGAAAAGATTTGTTCTGTGAAGTCTGGATTCAGTCAAAGGACCTCACTTGAGCACCTAGAGGCCCATATGTGACCTGGAGACTGCAGGTTTCCCACCCCTGATCTAGGCTATAGGAAGGAATTGTGGGTTTTGGGCAAGGGGATTCAGCTGGTAAACATGTTTTACAATAATTAACCTGACAAGTCACATTTAAACAGTATAAGTTGAGAACAGTTACTGATTTTATTTGATAGAAAGAGTTTTCTAAGTATGCCTTCCCTACAATAATGAAATCACAGATGTGATTTAAAAGGACAAAATATTGAAATATGCAGAATGTATCAGAAAAAGAAATGGAAAGAAGGAAAATACTGACTAGCTGAATGTAAATCCAGCCTCAAACACTTGTTATATGACTCCAGGCAAGTCACTTAGGCTGTTTCTCCCAGTTTCCTCATCCATAAAATGGAAATAATAATAGCACCTACTTCCCAGGATTATTGTGAGGATGAAATGAGATAATACTTATGAGATACTTAGTGGAGTGCCTGGCGCATTGTAAGTGCTATAAAAGTACTTAAGACTACTAATAGGGAGAGACACATCTCAAATAATGCTAATATTTTTATCAGAGGACTGATTCTTGGATTCACTAATTGATTCACTGATTCACTAATTAGATACCTCAATGGATTTCATACAGTGCCACCTTTTGATCCTACATAGCTTTTGCCTATGCCCTTCCATAGATTTTCCATGGATAATACAATGTAAGTTCTGCGAACCTCCCCATGGGTCCTCATGGGGATATTTCATGGGCACTGATTTAGTAATGACCAATTAATTCTCTTTCTCCTCTACTTGAATGGCCTATCTCCCTTTCCATTCTTTCAAACAGTATCTTCTATACTGTTTCATCTGTGTAGTTCTATGTTGGTAGATTTAGCATGTAGTTTTCCCTTATAGTTTGTATCAGTCACAAACTTAATACTTTAAAAAAATTGTGTTCTTCCATGACTTACAGTCAAGCTACATTCTCCACCTCTACTTTGTGCTAATCTTGAGACCTATTATTAGTTAATCCTCATCTGTATCCTCAGTCCTAGAGGGCATTGTATTGCTTATTCTTGGGCAAATCCTTGCTGTGGGCACAAGGGATAAGGATGCTATTTCATTTCTCACAAAAGACCTTAAAAATCAAAACAGGGTGATATTGGAAAAGGGATTTGGGTTTATGTTAAAAAGAACATGTGTATAATCAAGGTATTTTACCCAGAGCAGGATACTCCAAGAAATATGATCCCTTTCTCCCCACAATTAAAAAAATATCAACATGGGTGAATTTGCTGAGGTTCTTGTCTAAATGCATAGGTTTCTCCCCACACATTTTAAATTTTATATAATGACAGAAGTGAAACCTTGTGCTATACATTTGGGCAATACAAGCCCACAAGACATGGATTTAAGTTTAACTTATGAATTTGCTGTATATGTCACTCTCGTTAAACCACCTTATATCAATGAACTCTGAAAACCCTTTAAGATCCAGAATTATAGAAAGACTGCATTCACTGAGGAAATCTTAGGTCCTTGATGTGTCTGCTTGCTAACAGATCTATAAACTATAGAATATGTTGGGACAGTGAAAAACAAAACCTTTTTTTTACATGTTCCCCTTTGCAAACCACCCTTTTAAGGTCCATATATATACATATATATATGTATGTATATATATATATATATATGTATGTATATATGTGTATGTATGTATATATATGTGTGTGTATATGTACATATACATACATGTATATTATATATAAGCATATATAGGTTAAAAGCCTAAAAATCATGGCAATTTATCCAACATATTTCATTATTACAACTTAATAATTGAAAAAGTGGACCTATGTCCTATATTTTTCACAGTGTTTAAAGTAAAATGGGGAGCAAAATATCTGTTTGCTCTTTATTTGCTTCTCTATGTTTTTGGTTTTCCCCTTAAAGACTTCTGACATCCTACGAGAAGATCCAGGCGAGGCAGAGTCAAGATGGCAGAGTAGAAGCAGAGACCTGCCTGAGCTCTCCACCCAAATCCCTCAAAATACCTGTAAAAAAATTACTCTGAACAAATTCTAGAGCAGGAGAAGTCACAAAATGATATTTCAGAGGGCAAAAGAGCTAGGATTACAACAAAGAATCACCTACCCAGGAAAACTGAGTATAATACTTCAGGCAGGAAAATAGAATTTCAGTGAAAATAGAGGACTTCCAAGCATTCCTGTGAAAAAGACCAGAGCTGAATAGAAAATTTGACTTTCAAATGCAAGAATCAAAAAAAACATGGAAAGGTAAACAAGAAAGTGAAGCCATAAGGGACTTATTAAAGTTGAACTGCTTATATTCCTACATGGAAAGATATTTGTAACTCATGAGACCTTTCTCAGTATTAAGATAGTTAGAGGGCATACATACACGCATATTACATGTGTGTGTTTATGAATGTGTGTATATGCATATATGTGTGTGTATACATAAATACTTTTATGTATACACATATATATGCATGTGTATATGTGTATATATACATATACATATGTATATATGTAGTGTGTGTGTGTATGTGTGTGTGTGTGTGTGTGTGTAGGGAGAAAGAAACAGAAAGCACAGAGTGAGCTGAATATGAAGGGAAGATACATAAAAAATAAAATTAAATGTTGAGAGGAATGCACTGGAAGAAAGAGAAAGGGAGATGTAGAATGTACTAAAGCATCACACATAAAAGAAGCAAGAAAGAGCTTTCACAATGGAGGTGAAGGGAAGGAAGTGAGAGGGAATAAATGAGCCTTACGCTCATTGGATTTGACATTAGGAGGGAATAACAGACATTCAACTGGGTATGGAAATTTATCTTACCCTACAAGAAGGCAGGGGGAAGGGGATAGGAAAGAGAGGATAATAAAAAGGACAAAAGATTGGGGTGAGGGGTAATCAGAAGGAAACACTATTATGGGGGGCAAGTCAAGGGGAAGAAGAGAATAAATGGAGGGCAGGACAGAATAGAGGGAAATATGGTTAGTCTTTCACAACCTAACTGGTATGGAAGTGTTATGCATGGCTGCACATGTGCAGCCTATATCAAACTGCTTGCTTTCTCAATGAGGGTCATGGGGAAAGAGGAAGGGAGAGAAAGTGGAACTCAAAGCTTTAAAAAGGAATATTTAAAATTGTTTTTGCATGCAAGCTGGAAATAAGTTGTATAGGCAATGGGGTATAGAAATCTATCTTGCCCTCCAGGAAAATAGAGGGGAGGAGGAGAAGAGAAGGGGGTGATAGAAGGGAGGGCAGACTGGGGAAAGGGGTGGTTGGGATGCACACTGGGGTCGGGGGAAGGGAGTGATGGGGAGAAAATTTGGAATTCAAAGTCCTGTGGAAGTAAATATTGAAAACTGAAAATTAACAAACTATATACCAAAATAAAAAAGAAGTAGAAAAGAAGATCCAGGTGAGTAAAATCCACTAGTAATGTAGAAATTCAGATCTTGAATGTTTTTTTTTTTTCCAATATATAATCTTAGAGCATCACTTGGGGTGAGTGTGTTTTCCCAGGTCACATGGCTAGCCTGTGAGAAACTGAATGAAGGATGAACTTCCTTCCTCCAAAGTTTTAGTCATTAAGACATGCTGAGTCTTACCTCATGATAGATATTTATACTAAGGAGCGCCAAAGAATATTATTTCAAAACTGTAATTTGATATAATTCATTATTTCTGATTTAGATCTGACTGAATTTTCTTGGAAATGATAATGAAGTAGTTTGCTATTTCCTTCTCTAACTCATTTTACAGATGAGTAAATTGAAGCAAACAGGATTAAGTGAATTTCCCAGGGTCATACACCTAGTAAGTTTCTGAGGCTAGATTTGAACTCAAGAAGACATGTATTCCTCACTCCATACCCAGCATTCTATTCCCTGCATTACCTTGCTGTCCAAATTAATTGGATACATGTACTTAATTTCAATATGATAAAAGTAAAACTTTGCTATGAAATAACTTGTTTACTACTCTCTTCCCATCCCAGTGTGATAGCTATCATAGCGATAATTAATATACTCAAATGAGTCTGCAATCTCATCGATGAAAACGTTCTCTTCAACGATTTAACATTCAACTCACTCACCCTTATCCTTCTTGCCCAGAAACTCACTTGCTCCCACATTGTAAAGGTGCCATGAGAGCCCTGGGGTTGTCATCCCTTGCTCTTGATACATAATTCTTACGTCTTTCCTTTGTATTGTGTTTCCCTGACAATGTCTTTTTTTTTTTTTACTCCTGTTCTTTTTGCATTATCTTATTTGTTATATTTTATACTTTGTTCACTTTCACCATGCACCCCAACATTGTCCCAAAGAAACAAAGAAAATATTAATAATTCATGATGGTTTTAAAAAATCTAAATTTTACTGTTTATAAACTGTTGCCTACACAAATACACACTGGTCTGTGGAAAGAATCTGACACTTCTTAGGTATTTTTAAGATGATCCCAGCTGTTTCCCAGTTTAAGTATCCATGACAACAATATTAATATATTGAAGAAGCAACCTGGAATAATAGAAAACATCTTTTGTGAAAGATCTATACCCCTAGTTAACTTGGTGAGGTAATTGGATTAAGAGGTAACTAGATGAGACCAGATTACCTAAACACATATTTAAATATTTTTTATCAAAACTCTTCTGAATCTGATCATCTTGTATCACAATTTGCATGGTTACAAAGCTTCAATTATAGTAAATAGCATTTGTGGATAGGTAAGTGGGCTTAACAGTCCCCCTTGGAATGGAGATATGAAATAAAGAAGAAGGAAATTAACAATGGTTCATCAAATTCCATTATAGTTTACAAATGCAACTTACAAAAATTCCCTCTAAGATTTTATGAAAACAGGTGGATGACAGTGAAATGAAAAAATAAATAGCAAACCATTCCAGTATCCTTGCCAAGGAAACTTTATAAACAATATTGGCATGATATGGTTCGTGGAGTTATGAAAAGTCAGATATGACTGAATGACTGAACAACAAAGACAATGAAAAGTTGTAGAAAGAGAATAATAACTCAGAGCCACTCTTGCAAGTAAGAGACAAGAACTATCTCAGGCAAAAACGTTCCCTTAGGAAACACTATTTGTCACCATAGAGTCGCCAGCGCCTTATTTACATTTTCTCTGATATCAGTCAGTTTATTTCTGTGTGGAGGTAGGGAAAGGTGGGATAAACTAGGACTGTGTCATCGGAGGTAAAAGCCATGATGAAAATTCTCCACCAATGTAGGTCAATTATATTTTTTAATTTAGATTTTTAGGGAGTTTCATGGGCATTAAAGCCACAACTTTAACCTCTAAATCACATTTTACAATTTGTAGCAATAGGAAGCTCAAATAACTGAACATGCAAATGTATTTTTTTTAACATTTCCAGATATTTTGTGAAGGGGGAAGAGTAGTAGGGAGAATCAGAATTTGAATTATCTTTTGAAAAAAGCCATACTGTATGTTAAGGACGTGATTTTTTCAAGTTTTCTACAAAATTTTTGGCCAAAGGATCATTTTGTATTCCTGATGGTCTTATGACAAGGAAAGGAAGTAGAATCACATCTCGATGGTATCCAAGAACTTGACACATTAAGGAGATTAAAATGCAGTTATGTGATCAACATAAAACATGTGAAATGGATTTCTGTAATAGAATATGACTGAAGTAAAACTTGGATGCAACCTCAAAGGGATTTGTTTTTCTTTTTTAAAAAATTCTAAACTTGGTATACATCAGTAAAAATGCACTTAAGTACACAAAAGCACAAAGGAAAAAGCACATATAAAATCACAAATTCCATCATTTATAGGTGGTTTTCAAATATTGTCTTCTTGAAGAAGACAATTAAAAATGAAAATACTAGCTTCCTTCTCTTCGGAACTTTTGGGTCTATGTTTGTACATGCATATATTCATATATAGTTATACAAACATGATTTGATTGGCAAGGTATTTTGTTGTCGCTCTTCTATATGTATGTGTGTTTAGCATAATTTTAACCAAGGTATACCTTGTTCTACCTTAGCTTTCTTCACTCAAAGTAATTTCATAGAATTCTTCTCATATTTCTTTGTATTCTTCATGTTAATGCCTAATACATAATAAATGCTTGATGGATTGCAATGGATTCATATTTGTCATAGTTCATCGTGAAACAATAGCACTGTTACTGTCATATGGCAAAGATAGTTTCTCAGGATAAAGTAATGTGCATTATTGACGATTCCCAAACATATCCAAGGGAAATAAAAAGCTTTTCAGCTTCCATCTTGTTTGTCCTCTTTATTCTCTGTTTATTATAGTCTTAGTGAAGGTAGTGAAAAATCACAAAGACATTGCTGAAAAGTCAAAAGCTAAAAATTGTCTTGTTCTTCCATAGCTTCACAGCATGCTGTACATTTAGATAGATGTGATAAGCCATCACTTGTTCAACCTTGGACAGAGCCTGAAGACATCAAACAGTGCAGACATAGAGGACAGCAGGATAGGTATTCAATTCCACCCATGCCCATTTCTTAGGTCACAGTGGTGTGTACTTTTAAATAGTAACTGATTCTGTAGTGTTAGCAGCATTCACCTCCATTGAAAACACCCATGCCAGGTATTAGCCACAACATCTCAGTGAAACACAGATTCCCTCAATGAGGACAGAAAATTTCATTAGTTAAACCAAGAGGCTTGTAGAGAAAATGTAACTTGAATCCAAGTGACCTAAAATAACCAAAGAAAGTAGAAAAACAACAACAGTGTAGTAGGAACAAACTCTCTTTTCATGTAGGCTCTGCTAGTCATTCAAGAAAATGGGTAGACCATTTGATTTCCTTGCTGTCTGAGAAGTAAGAGATCCTATCCAGGGGAATTATTGTTGGAGGTTTTATTTGAACTCTTAATCCTCTCAAGAGAATTCATTCCTTACTTAGGGTGCTTGAGTGCCAAGGTGACTGTGCAGGTGGAGAGATGCCTTCTAAGTTAGCAGCCTTTTTTAAATATATTCGTCTCCTATCACTAAAATTGCTCACATTGCATTTATATATTCCATAAGTTCCTCTTTTCCTTTTAATTTGTGAACCTGAATCATTGGAATAGACTATTTTAGACCTGTTCCCAAATAAATAGATGATAAGATTTGAAAATTAATATATAAAATGTGCTCTTTAGTATTTAAAAAAAAAACTTGAAATGATTGAATTTGTCACTCCATCTTTAACATAAACATTTCTGGGATTCACCTACCTGAAATAATTCCTTCATTCCTCAAATTTACCTAGAGTATTTTGTTTAACTTTCTCCTCCATTCTCCTCTCCTTGACTCTGGCACTCTCTCTTGTATTATATCGACATGTGTCAATTTCACATCCCACCAAGTAGGCATGTATGTATTATCTATGATGGCAGGCATAAGGTTGTTTTTCTTATGTTTATAATTCCAGTGTCCACCATTGTGCCTTTTACAAAGTAGGTGCTAATAATTTTTCTATTTAAGGAATGAATGATCTCTGATGCTATTATTAGGAAGAGATCCCTCTACCACCACTGATTATAAGACTTCATTGACAGAGTAGGTATATATGTATCTGTATGTATATATATATGTGTGTATATATACACATATGTGTACATATTTGTGTGTTATATGTTATACATATATAGATATATAAACTAGAATCATAGAGGGTTAAAACTAGAATAAGATTTTAGGCATCATTTAGGCTAATTACCTTCATACAATCACATACTCATTTGAGCAAAAAGGAAGCAGTTATGACTTGAACCCATATCTTCTCATAACAAATTTAGAGCTCTTTCTGTCATACATACTTCCCCTTGAATTTACAATCAGGGAATAGTTTAGGTACAGAGAGAATCTGGTTTGATATGTATTCATCTCAAACAATTTAAATGTGTCTACAAAAAGGGGCTTGACAAACAGCTTCTATTTTAGTACTCACACTATGCCAATGTTCCCTAAGTATATCCATCAATGCCCTAAGGAAAAACTCAGGTATGAAATCAGAGATTACATTTGAAATTTACAAATGGTGAGCTGGCGTACAAGCTAAACAACAGCCTTATTAAAATAGAAGATGCTGGTTTGACATTTGTTTTTCAAAGCCCTTCAAGGATTCATTGAGGCTATATAGTACACAACACATGAAAAAGATTAAGATTTTGCTCTTAGAGGCAATCAAAGAAAGGTAAATACTGTATTGGGCCAAATACAAGACACATTTTATGCTAAAATTTCAGAAAATCTTGTTTCCCGATTTTACAGAGATCATTCCTATAAAACTGAAATTAAAAAAAAATCTGCCTTAAACAGTTTCCTTTCACATTGAACCCGACTTTTACTGTCCTTAGATTCAATTATTGATTTTCATTTTTATGCTCCTTATGCTACCTACCTTAACAATATTTTTATCTACTTCAACCAAATATCCTGGAGGCCATTGAGTGTAGTCTGTGTTTTAATATGTCAAAGTAATTACACTTTGAATGGAATGAACTTCCACTAATTTGGTTCACAACCTGTCCATCCTTAATGGAAATCTTTCAGAAATAACTATGGCCCAAGCTTTATTGCCATGCTTCCATTGATGAAATGGAAATTGAATTAGGTTGATCCCAAAAGGATTACCATACCCTAAAATATTCATAAATATGTACCAAAAGTTGAGAAAAATGTACCTATCATTGGTCAGATCAAATGTTCTCGTGATTCTTAAATGATTCTTGTGATAAACATATAACCTGCTGTAAAGAAATGGAAGCTGAAACACATGAATATTCAATTTAAAAAATATCTCTTCACCTTTAAGTAAAATTGAAAAAAATAGGCAAAATATGTCCTAAGTGTCCCACAACTTATTTGGGGGATACCTATCTTAGGATCCACCCGAATAAGTTCCTGTACCTTTTAGCAAAAATTCACTTTTTCAAAATTGTTTTACTCATACTCCTAAATACACGCATACACATACACACAAACACACAAATACAGGCAAATAGCGGTTTAAAACATATGGAACTGATGAGGTAGAAATTATACATATGAGCACACCGCCCCCATATGTATACATATATATATATATATATATATATATATATATATATATATATATATATATATATATATATATATATATATATATATATATATAAAATCTTTGGTGAAATTATTTTTTCTATGATTTATTGTTTGACCCATTCAGTCTTTAGGATTAGATTATTTAGTTTGCAATTAATTTTTAGTCTATCTTTACATGACCCTTTCTTACATGTAATTTTCATTGCCTCATGATCTGAAAAAGATGCATTTAATATTTCTTTCCTTCCATATTTGATTGTGAGGTTTTTATGTCCTAATTCATGGTCAATTTTTGTGTAAGTTCCATGAACTGTGGAGAAAAAAGTATATTCCTTTCTATCCCCATCCAATTTTCTCCAGAGATCTATCGTATCTAATGTTTCTAAAATTCTTTTCACCTCCTTAACTTCTTTCTTGTTTATTTTGGGATTACATTTATCTAGTTTTGAGAGGGAGAGGTTGTGGTCCCCCACTAGTAGAGTTTTGTTGTCTATTTCTTCCTCTAACTCCCTTAATTTCTTCTCTGAGAGTTTGGATGCTATACTACTTGGTGCATATATGTTCAGTAATGATATTACTTTGTTGTCTATGGTACCTTTTAGCAGGATGTAGTTTCCTTCCTTGTCTCTTTTAATTAGATCTATTTTTGCTTTTGCTTTGTCTGAGATCAGGATCGCTACCCCTGCTTTTTTTTTTTTGTACTTCACCTGAAGTAAATATATTCTACTATAGTCTTTTACCTTTATTGTGTGTATGTCTCTGCTTCAAATTTGTTTCTTGTAAACAATATATTGTAGGATTCTGGTTTTTTTAATCCCCTCTGCTATTTACTTCCTTTTCATGGGAAAGTTCATCACATTTACATTTCCAGTTATGATTACTAACTGTATATTTCCCTCCATCCTATTTCCCCTCCTGTTTATATTTTTCTCTCTCCTTTATCCCTTTCCCTCCTCACTAGTGTTTTACTTTTGACCACTACCTTCCTCAATCTACCTTCCCTTCTATCAGCTCCCCTTCCCTTTTCTTTCCCCTCCTACTTCCCTATAGGGTAAGATAAATTTTTATACAAAACTGAGTGTTTATGCTATTCCCTCTTTGAGTCAAATCTAATGGTAGTAAACTTCAAAAAATGTTCACCCCCTCCCTTCTTTCTCTACATTGTAACTGGTCTTCTAGGAATCTTCATGTGATGTAGTTCACCCTATTCTACCTCTAACTTTCCTCTTCTCCCAGTACATTCCCTTTTTTCACTCCTTAATTGTGTTTATGTCATTACATCAAAATCAACTTACACCCACATCCTCTGAGAATACTCCTCCTACCTATTCTAATAGAGGTAAGAGCTACAGGTATCATCTTCCCATATAGGGTTCTAAAAAGTTCAATCTTATTGAATAGTTTGCTTTCTTTTCCTTCTTATCTTTCTGTGCTGTTCTTGAATTTTGTATTTGTTTTATTTTATTTATTTGTTTTTAGTTTTCAACATTCACTTCCATAAGATTTTGAGTTCTAAATGTCTTTTCTTTTTCTGAAATGGGGTTAAATTTGAATGTTTTCTTGTTGTGTTTTTTGTTGTGACTTTTTAAAAATTTCCTCTTCTGTTAATCTAGGCTGAATGTTATATTTGAAAATTGAATTTTCTGTTCGGCTCTGGTCTTTTCATCTGGAAAGTTTGAAAATTCCCTATTTCATTAAATATCCATCTTTCCCCTTGAAAGATTATGCTCATTTTTCTGGGTTGTTCATTCTTGGTTGTAATGCAAGATCCTTTGTCTTCTGGAATATCATATTTCAAGCCTTCTGATCTTTTAATGTAGAAGCTGCTAAATACTGTGTAATCCTGATGGTGGATCCATGGTATTCATATTGTTTCTTTCTGGCAGTTGCAGTATTTTCTCTTTGACAAGATAATTTTAGAATTTTGCTTCACTATTTCTTGGAGTTTTCATTTGGGTATTTCTTTCAGGAGGTGATTCGTGGATTCTCTGGATCTAGGATATCAGGGCAGTTTTCCTTGATAATTTCTTGATGCCAGGATATTTTTTTTATCAAGGCTTTCAGATACTCCAATGATTTTTAAATTATCTGTCCTGGATCTATTTTCCACATCAGTTGTTTTTCCAATTAGATATTTTACATTTTCCTCTATAGTTTTATTCTTTTGATTTTGTTTGACTGATTCTTAATGTCTCATAGAGTTGTTAGCTTCCACTTTCCCAATTCTAACTTTTGGGAAATTATTTTTTTCAGTTAGCTCTTGCACTTCATTTTCCATTTGGCCAATTCACTTTTAGTGGAGTTGTTTTGTTCAAGGTTTGTTTTTTTTTCCCCCCAATTTGGCCAATTCTCTTTTTAAGGAGTTGTTTTCATCAGTCAATTTTTGTGCTTCTTGTTAACTCTTTTTTTCATAATTCACCTTCATAACTCTCATTTATTTTCCCAATTTTTCTTTTACTCATGATTTTTAAAAATCTTTCTTGAGCTTTTCCAAGATGATGTTTCTGACTTAAGACCTTTGAGGCTTCACATGTAGGCATTTTGACATTGGCATCCTCCTCTGAGTTTGTATTTTGATCTCCCCTGTTGCAGTAGTACTTTTCTATGGTTAGGACTCTTTGTTGTTTTTCATTCATTTTCAAAAGTTGAACTCTGCTCTTTGGACAGGGGTGGGAGGTCTTGTCTCAAGCTTCATGTGCTGGGGGACAGGAGGCTGGTGACTGGCTGTCCACACCGGGCCCTCAGGTGCTTCAGGCTTGCCCACAAAATAATTACTCATAATAGTATACAATTAGAAAAATATACATTTATATTATAGTCATATATACAATTTAACTAAAATAATAGTTATTGTTACTTCTTTCCCTAGAACCTAGTGTGAAACCTTTTTTTGGTTTTAGTTTTAGATTACATACAATTTCATTAATATATGGAAAAAGCATGGTGAATAAATTCCGTCTCTCAAATGTAGATCAGCATTTTCTCTGCAACTTGTAGTCTTAAAGTATTGTCTGGAGTAATGAGTACTTAAATGACTCATCCAGGGTCACTCAGCCAATATCTGTCAAAGGCAAGATTTGAAAATATGTTCCTGACTATCTCCACTACATCTTATAACCTTGCACCCTTGCACATAGTAAGTGCTCACTGAAATTAATGTAATATATTTCAGTCATGCCAATAGCCTCCTATAAATCACTTAACTTCTTCATACCCATTTCCACTCTAGGCTTGTTTAATAATAGGTATTGGAAAAGGGATGTATACATATAACAATAAATCATATATAAAAGGAGTGATGTCATAGCAGACATCTTCTAAAGATTCTAAGTATCATGTTCTTGCTGGCAAGGATATCTGAATATTCCAACTGACTGAATAACAAGGTGCAAGTTATGATCTAGCATTTTTGCCCAAAGTAAGAAAGTTAGAAAGGCAAGACTGACTAAGAAGAGTTATGCGTCTTAAGTTAGAAAAAAATACAAAGTACTCTCCCAACAGAATATCTAAGTAGTGTTAGATAGGAGAACCAGTTATAGGGTACACTCATACAGAAGCAGCATGGGGCATGTGAATGAAAAGAGATTTGGCTCCTAAAGGACTTTGCCCAGGAAATAGCAACAACAAAAATAATGGAAATGCTGCCTTGCCCAGAAAGAACACACACATCGAGTACTTTGAATGACAGTGACAGGGACTAACCCAACTATAGGAGAACAATTTCATTAAATTCAGAATACTCTTACCTCTGTGGTGTTGGAGGTAAAATGAATTCCTGCCTACATATGTATATCTTGCTCTAAGCTATTATTGGTGGTTCATTTCATTCATGTGGGGAAAAAGAAAATAGAATTTATTTTACGTTCCCATTTTTATATCTAATATGTAGAATATCACTTTACTGTATCCACAAAAATTGTGCATCTCAATGCAAACGTATTCCCCACTACTGCATGGCCAATTTGTTTGCTTTTGACCATTATCTAAGTAAGGTTTCTCCTTTAAAAATCTGAACTCCAGCATCATTTTATTTGCAATGGGAAATCGCACAGCAATTATTTGATCTCTGAAGTCGAAGTGCCATCTTGTGCCCAATGAAAGCATCGGAAACATTTTTTCAATGCCAATTCTGCACAGCAAGGGGGTCAAGCAAAATGCCTGTGCATACTCTAACATTCCATTGATTAAACACTAAAATGTTAATAAAGAAATTTTTGCATTTAGCCTCAATTTTTTCCTCAGGGGAAACATCAAAATAGAACCAAATATATTCAGTATTTCTAATAGCTCAGTAGTTAGAATCATGTATCCTCCTGCTATTTCATTCTGTCTTTTGTTATTACAGTAATATCAGCAGGAAAAAAAAAGGGTGCTTGAGGTCTCCTACCTTTGCACAACAATAAAGATTGTTTAAGACTTAAGTAATAGTTCTTTCAGGACTGAGGGCAAGCCCGAGGCACTCTAATAAACTAGTACTGACTGTCCCAACCATACCACTTGGATCTAGTCCATTCTATTTCAAGAATTTAAATGGCAGCAGTCTCAAACCACTGTATGTAGGAGGGATAGCCAATGCAGCATGCCACGTTCTTCTAGTACACAGGCAGCCACTGCTTGACTTTTATTTAGGAGGGAGGGAAATGTTGTCTATTGTTTAACCTATTAGCTTTAAAAGAAAACTTTTCACATGGCTAATCAGAGATTTATATTCCCTAGAGTATTTTATAAGTCATTCTAGGAATGAAGATAGGGATAGGGATAAGCATAAGAATTGGGAAAAGAAGAGGGATAAGGATAGGGATAAGGATAAAGATGGGAATAAGCAAAGAGATAAGGATGGGGAAAAAATAAAGACAGGGATAGGGAAAGCTATAAGGATAAGGACTGGGATAAGCATAAAGATAGGGATAAGGATATGAAAGAAATAAGGACAGGGATAGGGATAGGGGCTGGGCTTGTGTTTTGTAGTAGTGAACTCCCAGATGAGGAAACTCATTCTCTCAATATAAGTCAATGCCTTCTCTACAATTTATGGTCTTCTAGAGTTGCCTGAAGCAATGAGAGATTAAGTGACTTGCCCAGGCTCACACAATTAAGATGTGTCAGAGCCAGGACTTAAACTAAGGACGTCCTGGCTTTAAATCCAGTCGTTTGCCAATGAATCAGCAGTGGCAGCATTTCCTTTCCTTTGACATATGTACACCCATTTTTTTTTTTATAAGAAGCTTGTGTGTAGATTATAAAAACATAAAAATCTAGTCCAGATTTTTATTTTAAGGACAAGAACAGCAGTGAAAACCAAGAAATGTGGAAAGGAAGAAGCAATTTGCTTCCATGTTTCTTAGCTCAAGGATTACTGAGATAGGATTCACTGTTAGGAGGGCATGAAATCAAACACCAGGAGATTGACCTTACAAAGTCACTATTCCTGACTTACTGTGCATAATCAAGAGCTCGTGACATATCCACTGGAGGACATTGTGCTAAAGGGAATCCATGAGGCAAATCCACATTTCTCTCCTTTAGACCATGATTTCCTAACCTGGGCCTCACAGAACCCTACAGAGTCTGTAGAGAGATTACAGAAAATGCATGAAATTGGACAGAAAATAATAAATAGTGACCTTTGTCACAAAATTCTAATTGAAATTTATCATTTAATTCAATTGCGATTTTTTTTTTTTTTTGTAATCTAACAGCGACTCTGAGAAATGGTTTTATCAAGCTGCCAAATAGATGCCCAACACAAAGTCTAGGAAAGTTTTCTTGAAACAAATCCACACCTAGACTCTATATGTACATATGAATGGTTAAATGGAAGTGTGCTTACTTCAGAAATGGAGATTGTAACCCATGTATTTCTACTCTACCTAAGAAGTTGCTTTTCATGTCTTTTCTTTCTTTTCCCCCCCTTTTTAGGTTCTTTTCTGTGCTTTACTTTTTTTTTATTATTTTCCAATAACAAATATGTATTTTATCTCCAACCTAACCATAATGGTGATGGTAGAGAAAACTTGAAATTTAGTATGAATTATCAAGATGAATAAATTCCACCCAACCCCCTCTCCCCCCCCAAAATGTGTGCATCATTGTGCATATTTAGTACATCCCCTCGCTCTCAAGTGATGGGTGTCATTCTTCACCATTGGTCTTCTCAACTCATATTTGGCCAATATTGTGGTCAATTAGGTTTTTCAAAGTTTTGTCTTTACACTGTTAATATTCCATAAATTAATCACCTGGTTCTTCTCACTTAAATTCACAGAAATTTTCCAAGTTTCTCTGAAATTATTTCTTTATTTATTTTATTTCTAGAGTTTATTGTCTCTTCAGAGTATTCAGTTTTATTGTATTTACAATTCCTCATTCTCTCCCTGAATTATTGCCCCCCTCCCCATTGAGAAAAGAAGAAAAAACATTACAAATATGTATAGGATGGCAAAAAAAAATCTCAGATTGGTCATGTCAAAAAAATATTTCTCCATCTGTATTGTGAGTTCATCATGTCCCTATCAGGATGTAGCTATTACGTTTCATCCTAAGTCCTCTGGAATTGCAGTTGGTCACTCTGCTTCCAAAGTTATTTGTCCTTACCATGTTTGCTATTGTATAAATCATTCTCCTGATTCTGCTCATATCATTTTGCATCAGTTTATGCAAAACTTCCCAATTTTCTCTGAAACCATACCATTGACCATTTCTTTACAGCACGATAGTATTCCATGTCATTCGCATATCATAACTTGTTCACCCATGTCCCACTATATATCTTCTCATTTCTTACCATATATTTTAATTCATAGTAGTACCCTATGCTTTAATTCACTCATTTCATAATTTCACATATCATAATTCATTCAGTCATTCTATAACCACAGGGAATTCCCTTAGTGTCCTTTCATAAATCTACACGGAGGTTTTGCTGAACATTCTAAGGACCTTTCTCTAGAATAAACTCATCAATGTGCATAAATACAGAAAGAACACGTGGGCTGTCCTTCCATTCTCCCCTACTCTCACTACTTCCACAGAATCTTATTCCACTGCCCAATCATGGTGGTGAGTTAAACCTACCATGTCTAAACTGTGTCCCTAGAGGGTGACTTCATATATTTCTACTCAGCTGGAAAGACTTGAATGTGTAGTCAAATCTGGTGACAGAGGTCTACCTTTTGAGTGTCAGCTTAGCAAAATACAGAGAAGTTCATTACCAAGCAGCCCAGTTGCTTGGTTGTGATTCTTCTGTCGTGGCAATCTGCCATGTGCAAACAGATTTTCCATTCTTCTCTGATTGACTATTTTTTTTTCTTTTTTTCACTTTGCTTCCAAATAACCCCAAACAATCTGGCACCAAGCTATAATGGAAAGACCATAGAAAATGGAATGATAAGGCCAGAGTTTTGATCATAATTCTGCCACTCACTAGCTGACTGACCTTGGGCAAATCACTTAAACTCTCAAAGACTTAGTTTCTCTATCTGTTATATAGGGAAAATACTAAAAACACAGGGTTGCGATGAGGAGCATCTTCTGCAAACTGAAAAGCTTAGATAAATTTGAGATAATCAATGCTAGATCAGAAGCCTGTCTTTCCTTCAATGAATGTTCTTCACAAACCAAAGAGGGCAGCAAAAGGCAACAGGCAATTCCATTCTCAAGTTGTAGTTGAAGTCCATGCCAATAAACTCTCAGTAAAGCAATATCTTCCTCCAGTCATCAGCACCTTTCTGCCTCTAGTTACAGCTACTATTCTCTCTTTCTGTGCCATGGCTACTAATTTCCTCTGACTCCTGGACTCTAAATCTCCTACTTCTTCACCTGTCCTGATCAGGTCCTTTCCTACAGTGCCCAGTGCCTCAGATTGAGGCCTCCTCATTAGCAATGATCCATCTCTCGGTGATGATATGAAACTCAAGAAATTTCTTTGTGGCAGCAGATTTCCCCTTGTTTTATATAATCTTCCCAAAGTCCTCAGCCATTTGATGTATCCACTATATTAACTGTATCCTTCATAATTCTAAAAACAGTCATTAGTAAATGAGCTAATGGATGACAATACATTTCAGTAATCTTTAATTCATTCTATGTTCTTGTCTTTCAAACAGGTCCTCTCAGTATATTTATCTGAAGAGCAGTTTTCACTAAGTTACTTAGAACTGTCTGTGTCTCTGTAAATAATTTTTTTAAAGGATTCTATTATCACACTGAATTTTATCAGTATTCCTAACACAAGCATCTTTTTTTCTAATCTTTTTAAATTCCCAAATGTTCACATAATAAAGAGGGTAATTCCTTAGTATACATTATCTCACTTCTATTTCAAAACCAACTGAAGAAATATGACCAGTAATGTGAACTTCATTTTATAGGAAGATTAAGTGACTTGTCCAGGATCACTTGGCTAGTTAAGTTTCATTGGCAGGTTTTAAACCACATCTTCCTAACCCAATCTCCAGCACTTTAGCCACCATGCCAGAATGCCTTTCAATAACAGAAAATAAATCTGATTGTGATGTAATTTACCGCCTCTGCCTTTATTAACTGTTTTATCCTCCCCCACAAAAGATAAGTCCACCAATTACTAATGTCACCACTGTATCATCATTGTCATCATCTTAGATTAATCTTTATCAAAAATTGGCTCCTTCCCTTTAGTGATAATGAAGGTATTAAGCTTTGACAGAAGCCACATGTAACAGAAAGAGAAGGAAAACAAGAAAATATTTTTCTTCTAGTGTTTCTCCCATAAAGGGTCAGAGAACTGGGAAAATCCATAGACAGTAATGTTGAGTGTTCCTGGCCTGAACATGTCTTCCGAACTTGGAGGTCAGCACTCCTCTCATTATTATCCATTGTTATCAATGGACAAAAAAAAAATAGTTCACCAAAGGTGGTTCTCATGCATCTTTCAAACTATTATTATTAATATTATGATTATGATTATATGTTCAACAGTATTTTCATTATTTGGTAAAGCTTTACTGGTACAATGCCCTTTGAGAACAGAGTTTCTATTCATGTCGTAGAGGTAGAAGTATTTTATGGAAGAGAATAAATTTGACACAGACCTGTAAGTTAACAGGTGTAGATATCTCCCTGATGAAGAAATGCCTTCTTCAGGTGCAGAATGGTTCCAACTCAGCAACTTCTTTTGAGAATTACCTAAAGAAATGAAAGATTCAAGACTTATTCAGGGTTTTCCAGCCAATAGTTGCCAGAAGTCTGACTTGAACCCAGGAGTTCAAGATTTTGAGTCTGACCATCTGGTTTGCAGTCTGCCTCCATCAATGAGACACCTTTGACAAATTACCAAATAACCCCATTTGGATGGAGTCCAAATAGATTAACTTTATACCTTTTGCTGCTGTTTATCAAATGATGCCATAGTGAAATTCTAATGTATTTTTGCTAGAATTATTGTAACATTTAGTAATGATTGGAGAGGCAATTTCATTCTTCACGTCAAAGATTCATTAGACAGCTGTAATGCTGGGTTGGTTTTCACTAATGAGATGAGAATTGAACTGTTTCCAACAAGGATGTTGACAGATTATGCCAGTATTTTCTATTTAGTAATTTAAAATACAAATGTCATCCAACCCACTCTTTCCCTCTTGTTCAATTCTGGATTCAGTTTATTATATCTAGGTAGTTTTTGCCCAAGATGTAGGGATGGTTGGATCAGCTTGAAGAGTTTTCCATCTGACAGTTGTCCATCTTCTCTATGAAGCAAAGGTCCACCATTTTAGTTATGATATTGATCCAGGGAAGCTATGTTGCTCTGATTCATGCAATGCAATGGGCTTTAGATTATGCAAAGCTGATAGAAAGATAAATGGCAGGTGTGGTTACATTATTACATAACTACAGGTTAGGTTACACGATATCGCTTTTGAAGAACTGCCCTCCAATGTTGTGTAAAAATATCAGTAATAAAGTGATAGAGAGGAGCAGCCTGATCACTTAGGAAGAATAAGGAATAATTAATATTTGCTGAAGAAGTTTTAAAATATATGCACAAAAAAATCCAAGGTTCCATTTTCGAATATATCCCAATGCATAATGCATGTATTTGGGTAGTGCCCACAATGCAATGTGTATGCAGTGCCTACACATACACACACACACACACACACACACACACACACATTTATTTATATAACATATACCATACATATAGTGATGCTAGGACTAACCACATTGTGATTTCTCTATGACTTAGTTGATAAGCTAGCTCTGAACCCAGGAGTGGTAAATGCTTAGTGCCCACTTTCATTCTCTTTGCCACCTATACTGTGACTCTATCAGCTATGCAGCTTTTCTCAGCCAAATGCAACAAACATCACTGCTAACTTAGTCACAATAGCTGTTCTTGGGATAGAACAATCACTAGGAATTTCTCTTTGCCTGCTTCATTAAGATTTAAAGTGCATTGTTGTCATAACATTTCAGAGGCCTAGAAACTAAAGCTCAAAAGATTTTAGGTGATTCGTCAGAGATTATACATATAATAATGGCACAGATGGGACAAAATTTCAGGTCTCTTGATTGCACATCTCTACCTTCCCCTTCGACACTTCAATAGTCTATCAGGACTTTAGAGCAGATTGTCCTGCAGAAGGTATGTACTTTGTGAACAGATACTGTCTCATTTTTGGCTCTATATCCCTGTTACCTAGTACAGTTCCTATAATCATAGAAGTTACTTAATAAATGCTTATTAATTGCTTGATTGGTGTCATTCTTATACTTAGTAATACATCCCATTATTATTTGTTTTTTTTATTTATTTCACTTTCTTTTTAATTCTGTCATTAAATTCTTTTTCTCTCCCTCTTTCCCTTTCTATATCTGTTTGTCCACTTGTCTGTATGACTGACTGTCTCTCTTTTGCTCTCTCTCTCTCCCTCTGTGTGTGTGAGAGAGAGAGAGATAAAGACAGACAGAGAGAGAGAGACAGACAGAGAGAAAGAGAGAGGGAGAGAGAGAGGGAGAGAGAGAGAAAGAGAGAGAGGGAGAGAGAGAGAGAGAGGGAGAGAGAGAGAGAGAGAGAGAGAGAGAGAGAGAGAGAGAGAGAGGGAGAGAGAGAGAAGAACACATGCTGCTGTTCAAGGTCATAGAGCTACTGTGTTTTCTCCAATCAGACAAGCGGCCGATGACAAAGAGGACTGGGAGGGATGAGGGCCTCAGGGCCTTGTCATCTTCAAAGATGAGGCTGGCAGAGGAGATTTCGAGCCTGCTGATGCTCTCCTCTATTCTTCAGTTTTGCAAATAAACAGCACGATGGGCCATGAGAGGCCACTGGCAACTCACTTATACTGTTTTCTTCTCTTCTGTTTTGCCTTTTGGCCTAGGAGGGGCACCTGTGACCCTGGCTCTGTTCTGCAGAGCTCACACATCCAAAGAGATGCCAAACTCAGACCTCAAAGTTTTGTTGTCTTTTAGAGCCCCCAGTGACTTAGGAATCTGCTCAGAATGTAAGATATTGGAAGATTCTACAGCATATGGAAAAATTCAAATATCAAGCTACAAACCTAATATCATGAGAAAATAAACAGGATGCAAGAGGAAGAGCTATGGAAGCTTCTTGAAAGCAGGAAAGGTTTTCCTTCATTTTTTTTTTATCCCTGGTGCTTAATCCAAGAACATAGTATGGGACAAAGCAGGTGCACAATCAGTACTTGCCCATTATGTGAGCCAAAGGCTCATCAATATATTTGAGATTATCTCGGGGACTGGGGAGGAGTTTGTTTCTCAAAGTGTTCTCACTTTGTAGTGATAAAATAAAGGACAGATCCTATTTTTGCATCCGATAGATCCAATGGATCCCACCTTTTACTTTCTGATCTTGGCTCCATAAACTTACCAAATAATCCATCAACAAGCATTTATGAAGCTCCTAGTGGTAGAATACAAAGAAAAAAGAAATTGTCATTGGGGAATCTCTATTCGACCTGGAAAGATAACATGCAAATAATTAACACTAACAAAAATAATGATAATGCATATATAAATATGTGCACTATATGTGTGTACATGTGTGTGTATAGAGGTATGTATCTATGTGTATATACATATGTGTATGGGTATATAGAATAGAAAATGATTTGAAGAGGTAAGTCCTTTCCCACACTGTATCAGTGATACTATAATTTAGGTTTGTCACCATTGAAAATAGAGGGTTTGATGTGCTTTTCTGGACAGTTGCTATGCCAGAAGCACCTGATACTGATGAAATTAATAATCATTGATTAAACAATCAGAGGAACACAGTCTCACATGAGACAGAGCTGAGTTTCAATTCAGGGAATGTGTGTTTCCTCTTGGGTTCTACTCCTGGGTGATGTTGGTAAAAGTATTTGCCATCTCTCATACTCAGTATCCTCATTCATAAAACAAAGGGTCAGATGCGATGATAGTAACATATAGGATAGGGGTCATTGTGTGGCTCAAAGAAAAGTGGAATACACATCTCTAGCCTCTTCTCCCCTAACCCTTTTGCAAAGGAGATTTTAATTCTTGCCAAGAGGGGAAGTAAAACATTGGGGTCAGAGGCTACCATTTTGCTCTCCTCAGAAAAAGGGACCGCTCAGATGACATTTACATCTATCTACTCTCTTAAATATTGTTAGTCAAGAGGACATGATCAGGCTCAAACTAACTTCTGATTACTTTGTCATAATTATTGGGGAAAAGAAGGATCCTAAGGTTTATTTCCAAGGCTTGACACTTTTCATACCAAATACCAGTTCCACAATGAACACACATATGAGTAGTGAAGAAACTGATTTATCTAAATAATAGCAAAAGTGAAATCAAGGAAGGTATACATGGAATATCCATACCAGATGATACAGAATGAAAGAGCTCTCCCACCAGGAGCAAAATAGCTCAGCTCAATCAAGAGAGAGTCCTCAATTTTATCCAAAAGGAAACTCCGCAAAATTTTTACAGTATCAAACTAGAGATAGGGACATGATGTAAACTGCCGGGTCCACTCACATCTTTCCAGAGTCTTTCTTAAGCAAGCTGAAGTGGAGTTGATCCCTTTCCATATTCCTTCCCGAAGCTGGAAGCCAGGAGCACCTGAAACAGCTTGATACTTGAAGAGTCTCACAGGAGACTTGAAGCTAGAAGAGTCCCAAAGAGGACCAAAGAAGGTTGAAACTCTTCCACGCTGCCCATCTCTGCCCTGCCCCTCATACAGAGCAAAATATTTATCTTCACTAAGAAGGAGGGAATCCCATACCAACTGGCCTTGGAACAGAGACCACACTACTTGTTTCTATTTTTGTAAAACTCAAAAGTCAAGTCTCTTTATTTTTAATCTCCAAGCCAAGCACATCCTCAATAAACATTAATTGAACTATGTGATGAGCTGATACATCTTTTCAGACACAATTTGTTCCTTGCCCCTCTCCCACTCCTTCATTCGCATTCTAGACATGTAATGTCCTCGTAGGCCAGAAGTGTTGGTAGAAAAGACTGAAAACCCAGTCCCACACAGCATGAGTTTTGACACCTTTGTCACCTTTTCCTGTAAAAGTTACTGCATTTAACTTCACATTTTAATAAAGGAATCAAAGTCACCACATACAGTCAATTAATGCAGAGGCAAATTCTGTTAAATATTGTTGAAAGGAAGCTGTTCCCTCTAAAAAAAATATTTGTAGGTAAAAATGCTTTCTTTCCCTTTTTTTCAGAGTGGAGTATGTAACTGGATGCTTCCTCCCTTCTTGTGGTTTGTAATGGAAAGGTAAGGTTCCACTACTACGCCGTTGGTTTCCAATTATATTTTATATTTTATGCTTCCTTTCCCCCCAAAAGTACCATTGCGAATACCACTTCTGAATTCTGTTTCTGCTCCTCTGACAGTCTCATCCCTACTTTTGCTTCATATTCCATTTTTTTAATTTCTCCTCTATCAGATCCTTAAAGGGTATCCTGATTTTTCTTCTCAGAGCTCCTTTTTAATTAAATTTAATCATAATGAGATTTTTTTTCTTAAAAATAGAATGTGTTTTTATCATAAGATGAAAAATAGCCATTTACCTGGAGAACGAGTTATGTTTTATCAGATGTTTGAAACAGGAAAAATGGAATTTGAGAAAACTTCTCTTTTCTCACTTACTTTCATCATCAATTGTCTATATATTTTAAGGAAACAAATAATAACTGACATTTATATCACATGTTAAACTCTGCAAAGACTTTTATATAAATTCCTTATCCCATCTGAACCTCACAACTTCATCAGACAGCCACTGGGGGCAATAGAGTTCCTATTGGACTGATGAAACTACTAGGGCTTAAAGAAATGAAATTAATTCCCCATGGACACTATCTACAGTCAATAAACATTTATTGAGGAAGAGCCTACTATGTACTAGGCACTGTACACTAAAGGCATATTATCATCACCATCAATAAGGATATATTATACATTCACTAGGGGTCAGGCATTGTGTTAAATCTAAGGCTATGAAGACAGGTCAAAAGAACCTCATATTCAAATGGGGTAGATAACCTAAAAACAATTATGGACATACAAGTTCATACATAGTACATGGAAGGCAATCTCAGAGGGAATGCAATAGCTCTAGGGAATTCCAGGAATGGTCTCTTACAAAAGATGAATTTGAGCTGGAATTTGAAGGAGCCAGGGAAGGCAGGAGGCAGAAGTGAGTGGAAAGCTCATCCCAGGCATGGGGGACAACTAGTATAAAAATAAAAAGTTTGGGGATACACTGTTTTGTCTAAAGAACTGCCATAGGCCACTGACACTGGATCATAGATATATAGAAGGGAATAAATATGAGAAGACTGGAAACATAGGACAGGCCTAGCATATGAGGGGAGATTAAAAGCCAAATATAGGATGTTATATTTTATTCCAGAATTTTTTGAGCAGGTTGGTGTGGAAGAACATGGGGTCAGACCTGCACATTACAAAAATTCCCTTTGGTAGCTGAGTAAAAGATGGAATGGAATGGGGAGTGAAATGAAGGAAGGAGACCAACCAGAAGACTATGGCAATATTCCAGGTGTGAGATGATGAGGACCTACACTGCAGTAGCAGCTATATGAGGGCAGAGGTGATGTATAGAGGAAATTTTTTTAGATACAAATGACAAGATTTTGTGTCAGATTTCTTTTTTTGGGGTGAATGAGAGTAAAGAGTAAAGGATGACATCGAGATTATGAGCTCAGGTGACTGGGATAATGAGAGTGCCCTTATTAGTAAAAGGGAAATTCAGGAGGAAGGAGGTATTTTTCAGGGGGATAATGAATTACGTTTTGAATATATTGAGTTTTGAGAAGTTAATGGACATGCAATTGAGATATCCAAGAGATAATTTGTGATCTTCAATCTTATATATCCACTTATAGGTAAGGAATGAAGTTAGAGTTGGATAAATAGGCCTGAAAATCCTCCATATAGGAATCAAATGAGATGAATCCATAATAGCAATGAATAGTTAATATGATGAAGCCACAGAGGCTAAGGAGATCAGCAAGTAGTATAGAGAGGGAAGAGAAGAAAGTTAAGGATAGAACTCTAGAACCACCCATAGTTAGTATTTCAAACTAATGGATGGAGGAGCCAAGAGGGATATGTCGTGAAATCCTGGACAGAAGAGAGGATCAAGGAGAAGAGGGTGGTTGACAGTTCTCAAGTTTGTAGACGTCAAGTTGTATGAAGGTTGAGATAAGACCATTGGGTTTTCTGTAAGAACATTCATAACTTTAAAGGTGAGGCAGACAAGCCCAACTCAAAAGTGTTTTGGAAGGAGTGAAAGGTGAGAAAGTCAAGGAACTGACTGTAGAAGACTTTCTTAAGGAGTTTAATCACAAAAGTGAAGAAGGATAATAAGTTAGTGGCAATGGTCAAAGCAAGTGAGGAATAGAGGAGACAAAGGTATACCTGGAGGAGAGAAGCAGCCTTCTAATCCTCTATAGGGAAAGACTGAAGAGTAGGGAAATAGTATAATATAATAGGGAGGCACTGTGCTGTAGAACAGAGAAAATAACATCACTTATTTATGTAGGTTTTGCTTGTTACTTGGCAACAAGGTCACAATTACCTGTGAAAAAGGGGTGAACTAGGAGTCATTGCAGGGAAGTACGTAAATGATGTGAAATGAGGAAAAGAGAAGAAGGTTTTTGACAAATAGGCTCATTTTTCCATGAAATATGAGTCTAAATCCTCTGCTTAGAGAGTGGTCATGTATCTATTAAAGGGTTGATGAGACACTGCTTTAAGGAGAGATAAACATATTAGCAATAGCCATTGTGATGAGTGGGATAGTGAATCATTTATTATTATTAATATTCAGTTGTTTAGTTATGCCCAACTCTTCATGCTCCTCTGGATTTTCTTTGCAAAGATACTAGGGTGCTTTATCATTCCTTCTCCAGTGTATTAAGGCAAACAAGTTACTGTGTCACAAGGCAGCCACTCTCCATATCCAACTTCATGGCCAGTAGTGACACAGTCACATGAGCCTGAGTCTAGATTTGAACTCAGGTCTTTCATTACTCCAGGTCCAGTGCTCTATCCACTACGTCAGCTTGCTATCTCTAGGAAGTCATTTCCAGGGGTATGAAAGAGTTACCTTGCTGCAGTTGAGCTTATGTAACGGGAAACGTAGCGGACCCAATGAACATGGTTTTTCTTATGAAAATACTGTACAGTTAAACTAGTTCACCAAAGAATCAAGCAAAATAGGGAAGGGAGGAGAGTATAGTCAGTACAGAGGTGGTGGTCTGGGGAAAAAACTAAATGATTCAGGGATTGGAGAGCACAATAATGGAGAATATGATTATGGATCATGATTCAGGGGGAAAATAAAAAAGAGAAGAAATTTCACTATTAATACACTGGAAGTATGACACTTGTGAGTGATGGCTAACTCAGGAATATAACCATCTCTGTTTATGGCTAAATGAATGAGAAAATGAGATGATTAAATGAAAACTGGTTAGGAGAGATAAATAGTTGAGGATTGGGAGGTTTGGGTGTTTGAAAGAATATAAACATGTATGCTGAAATCCCCTGCTCTAAGGACAAGGGTTGGGGAAGAGAGAAAGTCTGTGAGTTGGTCACTAAAATCATTTATAAGAAAGGAAGGAGAATATCCTGGAGACCATAAAGTGACAGATATGTATTGATTGTACCTCAAAGGAAGAGAAGTTAATGATTTTGGAAGAGTAATGCAGTGGGGAAGATTAGCATTTGATAGAATAAGCATTCAAGAGATTCTAAGAAGATGGCTGTATAGAGTTGAACTGGTTCATTAGGGGGTCCAGATGAGAAGACAAGAGGAGGGGAGGGGAGGGGAGAAGAGGGGAGAATATGACCAGTTCACAGAAAAAAATGAAGGGTTAGGGTTTGGAGATTATGGTTAGGACTAAAAGCAAGGCTTGGAGGTGCAAGACAGATGAGAGGTAGAATGACAAGAGATCATGATTAGACAAATGAATTTAAGAGTTCCTAAACATGGATGTGGAAAACTTGTGGGTGATAGCAAAACCAAAAGCATGGTTATCTCTGTGTAGCTAAAGTGTAGCAGAAGATTAGGTCATAGGAAATGAATGATTGAGGGAGTATTAATATGTATGTTGTTTTCCTTTAGTATGAGGGCAGGAGACTGGGCAAAGAAAAAGACTGAGTCATGCTCTAAATTCATCGAGAAAGGAATTATAGTTTCCTGGGGATTGACAGACAAGAATTGAGAAAGGAATTGTAGTTTCCTGGGGATTGACAGACAAGAATTTTGATTGAGTGATGCATTTTGGATTGAATGAATCTCAAAGGAGATCACTCAAGTAATTGTGGTAGTAAGAGTCTGGAAGTGATACTCTGGAACAAGTCATACTTCTCGTCTGTCCATGACCAGTGTTTGAGGGAGTACAAGAGAAAGTACAGCCAAAATTGAAAAGGGTTGACATTGGTATCAGGAAGGAACCAGGTCTTAAGAGAGAGTCAGAAGGTGGAGAAAATTGGGAAGGAAAAAGGTTAAGATGAAAGAAATCTTATTAACTATGGAGCATTCATTCTAGAGAATGAACAGTGGAAAAGTTGGGAAGACTTGTAATGGGATATTGTTAGATGGAAGAAAGAAATTAGGAAATGGAGACAGAGAATTGTGTTTGTACAAAAGGATCCAGGAATGATAGATTCCTTAGCTGAGGAATAGTGGAAGACAAGGTCAGAGTAGACTAACCACTGATGAGTGAATTCAGGCAAAGTTTCAGCAGTTAAAGAGGTTTATTGAGGGAGACAAGTGATTAGATAATTCAAGGCAGCTACTCTTAATATCCAACCTCATGGCCAGTAGTGATGCTGAGCCCTGTGAGGATCAAGAGGTCTGACCCATAACAAGCATGCAAAGGTATGGCCTGGGAAGTGTGGGTGCAGGAGATTAAGAATGGATAATTTGGGGTAGATCTGATCTGAGAATTGCTTCTGGAGAAGTCCTAATGCAAAAAGAGGCCATTGCCCAGTGGTCTGGATCTGGAGATGGCACAGGGCTTCCTGGGAGATTTCCAGGGAAGAGACAGAGGCCACAGGTGGGTGGTCTAAATCTAAGCAGATACAGCACTTTCTGAGAAGTCTAAGGGTCACACAGCTGGTAAGTGACAGAGGTAGTTTTTGAACTTAGGTTTTTCTGCCATCCAGTGTAGCACAATGTCAGTAATAAGATGTTGCCTGCTAGTGAAGGTCCAAGATTTAAATAACCTAAGAGATGAGCTCCACATCAGTGGATATCTTTGAACAGAGGTTGGATGACTATTTGTTGGTGATTTTAAAGTGGAAATTCTGTTTCCTTTACTAGAATAGACTAGCTGGCCACTGAGGTCTCTTCCAACTTTGAGATTCAATGACTTCTTATTGCTTCAGAAATATTGTATTCCACAGGTAGGTCTTAATCTGCACATCGTGCATTGGGACTACCACTAACCTAGGAGTCTCAGGACTGGAATTTTAATTCCATATCTGCCATTTACTACCCATGTTACCTTAGGCAACTTTCTTGAACTCTCTGGGCTTCCTCTGTCAAATGTGGGGGTTGGATTCGATTACCTCGAAGGTACTTCCCTGCTTTACATTTGAGTCTGTGGCCCTACAGAATCCCTGGAACACCAAGTTCAGGGACACACCCTCTCCCTTTCATAATACTATTATATGTACAATAAATAAATTGACCTTACATTGAAGAATTCAAAGTCATAGCAATAAACACCAATGTAAAACTCAAGTCAGCGTTAGGTATTTATAGTGCGAAGCAATTAACATGATTTGCAATAATCATGGTCTATATGCTGTGTTCATTTTCCATCAAGAATTGAACATAATCATTCATGCCCCTTTTGTGTCATAAAAATAGGTAATGCCACTGACTGTTTTAGGGAAGACAATCCTGAAAGATCACTTTCGAAGAAAAGAACTTGGAGGAATTTTTAAGGAAAAAATATCTTTGAAGGTCATCATTTCTTACTTATGTAGAATAGTTCTACATGAGTCCAACATTAGTGTATGCAAAATATTTTTGTTTCCGGAAGGGGATACCTTTGTGTCTCTATATGGCTTTATAAAAATCTTGAATTTTCTACACTTTGTAATCTACATTGATAAACTGTTTTACACGATTTTATTGGAAATCCAGTATTTCATCTGTGATATGCTTCATAAATTCTACTCCTAATGAAAATTGCAAAGGGTCAAAAATGCCCTCTAACTTCCCTCATCCAGAGTTCCCTCCATCAAATGAAAGCATTGGACAAGAAATCCCTTCTTACTCTCCATCTAGTATCTCATGAGTCTCTTTGTTCAATATCAGGGCAGCTGGTGTTCCTCAGAAAATAGTCATCTCAGTGAAGCCGGGAGAGAGAAAAGCATCTGCGAATGGTCCACACGCCAAAGTCATCTGGGACCTTAGGCAGTTATCTGGATGGAGCACATCAACTCTTCTTCCCCCATTCTATATATACTCAGTGAATGGAAATTCTCAACAATGAAGAAATAATGTCTCCAATGCTTGAGGAGAGTAAAGAAATACATTTTCATTTTTTTAAAATCTCTTTTGAAATATGTAGGAGGACCATTTTCTCAGGGAGTGTCAGTGAAAATAAAGTCAGAACAAATAAAAAAAATCTTATTAAATATATACAATAAAGCTCCTGCAAATTAGGTTTCAGAATAAGATCAGAAGGAGAACAGGATAATTGAAGACTACATTTCTCCATAGGAATGAGTAAAGATTTTCATTTACTAAAGAAGCTCTGAACTCCAGGAAGCTAATTGAACCCAAGGTGCAATAAGGGAAGAAGATGGCCTCCCTCAGAGGTCTTTGGGGAATCCCTTCGAGATTCGGTTTGTTTTGTTTTATTATCACTAAACTAATCCTTGCTGGTAAAAACTTTCAAATAAGGTAGCGTGACTCAATGATATGAATTTACATTCTGCAAAATGATTTCAATGGAGCCTCCCACAACAAGGAATTAAACTTTGAAGCCAAATTATTTTCCCTGTATGAAATCAAGAAAATGATTTCCTTTTAAATGAAAACTGCCTCAGTCAATGAAAGCAATTCAAGAGAGGTTTTTTGGGGGTAACCAGAGCCATACTACAGAATTCAAGAGGGAAGGGCTCCCTTTGTTTGCTCATTTGCTTTGTTATGTTAATGAGGAAAAGTATTCTAGGCTTTAGTGGAAAGTCATTCATCACTCATCTTCTCTTACGATAGATCATTACTATCTATCAAAATATACAAATATGCATATGCACATATATGATGCATGTATAGATATAGGCATGTGTATAAACATACATATATGTATGTGTGTATGTGTGTGTGTGTGTGTGTGTGTGTGTGTGTGTGTAATGAAAGTGTTAAATTCTCTGATGAATGCTAAGGTTGTCTTTGTTCCAGCTGTAAAGTTGGAGGCTGAACAGTATCCTAGAATCCCTGATATTATAGGATCATTGATGTAAAGGGGAAAGAGAAGTTACAGGTTATCTGGTCCAAGTCTCACATTTTTCAGAAGAAGAAACTGAAACCCAGAGTAGTCAAGTGTCTTTCATAAGGTCACACAGAATCAGAATTCAAACCTGGGTTCTCTGCCTCCAGATTCATCATGTCACTTGCCAAGCAGACCTCTTTCCCTTAAAAGTGACCAAGAATCTACCTAGTCCAGTCCACAACTGAATAAAGATGAATACTTAATGACTGTTCATCTAATTTATGATTGAAGAGAGGGAACCTATGCCTTTTTTCTCTCTGTGAATATCCCCAGCAAACTCACCTAAAACAAAGAAGCTGGAAATGCCAACGTATTCTCTCTCTTTCTTCCATGGGTATCACTAGTGCAGATTGTAATGTTAATATTACGTGTGCTTATGTACCTTCTCAGGTGTTAGGAGGCCACTTGGCTGGCTAAGGCTATTCTGAGATGGTGATAATGATAATGTGTGGAAAGAGATCACAAATTTGAAGTCAAAGGATTTGGTTTCAAATCCTGACTCTAATACTTAAAACACGTGTGACCTTAACTGGTCTCACTGACCTCTGAGATCTCTTCCAGCTGCAGACCTATGACCCTATTATGATAAATTTTGTCATTAAGATCTAGCTCCTACTATGTCTCTGATATGTGAGTTATTCTGACACTGCCTCATCATCTAACAGTGCATAAAAGAGTCATATATAGACATATATATATATATATATACATGTGTATATATATATATATATATATATATATATATATATAAAACAATAGGGACTAAAGCAAGGGTAATGGTTACTTCTAAATCAAGTAATGGCCTTTCTCAAGGATGCCTGCTTCATTTTATTGGCAATTTTCTTTGTTTGGTGGTCATTGTGGATTTTTCTCCAGATGTTTATAGGATTTTTTTCCCTCTCTTCAATAGTTCTCAAAGTATCCTCATGGCTCCAATTATGAGCATCATATATATCATAGGTATCAACCATGCCACCTCCTGGCTATAAGCCAGTCCACTCCAGAGGAAGGTAGAACCAGATAAAAATGTAATTGGGAGATATTTAAAAAAATAAGTAATAATACAATAGAACATAGATAATGGTAATTGGTGGGTTTTCTCAATCATATGTAGCTCATACGGTTCTTTATGTACAGTTTATTGGCTCCTGTTTCTATGTGATACCACTGAAGCAGATACTTCATAGCTCCTCTATTATATTGCCAATTGCCTGCTAGACACCCCTTTCTGGCCAAGGAAGGCAGAAAGATTTAGTGAAAAGAGCTCTGGACTGAATCCAAAATCTTGGAATGCTAGACATAGGAGTGAAAGGGATTTCAGAGGTCATTGAGTTCAATCTCTTCCGTTTTTAGATCTGGAAACTGAGACAGAGAGAGGGTAAGTGAATTCCAACTTGAACCCAAGGCCACAGAGGCAATATAGAAGGTGGGATTTGAGCCTGTGTCCACTGACTCCTATTCTAACGATCTATTTCATGATGCCCCCCTTTGTTCAAGTCATGATTCTGATACTTACTGATTACCTGACCGGAGACAACATATTTTGTCTCTCTAAGATGTTTTCTCTCCATTTGTCTGGTAGAAATTATAATAATACTTTACTACCTACTTCACATGGTCATTGTGAGAAATTTTAGAATGATTCCTGTGGAACTGACCAGTTAAGTCCTGAAGAAAAGTCATGCAGCCATCATATGTTGGAAACAGCATCTGAGATCAGGGTTTCCTAAGGTCAAAGCTGGCTCTTGAGCCCTGTATCATACTTCTTATGAAGAACTTAGCCATCCTTTAGGAAGTATAGGCTTCTAGAAGACAAGGCTTGTGCTGGACATTTGGTCTTTGTGTTTTCAAATGTTTTATACATAGTAGGCTCTTGATAAAAATAATTGTTTGATTAGGGGAAAAAAATTTCCATATCTCTTCCTCTTATCCTAAAAAAAATAATGGACAATCCAACCCTGTCATGTAGTTTATTAGTAGAACAGGTGATCTCAGAGTCTATACACACTCCAAGATAGTTCACAAAGTACCCTGAGCAGTGCTACAAATGAAATGTTTCCACTAGTATTTCCCAAGCAATGTTGAAACAGCTTAGGAAGTACATTATACCAAGATACAAAATGTCTGTCACATATATGCATGATGGTTAATGTGTGTGTGTGTGTGTGTATGTGTGTGTTGGAGAGGTATTTGTGTGGTTTGGTATAAACTGATATACTGATATATGTTTTCTGCATAAAACTCCCCCCGCCCCAAAAGAAATATTGTACAATGTCCGGGAAGAGACTAGAAATTAGAAGAATTTGGTCTGTCATTCTACATTGAAAAGACTAAGTACATGAAGGACGTCTACTGTCCATATTTCAATAATATTTCAAGGGATATAGATAATAACACACTGAGACTCTCCAACAATATGCGTATCTGAGTTAGACAGAACAGAGGGATGAGTTGGACCCAGAGCTGAATGGTAAAAGGGGAACAGGAGGGATTGCTTTAGGGAAATGGCCCCAAGCTTCCCATAAAAGCAAAGGCTGATATTTTTAATACTACATCTCACAGTAATTACTATATGGAAATTAGACAGAAGTACTACAGCTTCTGAAGAACTAAGTATAAGAATCACATAGGACTCAATGGGGAGTCACATGGTACAATCATGCTGAAACCTATAACCAACCAGGAATTCTGATGAATAAATGTAAGTGTAGAAAACTCGCAAATGGATAAAATCATAGATCCACAGAACTATATGTAGAGATGTCTCTCCTAGAAAAATGTAAGCATCAATGTGGGTACCACCTCACTCTTACATGATCAGTGGCTTGCAGTTACTGGCCATTTAATAAATGCCTGTGGATTGATTAATAGATATTTTCCTTTTTCTGTGAATCACAGATTCAAAGTTGGTAGAAATACATTAAATATCTTGTTTAAGATTATCAAAGCTAAAAATAATTACTTGGGAATTCATTTGCAATATAAAAATATTATTATTAGACATCTTCATTATTTATAAATGTCATTGAAATGTTGATTATAATATTTTCACCTACTAGCAATGCTGGATGATTAAGGAAGCAGACTCGGATTAAAGAAATTAGGGAAAGAAAGAGTGTTAATGAAATGTTTAAAAATATAGTAAAGGATCAGAAAAAAATACAGAAGAGGAAAGAGATGAGCAGGGCAGTGTGGGTACTATCCTGTTAAATTTAATACACACACACACACACACACACACAGAAAAGAAACAAGCTCTACTAATTTTATACAAACTTTACTTTTTTCTTTTCTTCGTATATTGAGTATTCATGCTATGTATATAGATAGATAGATAGATACATACATATATAATGTTCATAATAAAAAGAAAAAAGAAGCAATTCTGGACTTCCAAGAGAGCTTTGAAAAACTTTGATATAATACATAATATATATAATATAAAACTTTGATATAATATAATACAGTTTGAAATAGTTCCCTTATTTGGAAATTTTCTTATTTTCCTTGAAAAAGACAGTCCATTACTCAAATCTGAGTATTTTTAAGAATTGTTCCCCACATAGGGAATGCTCTCCCTCCTCACCTTTGTCTCCTGGTTTCCCAGGCTTCCTTCAAATCCAAGCGAAAATCCCATCTTCCAGTTCCTGATCTTTCCCAATTCTAGTGCCCTTCCTCTGTTGATTATTTCAGAGTCACCCTGCATAAAGTTTTTATACATAGTTTTTGTTTTTTGTTTTTTTATTGTCTCCTCCCATTAAATAATGAGCTCCTGGAGGACAGGTACTATCTTTTACCTTTCTCCATATCCTTAGCACTGCCTCACTCAAATCCAACTCCCCTGGACGTGTATGTATACATAGACATATGTGTGTATATATATGCCTCTAGAGAGATGTAGATATAACCTGTTAATGATTCAAACTATTCAAAGTATTAAGTTGAGAATATGATTAAAAATTCTCTGTGCTGGTTTTTAAAATCCTGATTTAGCATGAATGGCCTGAACTTGCATTACATTTTAATCCAGCCTTTATGAACTGCACATCTAATTGATCCCCCACTAATAATAATCATATCATTTCTTTTGCAGGAACAAGTGCTCCAGATATGTTTCTTCCTCTTTTCTTTCTAAGTCTGCCAAATGAAGCCCTACAGTCTCTATCTCTCTGAATAGGAGTGACAGATTGACAGCTGTTGTCAGCAAAAACCCTAATGATGGAGAGATTTGTTTGTCTTCTAATGGAATTCAATAAGGCATAAAGGAGAGACAAAGCAGGAGTGTCTGCAGCTTGTGGAAGCCTTTGGCAAATCATCATTGTTTGAAAGATGGAAAACCCTCACACGATCTGATTGAGACTCAAAACCTACATTCTACACTAGGGTGGTTTTAAAACTCAGTCAATAGCTTAGTTATGTCTTGTTGCACCAAGAAAAAAAAAAGATAACTATTTCAGTTTCAACTATGAAGCTAAGGACTTCATAAAAGATCTTAGGTCAAGTATAGCTTTAAAATGGGATAAGAATCCCTCTGGAGGGTCTGCTGTCTTTTCCTTTCCCTGACACTGTGAAACTCTGCTATTAGCATCTTCTCAGCAGTACACAGCTCAAACTTGCTGTCAGTGTTTCCACCCACAGCACAATCTCCTCTCCCTCCTACCTTGAATGAACTCTCCAGAGAATATGACACACTGCGTATTCCTTTGGGTACCCTCTTTTGCTGAGTGTGGCCAAGCAGAAACTGGCCGGCTTAGTAAAAAACAACCCCTTCCATTAATCAGCCAGTTACTAGCGCTCTTCCAAAGCGTTCTTGCTATCAGCTGTCATTCAAAGCCACATAGCTTGAAAGGCTTCCCTGTGGTATCTTTTCATCCATCTGTCTGGTCACTGAAATGGACTTTCATGGCTTCCAGCTGTACATGTGTTGTCTTTAAATAGGGCATTTGCGTAGCAAGGGATCCCAGTGACCTATACCAAGGTATTGCATGCTGAGATAGCCAAGTCATTGCATTTCATTCCTTCTGTCATGGATGGCTGATGAGTGTCATCCATCAACCTTCTAGCCACTGGGGCTTCAGTGTATTTAATAACAGCAAGTTCTAATTGTGAACAGAATGCCAGCTCTCCCTTTTGCCTTCTACGCAATTATTGACATCAGCAAGATCTGTTTCACAAACAGATTTGTATCATGCATGCTTAGAGAAGTAGTTAATGAGGCTATTCATTGTCCAGATTTGACTAATTGATATGCTGGGAAACTGCCTAGGAACTAGTGTGTGCTTTGAAATGAAACAAGTGAAGAAATAGATCAAAATAAATAAAAAGTTTAAAAATAATACTAACGTCCAAAGACATGCTTGCATTCCTACTGGTTCCGGTTGTACCAGTACAAGACAGATGACTGCCAGTAGGCATTTGAAATAACTTTGTGGCCTGGGCAAACATCACAAACTACAGTTAAGGGGAAATGTATACAGTTCCATGGTGGTACAGAAAGGGGTAAGGGAAGGATTTCAAACTACTCTGAAACCTGGCAGTTTTCACATTTTTGACTCAGTATTCTTACTTACTAGATGAGATATTCTATTGCTTCCAAACTGATAAGAAATAGTGTTGCTACTGCCTCCTCAATTTGCTGCTTTCTAAATTTATCATCATGGTCAAAAGCCTTCCTTACTCTGTCCTAAAGATGTATCTGACAGGAAGTATTGTGGGGGGATATACACTATTTTATCATCATCCCTCCATCTTCCACAATGGCCCTGCATCTGACTGGTTACATACACAGTCTAGTCTCTTCCCAATTCTCTCTTCCCAATAGAGTAAAAACTTCTTGAAGACAAGAACTCATTCATTTTAGTCTATCCCCTGAGTGCCAGGAGTGATGTCAACATAATTGGTACCAATGAAATACTTATTGAATTGATTTGGATTGACTCAGACATAGGAAAGTTGCTGGAGGTCCTGGAGGATTTGCCGTCTTCCAGGACGAGTAGGCTGCCCAAGTGATTTTAGAAAACAAAGTTCTACAGAAACCCTGAACCTTTGCTCTGATACATCCATTAGGATAACTTCATTTCTCTACAGAACAAATTTTTGTGAGGACCTAAATATTGTTTGTGGAACATGTAGTGATGAGAATCGTATTGTGATACAATTCATTTGAACTTCTTTTTTCTGTCTTATGTCAAAGATTCTGAACCAGCACATTGGAATATAAAATCCATTGCTAGTAAAAGGATAAATTTAATCCAATTACTACTGCCCCCTACATGTTGGCAGATAAGGTGGGGCTGCTGGCAGTGCCAACCACTATCATAGGCCCAGAATTTACTAATCAATAACCATCCTTTCAGTTTCATTTGCCCTCTAAAATACATGTTTTAACTACAATTCTGGAGGGTTAACTATGCAAGAGAATTTATATTTCTATCATAAATATTTAAAGATAAAAAGGAATATCTAATTACTTTTACAAGTAAAATAAATTTCATTTGTTTTAAACATGATATTGAATATGAATTCTATGTGTGTGTGCATGTGCGTGTGTGCATGTGTGTGTGTGTGTGTGTGTGTGTGTGTGTGTGTGTGTGTGTGTGTACTCAGTTTCCATTTTCCTAGCCAAGTTATTTTATGGCAGAAAAGGAAATTTTTCACAATCTTTTCCAGTTCTTTCCAAAACTAAAAGGAAACTAAGAAACTTGCTCTTTTTCCTTTCTTTCTTTTTTCTTCCTTTTTCTTTCTTCCTTTCCTTCCTTCTTTCTTTGTCTTTTTTCCTTTCTTTCCTTCTTTCTTTCTTCCTTTGGAAATGGAGATCTGAGCTTTGTGTGATAGCACAGGGACAGGGGTGAATGGAAGAAATTGTTAGAAAGGAATAAGAAATGCAAAGGAAATACTTCTTTTTGTTCTGATTCATTGAAGATATCACAAAGCAGTCCATCTGTACAAATATAAAATATGACCTGCTATTAAAAGAACCAAGGTCAGTGAGGTCTGGCCATGCAAGTTCAAGTTCCCTCAGGTCTATTCAGCCTTTCCCAAGAACTTTTTCTACAAAGAATTGAAGAAAAAAAGTTGAGTCACTAAAGTCCTTCATTAAACTATTTACATTTGTTTACCTGAATCATATAGAAATAGATATTAATATAGCTATACTATATCCTCATATTAATGAGGATACTGTATTTTTATTATGAACTATATATATATTTTATATTCATAGACATGGACAATTATATTTACCTATACGTTTACATCTATCTATATCCATCTATCTATCTATCTATCTATCTATCTATCTATCTATCTATCTATCTATCCATCTATCCATCTATCCATCTATCTATCTCTATCTGTCTATCTGTCTGTCTATCTATCATCTATCTATCAATATCTATCTACATCTATCTATGCATCTATCCTCATATCCATATTTTCCTGCAGTTTGTTTGGGCAAACCAAAGGCCACCTCCCTTCAGACACTTGACTAGCTTTCTCATGAATAATACATTTCCACTGGATCATCTCTCTCAGGTCTCAAGTGAGTCCCTGCAGGATTGTAGCCATTTATGTATTCATGTTCTTCAAAGTCTTTGGTAGCTCAGTAAGTCATAACTGGCTTAATTCCCTCCACATGCTTCATATTATTACTTTGCACAGAGCTCTTCTTGTAGCCAGAAGGTTCTCTACAAAATAAAGTATATCTGAGGAAGCTGAGTACAAGTGAGGCAAACCAGTCCTTGAAATTCCCATGTGGCAATAATATTTCTGAAGGACACATTCTTCAAAAAATGATGAAACCATGCATTTTGACTGGGTCCATCAAAGCTAGATAGACTACAGTTTATATGCTAACTGGTATTTTTGGTTTCTGTATATTCAATCAAGGGCTTTTTTAGTTCATTGAAATGAACACAGATGGTTCTTGATTGGCATCCCAATTATCATGATTATCACCAAACATGGTCAGCTAGGTGATACAGAGGATAGAGAGCAAGGCCTGGAGTCAGGAAGGCTCATCTTCCTAAGTTCAAATATGGCCTTAGACACTGGCTGTGTGACCCTGGGCAAGTCACTTAACCCCATTTCCCTCAGTTACTCATCTTCCAAATGAGCTGGAGAAGGAAATGGCAAACGACTCTATTATCTTTACCACAAAAACCCCAAATGGGTTCAGGAAGTGCTGAAACACTACTGAAACAACTGAACAATGATTCCTGAATACAGGTTATATTCAAGGCATTTTACTAGGTACTAAAGAAACTAAAGATCTAAGTCTTAGTCCTTGCCCTCAAGGAATTTATATTCTAATGAGAATCAGTATTGGGTTTTGTTGTTCCTGATTCCAAGTGAGCTTCACATATCCAAAGAGATTCAACCCAAACATTCTGGAAATTCTTTCCCCATATATGTGCTCCAGTTAGGGTAATTTGCTGAGCTTTGTTTGTTAAGAGAAAAAAAGACAAACAGCAGAATTACAGAGTTCAGGAGCCATCAGATTCTAGAAATAAATTCTTCCATCTCCTTGTTCTACAGATAAAGAAACTGAGGCCCAAGGAAGTTAAATGCCATGCTCAGAGTTAAGTCAAAGTTTGTCCATTTATTCTTATCTTGGAACAGACATAACAGTCTCAACAAGAAAATACTTGATCCTCTTGTCAATTGGAGAGACATAGCAGATAAGGACCAAACAGACTGAACATTCAGTAGAATTCCTCATTTCCAGCATGAACCATATCATACCCCAAAGCAGCAAAAAGGAACTTAGGGGAAACAAAAAGCATGGAACCCAGTTAAACTAGTTTTTAAAAGCATTTTTAGATGAAAATGGAAATAGAAAAACAAATAAATATGGAATAAAACACTCATGGTGGTATTTCTTTAGCCATCTTTTCTTATCAGAAATGAAAATGACACTACATCCTGTGAATTCATCAATCTCTCTGTCTGACATACTGGATGAAGAAGTGGTCATTCCATTTGAAAAGAAGAGATCAGGCCTAGCCATTGAAAGGCATGCAGGAGAAACCCATGATAAACATAACACAATTTTAAAGGAATTCCAAGAATTAATGTTTATGATATTTCAGATATTGTGAAAAAAATCAATAAACAGAGATGATTAGAAAGATGGGATCAATATTACACAAATACCATTGTTGTTGATGTAATATTAAGATTAGATTGATTTGTATATCTTTAACAGAAATCTGAGAAAGGAACAACCTTGCTTTGCAACTATTTTATGAAACATATCACATCTTTGTGCTCATATATTTGATGCAAAGGTAGAGAATATCAGGTACTTTTGATGATTATTTTACCAAGAAACATATCTGACTTGACAAAGCAAAATACAAATTAAAGACTTTAAGACAAAATGTTTCAAATACATATATTCAATTTGCGTAAGACTGTATGAAAGTCACAAGCATAGAAAGATGTTGCTGATGGGTTCAACATCCAGTGAGGCATCAAATGAGGAGTCATGTTCTTTAAAGGTGTGTGCCAATGTAGTAGAGTAATGCTTTCAATAGTCCAGATGGAAAAGAGATTCTCCATGGACAGAAGGAATATTTCCTGGATAATCCAGCTGGTAAATTAGTCATAATACTTCAACAGAACCTCAGAATACCATGATACTTTCTCTGGGAGATCTATCTGCTCATTTAAACATCATGTTAATGGCTGCTTAGTTTTATGTACCATCCTAAAACTCGAGGATTTGTTTATGTCCTGGATACCTTTAATTTATCATTTTTTTAGTATAGTAGCCAGATAATTGAACTTGGAGTCAGAAAGAACTGGCCAAATCCTGATCCTGATAGTTACCATTTGTCTGACCACAGACAAATCATGATCCTCAGCCTCCTTGTCCATAAAATTGCCTTGACAATAATATCTGTAGTATTTAGGTCATGGGTAAAGGTTGAAGTGAGACAACAGAGACACTCCTAGCAATCACACAAGAAGAGCAATACACAGGAAGCCCCCAAAGTCTAAGTTGAGTTTTGTGCTATAACAGTTGATAGAATGGAGAGAGGAAGAGAGTGATCCATGTTACAAGTAAAAGTGTGAACCTTGCTCCTACATAGTGAGATCTCACACTGCTTTGCAAAACCAGAATTTACAGTGGAAGCTAATCAACCAGAAGAACAGACACTCCTGTCTCAGGGTCCAAGAAATAAAATCTTGGAGCTAGAAATAGACTTTCAAGATTTTCAGGTAACATGTTGTTATATGTGTATATGTGTATACATGTATGTATATGTATCCATGCATATATACATGCATATACACATTGTGTGGATGAGTGTATGTAAATGTATATATACGTGTGTGTTTATATGTGTAGATATACTGAAATATATGCAAAATATATAACAGCATATAATACATAATCATATATGTGTGCGTATAATAGTTCCATGTAGGAAGCTTTCACACACACATAATGAATACTCACATATTTCACATATAATATAATATACACTATATTGTATTATATTTATCATATAAGTGAAAACCTGTTAATGAAACCTTGAAAGTATATTTCTTGATTAATGTCAATATATGTGTGTGCATATACATATATATATATACATATACATATATATATACATATATATATATATATATATATTCAATACTTGTTAGAAATAGGCTGGACGTGAAGAGTTAGTAAATACGCTCCATGAGGGAGGGTGGAGGGAGGGAGTCTGCTAACTATTTCTCATCATCAGAGACATAGGCTTATGTAAATGCCATAACTGCAAGTGAAAGATCTCCCAAAAGAAGCATGATGCAGTGGAAAGAGCTGACCTCCCAACAGGATGATCTTTGACATCTACCAGGGCACTTGCTCTCACCTGTTAGTGATCTAGGCAAATCGGAAAACATGCTGGCCAGCAGTGGCGGAGCGAGCGACCTCCTCTGGAGCTTCCTTAAGTCCACAAATGTTCCTATAGCTATATCTAATATTAACCAATAAATTCATAGAATTAAAACTTTTTTGATGTTCTTTGCTCTTTCAGTGTTAATTAGCGGTCAAATTGCTGGCCATGTAGTGAAGGAGAGCCAAGTGCTAATATTCCTTCTGACACATGCTATATAATCCTAGACAAATCAGTAAATTTTCACTGACCTTGGTCTTAGAAATTGAGATGATAGTACTTACCTTACAGATCTGTCCTTCAACTCTAATAGTATCAAGTTTCTTAATCTCTGCAAGCTTTACATTGTTATACAGACATTGGTGATAAATAAACAGATAGAATACTCAATTCAGAGTCAGGAAACAGAGGTAGGTTTCCTGTGCAAGATTCTCCCTTGATTTTTCATAAAAAAATTTTTTGAGGTAATCAGAGTTCAGTGACTTCCAGGGTCATACAGCTACTAAGTGTCTGAGGCTGGATTTGAACTCAGGTCCTCTTGACTCCAGGGCCAGTGATCTGTATCACTGTGCCACTTAACTGTACCACTTCTGATAAAATCTTCAGATGAATTATTTTAATAATGCTCTTTATGAGTTTTCATATTTGTTAAGGTGGGAGTGGGTAGAATTAAAGGATGAAAGACAGAAAGATAGGAGAGAGAGAAAGAGCGAATAGAGAGAGAATAGAGGGGACAAGGGGGAAGGGAGACAAAGAGAAAAATGGATTTAGGGTATGTCTGAAAAGATAAAGATATAAATACAGATAAATATCTAGAGCTAGATCTCAGCAAAACCAGCCACAGCAATCAGTAGCATCAGTACCTATTATCTTGTATGTTCCTGTAATTGACTGAAGGATGCTTGCATAGTCTACAGAAGATGAGCCTATATCTGAATATTCCTATTAAATTACAAACAAAAGATCAGTTCATCTACATCATCAAAGACACTGAACATTAAACAAAAGAGTGGATTAGTGAGTTGTCACATGACTTTATCTGTGATGAATATGATGATGATGATGATATTCATTTATGTAACATTTTTAAAGTTTGCAAAATCCCTTACATATATTATATTGTGTGTTGCTCCAAACAGCCTTCTGAGATAAGTGCTCCTTTTCTCCTTATTTTATATATGTAGAAACTGAGACTGAGAGAGGTTGCATAACCAGTCCATAGGTACACTGCCAGCAAGTATCTGAGGTAGGATTTGAACTCATATATTCCTATGTATGATATCTCCTAGTTACATCAATTATGAAGATGAAAAGACTAAGGACAATAAGAAGAGCTGTTAGCTACCTCATACACTGAAGTTTGCAAAGCGTTTTACATACCTGGTCTCAAAATGATTTCAACAAAGCCTCTTATAAAATTGGGATCAAGGGTACCTTTGTGGAAAAGAAGTGGATGGGTGATAATGCAGTTAAACGCATTCAACTTTACAAGTACAGACATATGGGAGTAGAGGAGAAATCTGTGTCAAAAGACCTAGGGTTAGGTAGATGAGAAAGAGATGAATAGATGGCATTAGGGAGTGTTCAGCTAAGAGAGGAAATCATTTGGGGAAATGTGACAGAGGAAATGCCTTTGAAGATCTGAAAGTTATCAAATGGTACGAGGATTAAATTTCTTCTGTTTGGCCAGAAAGGGACAAAAACCAACCCAATTGCCTTCCTTAGTAGGGAGAAGTGGGGTTGAATGATACTGATTTGTCCATTTCTAGAGTGCTTCCTTGCTTAGTGAACATTTGTCAGGGATGTCATCCGGTGGGATTCTGGGTCAAGTATGGATTGCCCTAAAAGACGTTTGAGATCTCTTAGAAGACTGAAGTCCTGCAAATCTGTGACAGTGCTGACAGTTGAAAGGAAACTTATCTACAATTATACCCATGTCCTTCTCCTCCACTACTTGTCTTCCACATGGGGCTCTTTAGTGGTAGCAAATGAGAGTTTTCTCACTTCAAGTTCTGGTTTCACAGAAGAAATAAACAACTTCTTATGGAGACAGAATAGCATATCTTAATCAGTATCATGGATTCGAGAATTCAAGGGTGTCTGCCAATGTTTACCATAGCTGTAGATAATTATGAAAATGTAAAGAATGAAAATAAAATCTCAAATCTGGGCACTCAGAAATCACATCTAAAATTTTAAACTGCCCCCCCCCCAAACTCAATGTTTCCAATTCAATGTTTGCTGAAATATCGCAGCATGAATTGGAAGATAGACACTATTGAAAACAATCTCAAGTTTTGTTTCATTTCCTACTTAGTTGTTAATGGTCTTACATAATAAACTCTCTTTGTAATTATTACAACAGGATACAGTGAAAAATGTATTAGACCTGGAATTAGGAAGCCCTGGATTCAAATGCTACTTTGAATGCTATTATGATCAAGAGCAATTATACACAGAACCATGTGAGGTCCCTTTGTTTCCATTTCTCCTCTTTCTCTCTCTCTCCTTTTTTTCCCTCATTCTTCCTGATTTCTTCTTCATCTTGGTCATCATCATTGCACAAGTCACTTTATCATTCTGGACCTCAGTTTCCTCATCTGCAGAATGAAGGCTTTGGACTCAATAAACTCCCCTTTTTAATTTCTAAATTTATATCTGAATTTTGATCTAAGTTAAAAAAAATTCTCTTTCAATGACACCACTTAAATTTTCCCCTTTTCTCTTTGCTCCATACAGACACACAGCCACATAAATTAATCAAAATTTAGTCTGACTTGTTGCAAAGTTGGCCACCTTGAAAGAAAATGACACCTCTTGACATTTTTTGCACTGATGCATTGTCCATACTTTTTATAGTTTTCAATGAAATTTTGTGAAAGGATAGAGTTTATAGCAATATGTTAATGCCTCAGGTAAGTGTTATAGCTCACAAAATCATGAGAGATTATTAATAACTACAATTTTATTGTGCCCTTTAATTTTTCAAATTGCTTTCACTTTCACAATCTCATTTTTTTCCTCACAAGAAACTTTTGAGGCAGGACAGGAAAGTACTATAATTTGAATTTTTAACAGACAAGGAAATTGAGGCACAGTAGGCTTAATGCTGAAGTTAATAAAATCCCAAACTGGGAACATAATCTCAACATCCTGACTTTCAATTCCAGTCTAAACTCTTTTATCAGGAATCTCACCCCTGTTTAGTCTTCTTTTTTATTTTTAGCTTTCAACAGACACTTCCACAAGATTTTGAGTTCCAAATTTTCTCCCCATCTCCCCCGCCCCAAGATACCATGCACTGTGATTTCCACTTCCCCCAATCTGCCCTCCTTTCTATCATACCCCTCCCTTCTCTTATCCCCATCCCCTCTGTTTTCTTGTAGAGCAAGATAGATTTCTATACCCATTGACTGTATATCTTATTTCCCAGTGGCATGTAAAAACAATTGTTAACATTTGTTTTTAAAAAAAAACTTTGAGTTCCAACTATTCTCCCTTCCTCCCTCCCCACCCATCCCCACTGAGAAGGCAAGCAATTCAGTATAGATTATACATGTGTAGTTTTACAAAACACTTCCATAATAGCCATATTGTGAAAGACTAACTACATTTCTCTCCATCCTCTCCTGTCCCCCATGTATTCTGTTCTCCCTTCTGACCCCATCCCTCCTCAACAGTTAATAATTATGTAAGACCAGATTTGAACTCAGGAAGATGAGTCTTCCTGACTCTAGGCCAGGCACCCTATCTATTGTGCTACTTATCTGCCCTGCATTAAAACATTAATTATCATGAAAATCAGAGTTGTAGTTTAATCATGTCTATACTCGAGTTCATAATAGTATCTCTGGAAGAGAAGTCCCTCTCATCTTGAATTCTTTTCAGTTGTTATGAATTACTGTATTGTGCAAGGTAGTTGTCTTTCATAATTGGTTATCTTTTAATATTGCTATTACTGTACACAGCATCCTCCTGGTTCTGCTCACTTCACTTTGCATCAGTTCATATAAGTATTCTCAGTGGGTTTTTTTTTTTCTGAAGTCATTCCCTTCATCATTTCTTCTAACAAATAGTATTCCATAAAAGTCATAAACCACTACTTGTTCAGCCATTTTCCAACTGATAAACTTTTTAACAGTCTCTTTGGGATAGAAACCCAGTAGTGATATTGCTAGGCAAAATGGTATACACAATTTTATAGTTTTTGGGGCACAGTTACAAATTGTTCTTCATAATGGTTGAAACAATTTCTAGCTTCACCAATAATGCATTACTATACTTAATTCTCCACATCCCCTCCAAAATTAACTTTCCATTTCATTAATTTCTCCTTTGATTTTAAGTGTCCATTTTGGTGTTTGATTAGGAATTTTAGCTCATTATTTTTCTAGCTTTTTTAGCTGCATGACTAATTCATTGATTTTGTTTTGTTTTTATTGACATAATTTAGACACAAAAATTTCCCCAAGATTTTGTTTTGGCTGCATCTCCCAACTTTGGTATGTTATCTCATTGTTGTCATTATCTCTAATGAAATTATTGATTTGTTCTTTGTCCCACTCATTCTTTAGGATTAGATTTCCCAACTTTCAATTAAATCTTAATCTATGTTTCAAATACTTTTCCTTGAATATAATTTTGTTGTAGTATGATTAAATGCACCCCAAATGGCTGAACAAGTAGTGGTTTATGAATTCTATGGAATACTATTTGTTAGAACAAATGATGAAGGGGACGGTTTCAGAAAAAAAAACCCACTGAGAATACTTATATGAACTGATGCAAAGTGAAGTGAGTAGAACCAGAAGAATACTTTTAATATTTCTACTTTTCTGCATTTGTTTTCATAGGTTTTAATGCCCTAATACATGGTCAATTTTGGTGAAATATCATATACAGTTGAGGAAAAAAAGTATAGCCCTTTTAATTTTTATTTATTTTTTTAAAAAACTTTTTAAATTTTTCTTTATTTTTGTCTGTGTTTTCTCTTTTAATAAAATTATTTTATTTGTTTGCAGTGTTCTACAATCACTTCCATATATCTTAGATTTTTCCCCTCCCTCCCTCTCTTTCCCTGAGATGGCACACAATTTTATATAGATTCTACACATACATTCCTATTAAACACATTTTCTCCTTAGTCATATACCCCTTTTTAAATTCCCACTTAGTCTTCTCTATAAGGGGAATGTTAGGAGAGCTCAAGACAGATATTCCCTTTACTCCACCCTATTTGCTCTGCACCCAGTATGTGTACTTATAAACATAGTGGGTGCTACCTGTTTTGGGGTTGTCTACTTAACCCACGGTATCTGAATAAAATAGCATTTTATTTTGCTAAGAAATGACAAGTATGAGGAATTCAGTGAAACATGAGAAGCCTTATACAAACTGATTCAGTGCAAAGAGTGCTAGGTCTGGAATCAGTAAGAATGAAATTAAATCTAGCCTTAAGCATTGGTTAGTTGTGTGACCTTGGACAAGTCATATAAATTGTTTGCCTCAGTCTCCTCATAACACCTACTTCCCAGTGTTGTTGTGAGGAACATATGAGAAAAGATTTGTTAAGCTCTTAGAACAGTGCCCAGTAGGCACTATACAAACATTGTTGTTAACATTGTCATAGCCAAATCAGTAGAACAACCTATGAGATGACTATAATAATGGAAAAAGTGACAATACTAAGAAGAAGTTGAACTGTTATTAGCTTTAATGAACAATTTTGATATAGGGGAACTAATGGAAAACCACTCTTCCTTCTTCAGAGTAGATGAGGACATGGAACATGGTGTATATTCTCAGATACAGTTCTTATGTCAGCTGTTCCTGCTACAATATCTGTAATTCATACAGGGAAGAATCTGGGGCTTGGAGTCATGAATACTAAGGAGAAATTATTGTAGTATAAAAATAAAGGGCAATGCTAAAATACACATAAGACTTGACAGTTCAACTTCAATTTTTGGATAATTTTGTGTGTAAGCACAAGATAAGATATGGGTTATACTTTGACATTAACTATAACTTTATTTCCATTTGTGTTGACCTGACTTGATATAATAGAAATCAGAATTTGCAAGTTTAATTACCCTCAACCTAGGGTTGCATATATTGCTTTGGCACCAAAGGGATGAACTTTGAGTTTAGAGGTAGATGATACCACACGGTTCCTGCAAATCAGCCTCTTTATTCAACAGTGTTTAACTCAATGCTGCACACATAGCAAGCACTTAATAAATATTTTTTAATTGACTGACAGATAAGGTAATTGAAGAAAAGAGAGATTGGATGACTTGAGGTCACATCTGTTGTAAGTAACTAAGTCAGGATTTGAGCCCATGTCATCCAATTATGATTTTCCCATAACCTCTTCCTGTTTGATATGTGTGTATATAAATATACATAAACACACACACACACACATATATATATATATTCTTGCATATATATCCATATATATAATATACACATATAAGGTAACATTGATCATATTTAATTTTGTAAACTTACAGCTATTCTGAATGAAGAAAATTTGAGGTAATATTAATATTTCAATGCTTTAAAAATCTACAGTTCCCTCAATATGATGGTGCTGTTTCTAACAGCATTAATAATGGATCCTCTGTTGTTTCACTGACAGTTGCTGAGAATCATCCTAGCTATAAAACTTAAGTCCATCGCTTTGTATCCAATCTGTTGTGAGCCTATTTAGCTATAATTGGACTGGACATCAGATGACTCAGGGAGCCTACCAATGGCTCACTCTGATACTAAAAATATTTGGTAATTACTAAAAGTGGTCATTAGAAAAAGACGTTCTCTAATTTTCCTTCATACTGTCACTTTTACTCCAGTAGTTCATGGATAGTTCTGAGGAAATTATTGGAAATTGCTTTTTAAAGAAAACTATTAAACTAGTATAGACCCTGTCTTTGGGGGGTAGTCTTTAAGAAAAATTGAGTTGCTGGCACTTTCCCTAGTAGCAATCCCACCTAGCATTTATAATTCATTTCTGGGCTATATACTAAGATACAATTAAAGGCTGCCTCTGTGTTTTAACATCCTGGAAGAAGCCATTTAGCAGTCTACATAAAAAAGTATTGAGAAGGTTCACCAGTGGGCATTATGGAACTCTGTATGTGAGCCATCCACACTCACTGCTACCATGTCTTTAAGTTCTTATTTTGAATGTTTTCATTACTGTGAATGACTCCTTCTCCATCACTTTTGTAAAAAAGAAAAAAAAATTTCTCATCTAAATGAACTTTATTCTTTTCCAGAGGTCAAACACCCAGAGAGAGATTATTTTCAGAACCAAGAACTAAACAAAATGAAACAACCTTTTTGCTAATTTCTTTTGAGTCATTTGCCTCATTACCTTGTGATTGAAATAGTTGTTTCTTATGATTCTTTCCTCTCCTAAGTAGGAAATATACCCTCATTCTTTCTGAATTCCCAAGAGTTTGGGCCACATTTTGAATTACAAGAGGAAAGCATTTTACAATACCACTGTAATATTTGGGGCGAAATATTTTATCACCCAGAAGCACTAGAGTCCATCACTAGAGTCAACATAGGTACTAAGAGAATGGGAATCCACTGATTAGAATCTTGTCAACATGGGTCCTCCTTCCAGAGGTAGAAACACCAGCTCAGTTATGAATTCTTGTTTTGTCTGTAGTAAAAATAGCTTGGTATAGTTAAAAAATATATATTCGGTATTTACAGTCAGAGGACCTTGATTTGAAACCTGGTTCTACTCTTTGCTACTGGTTTGACCTTGGATAAGCCAAAACTCTGGTCTTCAGTTTTCTCATCTGTGAATTGAGGGGATTGAAATCGGATTACTCAGATCTTTGCTGTCTTTGAACCCTTCCTCAATACTCCAATGAATCCATGATGCCTTTGAAGTTGCTGCCTCCTTTTATGGTTCATAGTTGAACCACATATGTTTTGTATTTTGGGGGCTTCTTGCCCATGCCTAGTCATAAAAGCTGTAGAAAGGCCTTCCCATTCCCTTTAAATATTTTAATATTTTCTTCATATCAGTGTGGTACTCTGGCTATCCATCTTTTCTATGCATTTATTTCTAGAATGACATGTCTCACACAACTTCTGTGTATCTGTCATATGTTATAGCATGATTGTTGCTATTATATCTTACTCTACTGCACTTTGAGTTAGCTTAAATTTCAGTTCTTTGGTTATTATAATTTTCAATGACTCATAATCATCCAACATATCCCAAAGAAAAATAATGATAAAAATCACAAGATCTTTTTATTCGTGGAAATGGATGGTTCATTTGATATCTTTGTAATTCCTTAAAGGCAATCTTGCTCACTGTCCTCCTCCTCCTGTAGAATGGTAAGCCTGGCTCACTGTTCATTTGCACTGCATGTCTATGATGAGAAATCTGGCAAATAAGCATAATTGGATGAGCCAATGTGAAACTTAATTATATGTGTTATCTACCTAATTAAAATGCAACGTCACTATCTAAGCAGTCAGTGTGAAGAATATTCTGTGTTCCATGATGTACAATTTCATTACCTACAAATATTTCTAAAATTTGAACATTTATATAGTAACAAATCCTTACCTAATCTTCCTCATGCTTAAGGTCTCCTTAATAAGACATTAAATATTCCTAATGAAAAAATGAAAAAAATGCAGTGTTCATCTATAGGATGTCAAGCACATGTAAAAGTTTCCAGGGTCTGACATATTTAGATATCTGCATAACTTTTTAGACATCCATAAACTTAGGGCATCTTTGATGATCTGCATTTGCTTCAGAAATAACTGATCAAAGGCTACGAAATCAAAGGCTGAAATATATACTACATATAGGTCAGCTAAGACCTAGTCCTGATTATAATCAACTCATTGGATCTGAGCTATCGGTGGTGATTTTGTGTGACATGCCTAGTCATTATCCCCTAAAGCAAAAGGAAGGGGGTGGGGGTGGAAAAGCCTATCTGAAAGCTATGCACTTCAAATATACAGGATGTTAATCCTTTTAGCACTTCATTGGTGGGTGACAGTGAAATGATTTGTAAAAAAGAAATTAGCATTTTGTGTCTGTTCACAGTTATAAATGGAAAGTAACAAAAACATCAAAGGCATTAAAGGAGAAAAATTCTGTGAAATGATTATAGAGTGTTTCTGGACCTGACTTTTAAGCTTTCATTAAAATAAGTATGAAGTTAAAACCAAGTGGAGTTTTTTAAATTACTGGGAAATCACTGCCATTCTCTCTCAGGCTCTATCACAATCAAACTATTATTTCATCTTTAACAAGCTTTTGTCCCTGTTCAATGGCAATTAAACATGTCCCCTATGACAATAATCACTTATATTTCCCTGATCTCTGGAGTTACCAATTGTTTTTCACATGTTATTTCATTTAATCTTCATAACAGTTCTGTTTTATAAACAAGGTAAGTTTTATTACCCCTATACTGAAGATGATGAAACCATGGCTCATAAAGATTGAGTACAATGTGTTTTAATGGAAAAAGCCCTGGTCAGTGGAGGCAAAAGATGTCAGTTTCACTCCTGGCTTTATCAATTACTAAAATCACAAGCAAATCATTTCACATACAGGGAACTCAGATGCCTTTAGGAAAAGTAATATACAAGCTCCCCAAAAGAAACATCCTACATAATGCATGCATAGTGAGTATTCTCTCACCTCATTCTTCAATGGACAAGAATGTATGAATCTACCCAAGTATACCCAATGAATCTACCCGTCAGTTTTCTAGGGTACCTGCAGGTGTTTTGAGGCATCATTTCTCTACTGCAATTTACACCAGATCTCACTGTGTTCCCCCACTGGTGAGCCCAGAGATCAGCTTCCAGTTCCATTTATGCGCTTAATCCATTAGCCTATAGGAAGGTATATTTCCTTCAAAGTTATATCAAGAATAAACCTATAAGCATCTCCCCCAACATTTCAGGGCATACTTTTCTCTATCCATCCTCAGTGCTAGAGATCAGGCTTAAGTTAGCTTTGTTTTTAAGTAGTGTTGGTCTCATCCAGTACACATCCAAAGTAACATCCCTAATGGATGAGTCATTGTCTCACCAACTTCTGGGATGGCAGTAACAAGGTCACTTCTAAAGTTCAATGCTGGCTGTTGGGCTGGCTTAAAACCTAGTCACTGAAACTCCCAGATGCTGAGGAAGGCAGTCAAAGACCTGAACTCTAGTGTCAAAGTTTCCTTCACATTTTTTAAACTCACAGTGCCAAGGGTCCCATTTGTTTTTCTGGTCACTGTGAGTGTAGGAGTCATGGAAGTCCTCCAAGAGCACTGAGGCAAAGAGGTCACAGGTATAGCTATTGGGGCTTCTTGAATACCTCCATTACAAATCAAAGAGCTGCCTCTGTACCACATTGATGTCTAATCAGAACTAGTTACAAGATGTCCCTTCATGTCCTGGTGTATTCCTGAGACATTTGTATATTAGCACTTGACCTCGCAACTTAACTCTAATCCTTGACTGGTCTCATCCCACCCCCATATCCACTCTGTTGTCAGTCCTATCAATTCTACCTTCCTAACTTCTCTTCCAATGCCCCCTGCTTATTTCCTCTGATCCTGCTATCAGTCTGGTATAGCCTCATAACCTCCTACCTGGACTAGCAATAGTTTTCTTTTGATCTCCTTGACTTATTTTTGTAAATATATGTACATGTATTTATATATTTGTATCCATATGTGTGCATACAAACTCTTAGATAGATGGATAGATAGATGGATAGGTAGATAGATAGATGATATAAAAATCTGACCACAGATCCAGGGAAACTTGGGCTCCAGTCCTACTTCTGACACATATTTGGCTAACCACTTAACTTCTCAGGGTCCAAACTACTCTGTAAGCCAACAAATGGCAAAGAAGGTACTGACCTTCATTGGTCAAGGGAATTTCCTCACCTGGAAATAATGTTTCTCAATGATGTCACAAGCCCAGTCCCTCCCTCAGCACAACAGCTGCTGATCTGCATTGGCAGAGTGACTTTCCTTACTAGGAGTTTTCTATGGTAATGAGATAAGAAGAAGGAAGGAAGAAAGGAAGGAAGGAAGGAGATAGTAAGTAGATAGGTATAGGTAGATAGATATGCATGGGTGTCCGTTACTGTATATGAATCTTCATTTCCTATAAAAATAGTTGTATATCCTTCTTTGTAGGATAAGGGAAAGTGTTTTGTAAATTGTAAGGCCCTATAGCAGGGTTTTTTAGCTTTTGGAAGTATGATGAAACCTGTGGAACCCAGATCACAACAATGTTTTTAAATATGTAAAATAAAAGCATGGTATTATAAAGGAAACACATCAGAATTGTAATACAGCTGCGTATGTGTTCCCAGGTTAAGTAATCTTAAATGGAAATATGTGTTCATGGGATCACAGATGTAGAGTGAGAGGCACCTCAGAGACTACCTAGTGGAATCTCTTTGTTTCTAGATGATTAAACTGAGTCCCAGAGAGTTTAAATGACTTGTCCAAAGATCAAGAGGTAGGAAATTACGTAGCTGGGAACTGAACCTTTGTCCTCTGCCTCTGATGCAGATGTTCTTTTGCTGAAGTCTCTTCAAGTTCTGGGTAAGTAGAGGCTTTCACATTCTATTAGAAAATGATGAAATTTTTGGTTTTCCAGTTGAAGATAATGCATAACCCCATCGTATTATATTGCTAATATTAACATCTGGAATGTACTTCTAAGAATTATTACCACCACCTTTTGAAGCTTGTCAAAGGGGAAAAAATCCACATTAATCCAATGAATTTTTACTAAAATATAAATATATAAAGATAAATATATACATATTTATAGATACAGATACACATATAGCATAACATTTCAATTTATTCTAAGCAAATACTGAGTTACTATTTGCTGTAAAAATACTAAGTCCTAGAAAGTTGTTTTCTTTTTTAGTCTTATTCAAATGGTGTTCTCTAGAAATGCATTGTTCCTAGATATCCAAAGATATTTATATTAATATTATAGCTAAAGTATTTTTTCATTTTTTATTTGCATACATTATGTTTTGAAGGTAACACTCCACTGAATATTTTATCTAAATAAAGTCATTTAAAAATCAGGTTGTTTAATTTTACTTTGCAATATACAATTAGATGTTGGTGTATTACCTAAGGATAAATAACAAACAGAAATTAAATATTTCAATAGCTGCCTTTTCCCTAGCAACTTAACATATTAAATGCAATATGACTGATATTTAACCAATAAAAATCTTTGCATGAAATAAATGCACAGACTTTTCAAGAGAATAGTAGCTCCCTAAGGGAATTGGCAGAGGACCCACTGTAATAGTTAAAGGAAAAAGCAATGCCTAGCTCTGCTTTCATTAGAAGTTGATGCTACCCTTGGTATTAATTAGCCATTTTGCCATCATCTTCACGGCCCCATCCAGACCATGGAAATACCATTTAACTCTATAAAATATCATTAGGCTGAGAAGATGATTAAGATTCATCTATGGGTTTGGACTCTGCAGTTTAAGAAATTAAATCTGAGTAATCCTTAGGGCTTTAGATTACTTACCAAGAATTTACCTCCCTCATTAAAGGGAGAAGCTATTTCAAGGTGCTAAGCACTGTCTCAACTTCATTAAGAGAGGGGAATTTTTCAGTCAAATCTAAGCTTGTATATGTTATATAATTTAGTTTGCAGTTATGTCTTTTATTACCCATGTTGGATCTTGAATGATTCCAGTCTCTTCCTTCATTTGCCCACAATAGGCATGACTACTGAGAACCTGCCTTTCACAAAGAGATTGTAAAGGCACAAAAAAATTCCTCAGATTCCGATTATATAGCTAGGACCTCCAAAGGTAATGGGGCAGGGTGCAAATACCCCAACACCATGGGGAGATGTAGACATGAATCTGTGCTAGACAAAATCTTGAATTAAAGATGATGTGCTCTGCATTCTGTTGCAGTAGAACTCCTCTGGTCACTCTACAAGTTACCATGCTGAGAAAGCTCCAACTCTGCTTTTGCTCAATGTCTGCCTTTACTTTTTACAGGGGAGCTTGCCACTGGCCCTAGACCGGTGGACATCCTTGCCTAACTCCCTTGCACTGCTTCAGTCACTAACTCTAGGGTCATGGTTAGTTTGACACCATATGTGATGTGTTTCCTAGCACCATTCTAATATGGTAATGATGTGGAGAAGGTGACTGGCAACACTTCAGGGATTCAGCTACTGAGAGAATAGAAGCCATATAGCACATTCTGTAATATGTTTTGGTTTTCTCATCTGTGAAATCAAGAAATTGAATTGACGATCTCTCAGGTGTCTCCTAGCTCTATAATATTCAGCAATCATAACATGGGATTTGAGGCAAAGTTTAACTACAGCATAAAAAGCATCTGTCATTTCAGTCAACATCATGGCTAGTACCCATCTCTGCTACTGAACAGGAGGCCAATAGCATAATAATTGTGATGATGATAATAAATGTAGCATTTATGTAGCACTTTAAGGTTTATAAAGCTCCCTACGTATTCTTTCATTTGATCCTCATTACAACCCTATGAGGCAGGCTCTATCAAGGAGACCAAAGCAGAGAGGTTAAATCCTTTGCTCAGAGTGACACAGCTTATATGTCTGGGGCAGGATTTGAACTCAGATTATCCTGACTACAAGCCCCATGCTCTATCTGCTGCACCACCTAGTTGTCTCCCATATGTGCCTAATAGATTGCTAATGTGTTTGATGATGATCAACCAGGCAGTCAATGTGATTATTCCTGGAGTCAAAATTGTTTTAACTTTCTAGTCATGGCTTGCTATCATTTCAGATGGGAGACTGGAAGATAAATACAAATCACTTTCTCCCACATGGCTTATAATTATTTCGGGGAGGGTTGGGAGCTAGACTTGGAAGTACTGATAGGGATCATCTTTCTGCGCAGGTTCAAGCACAGTCTTGGAATTATGTCCTTCCCCCATTCTTCATCAAGAATCTTTTCTTTCCAAAAAGGGAAAACATTCCTGTCCTGTTTTCTGTTCCAAGATCACAAATCTAGAGGTCCAAGAGGCCTTTGAAGGCACCTTGACCAGCTCCTCATTCACAAATGAAGAATTGTAGATCTTCTAGACTTCGGAATCAATGGTCATTTCACCCCACCAAAGACAAAAGACTGTTGTGGCATGGGGGAGGGGGAGCCTTCATGTGACCAGAACTAAGAAATGGATCAAGGTTATAGAGACCTTTAAGGATAAAATTAACTTGGAGAAGATGAAAGGATACCACTCAATCCTCAAAAAAGTTTCCAGTTTGATTTACTATGCTAATTCATACTCTATGCTACTTCACTTGGTGATCTCGTCAACTCCCATGATTTTAATTACCACCTCTAGGTTAATGATTCTCAAATACACCTATTCTGTCCCAAACTCTCTGCTGACCTCTAATCTCCCATTTCCAACTGTCTTTCAGACATTTCAAATTGAATATATAGTAGATATATTAAACTCAACAAGTCTAAAACCAAATTCATAATCTTTCCCCATACACTTCCCTGCCTCCCCATTAGTATACAGAGCAATGGCAATCCTACAAGTCCTAGACTTGCAACATAGGAGTCATCCTGGATTCCTCAATATCCTTAATCCCCCACCCCCCATATCCAATATATTGCCAAGGACTTTTGAAATCACCTCTCAAATATGCCACCTTATCTACTTTGACATGGCCCCATTCTAGTTCAGGCCTTTTCAACTCAAGTTTCAGGCCTTGGCACCTCAAGCCTGGACTATTGAAATAGCTGGAAATAGTCCTGCCTGCTTTAAGCCTCTCTCTATTCCAATCCATCCTTCATCCACACACATGATTTTCCAAAACTGCAGGTTCAATCACATCACCCCCTAGACTCAATAAACTCCAGTGTCTTCCTACTGCCTTTAGGATCACATACTAAATGTTGTTTGTCACTCAAAGCCCTTTAGCCCTTCATAACCTGCCCCCCTCATACTTTTCCACTGATTACTCCCAAAACTTTCCATACTTTCCATACCTTCCTCCCAAAACTTATTCTTTAACCCAGTGACACCAGCCTCCTTCCTGTTTCACAAACAAGACATTCCATCTCTTGGCTCCAGATTCTTTCTCTGGTTGTCCTACATGCTTAGAGGCAACTAGGTGGAGCAATAAATACAGCATCTGCCCTGGAGTGAGGAGGACCTGAGTTCAAGTCTGACCTCAGACACTTGACACTTACTAGCTGTGTGACCTTAGGCAAATCACTTAACCCCCAATTGCCTTGTCTTCTCCCGTTCCAAAGAAAAAATGCTAAATAATGCCAAAGGAGCTGACTCCAAAGGGGAAGAGGGATAAAATTTTGGGTTGTAGGGAGGACAAGTACCTTTGGTATGATGGCTGCCAAGTCCTTTTCAGGGCTCCTTCCACCTTTGGTGTCCACTTGTTCCACCCAACTCTCTCCTATGGCTCCAAGAAGCTGCAGCTCGTGCAGCAACCACACCCCAGTAAACCGTTTAGGCAGATGGTAACCAAGGGGGTCTCATACCCATTGGTGAGGTAGGGGAGTGTCTACCCCAATCATGTGAAGGCTTCCTCTGGTAGAGTGGGCAGATGAGAACAATTTGTTCCAACAACCATGGAGGCAGATGAAGCAGGCAATGTGGAGCTCTTAGAACTTGGTTAGACATCAAAGACACCAAGGTCATCCACCGAACCCTGAGCCATCACAAGTTGTCTTCATTGTCCTGTCACTGGACTATGATGACTCTGGAGGACAGAGTGAGGCTGATAAAGTTGTACAACTCTGCCTCACTTAAATCCAATTTATGTACTGAATGAAAAGACTTCACATGCTTAGAATGCTCTCCCTCTTATGTTCTGCCTGCTTATCTCCCTGATGGCAACCATAATCCTATCTTCCACAGGAAGCTTCCCTCTTAATTGCAATACCTTCCCTTTGTTAATTATTTTCTATTTATCCTATAAGTAGTTTGCATGGTATCTATGTGTTTGTTCATTTTCTCCCCAGATTGTAAGCTTCTGGAGAGCTGACTGTCTTTTGTCTTTTTGTGTATCCCCAGCACTTAGCATAGTGACTGACCGGAATAGGCACTTAACAAATGTTTATTGATTGATTTATTTACTTACCACACAAGACTCAGTGGACATCTATCAGATAAAAACATAACACTTTGACCCCGAATGACTGAAAAGTTATGGGAAAAGGTTCTAGAAATCGTTATTGAATTAAATTATAGTTCACCCTCAAAAACAGACTGCTTAAACAGGGCCCAGAGTGGAACCCCTTCCTTCCCTCCTTTCAAAGGCACCATTGATGTAATGTGCTTATCTTCATGCTTTAAGTCTCACTCCTAACCGATTCATCCTCAACATTTCTACCTAAGTATTTTTTCCCCTAAATCAAGGCTCTACCATTCATCCCTCTCTCAATAAATACCAGGTGATTCCTATTACCAACAGGAATAAATACAAAATCTTGTGTATGACATTTTAGGCTGTTCCCAACTTGGCTTCTTCCTCCCTTTTTAGTCTGATCACAATTGACTTCCCTCCACAAACAGATTTGACTCCATGCTCATCATGTTTCCCCTAGCATGAGCTTATCACCAGAAGTTTCATCATCAGTGTGGATTGACTCAGTTTTTGATACTCAACCCCTTCTCAGGATCCTCAGCTGCCTTTTCCCTCTGATTGGACAGCTAGAAAGCAGAGCCATAAACATCTCCTAAACAAATTCACTTATTTCGGCATAGGAAGACAAAATTCTAGAATTTCAGATGCTTATTTCTGCCTAACTTTCCAAGATATAATTCTTGCTACTCCCTTCATGAAAACTTTACAGAACTGGCTGTCCACTGGCAATTAACTATACATGACATTCAATCTCCCACCATTGTGCCTTTGTTCAGCTATCCCCCTGTCTGAACGCACTCCCTCCTTACCTTTGTTTCTCAAAAACCCTTCAGTTGTTTAGTCATTTTCTGTCACGTCTGACTCTTCATGACCCAGATATTGGAATGGTCATTTCCTTCTCTAGCTCATTTCACAGATGATGGAACTGAGGCAAAGAGGAAAAAGGAGATTCCTGACTCCAGGCCAGGTACTCTGGCCACTATACTCAGTGGCTACCTCTTTTAAAGCATTGTTGTTTGGTTCTGTCCAGTCACGTTCAGTTCTGTCCAGTTATTGCTGGCCCTGTATGGGATTTTCTTGGTAAAGACAATAAAGTGATTTGCTATTTCCTTCTTCAGTGGCAAACAGAGGTTAAGTGACTTGCCCAGGCTCATACAGCTAAGTATTTGAGGCTAGATTTGAATTCATATTGTCCTAACTCCTGGTCCAGAACTCTACTGAGCCATCTAGCTGCCTTTAAAGCATACCACTTCCTAATAAAACATCCTTTCCTATCTACTCCCAACTGTTAATGTTCCATGTCTTTCTGTTTCTGTCTTTGTCTGCCTGTCTGTAATCTTTCACTATCTCTCTCAAAACAAATAACTTGTACTGCTTTTTAGAAAAGGAAGGAAGAAAGCAAGAAGGAAGGAAAGAAAGAGAAAAATACAAATAGAAAAAACCCACAACAGTTCTTGTTTTCAGGGAGCTTACCTTCTATTCAGGGGAGACAACATATAAATGAAAGTTCAGCTTAAGGGAAGGTGGGAAAGCTTGAAAGTCCTGAGTGTTTATTGTGGACTGTATAGCAAGGTTTGATGGTCCTTGGTTACATCAATAGGTCAGATTCCAGTGGCAGATTTTATTCTAATATTGTAAAATATTAATAGGAGTATGAGACACTGAGTTCAAAATCCAGTTCTGATATGTAGTATTGTGTGATCATGGGGAGGGCAGTTATTTCCTCTAGGAATCAGCTTTCCCATAAATGAAGGTATCAGAGTAGAGTATTGCTCATAATTCCTGATCTTTTGAGTGTTTTATCCTTAAATCCCCTAGGGGTCCAAGTCCAGTGTGATATATCCATTATGTACTTCACAGATTGCCTTCCCTAAAAGTTATAATCATTAGACCATAATTTTAAGAGCTAGAAGAGAAATCATCAAATTTAATCCTCTGTACTTTTCTTGGGACCTAGGGAGGCTAAGTGAATTTCTCCACATTATAGCCACTCTACGTGGCAGTCAAAATTGAAGTGAAATATTCTTTGAAATACCTTTTCTGCTTCTCCCAGATGCAAAAACAAAGAAACTGGAATCATCAGTGCATATAAGTAAGACTATGATCCTCCTCTCCATGTAGGGAAATATCATTAGGAAAATAGATATCTATATATTTTAGATATTTAGGGAAGGAGATGGGGGGGAAGAAAGTGAAGAAAACACACTGTGATTAGCGTGGTTAAGTCTAGGCACTATGAATAAAAAGCATTTATCAACTCAGTGTACAAAGTAATTGAATAGCATGAAGGCTATAGCTGTGGCAGTAGGAGAAAGAGCCCTGACTCACTGGTTTTGCTTTTTGCTCCTTTGTGAAAAACTCACGAAACCTTCAGGTGAAGGCAATTTTAGTCAAAGATAGGATTTCTTTTTAAATGCAAGGTGGGGAAGAACAGGAGCAAGAGTGACAGAGAGATAGAGACAAGGAAGGAGAGAGAGAGAGAGAGAGACAAAGAGAGACGGAGAGAGAGACAGAGAGAGAGAGAGGGAGAGAGGGAGGGAGAGACAGAGGGAGAGACAAAGAGAGAAAAGAGAAAGGGAGGGAAAAGACAGAAAGAGAGAGGGGGAGGGGGGGAGAGAGAGAACTTTTCTGTTAGCTAAGTAAAGACCTAGTTTTGCATCAGAACCTTATAGTTAGGAAGAGTGCCCTTCTTAATTAGATAACTGGGATCTTCTCCTTAGCTTCAGGCATCTGACTCGCAAGACTGAAAGTGTTCACTTGAGCACATGGGTCTGGACAGACCAGTTTCAAAGCTCAGAGTCCTGTGTTACCAAATATCCATGAAGCCTCACCTTTACCCTTTCAATAATAAAAGCCAACCAACATTAATTTATAAATGAGGGAGAGAGTAAAGGAACATGTTGGTGGTAATAAAGGAGATTACTTTTCCCTTAAACCCTTGATACATTCTGTTCAACTAATTAAAGCCCCAAGAAGGGTTACATTTTGTTATTTCCTGAAGCTACCATTTTCTAAATTTATATTTATCACTTAATGTCATGAGAGGACTTTAATTTTGATGGTTATTCTAATGGACTGAGTCATATGTTTGTACATCCTTCAGGTTAACTTCTTTTAGTCTACGGTAGCATTGAAAGCACTCCACAATCTGTCTCCCACCTCTCTTTCAGGTTTATTCCATATGATTCTTAATTTGTGCACTCAACATTCCAGTCAAATGGGTATTTATTGTGCCTCCAACTCAACAAGTTATCTTCACTATCTCACATTAGTGGCTTTGGAGAGTTTGTTCTCTTTGGTTCCAAGTTTCTTTCCTCTCCTCTGCCTCTTAACATCCTTAAGCTTCGTCCAAGGTTTAACTCATTTGTCACCTAGTAAAAGAAGCCTTTCCTAATTCCTTCCAATTGTTGGTATTCTCTCCATTTAAAAACTGCATTTGCTTCACCCTTTGACCCTGCAATACCACTTTGAGATCTGTATCCCAAAGTGATCAAATAAAAGAGACATGAATCTATTTGTATATGTATATATGCACACATGTGTACATATTTACACATGTGTAGATGTATGTACACATATACACATATTTGTGGTAACAAAAAACTGGAAATGGAGGGGATGTCCATCAATTGAAGAATGGCAGAATAAGTTGTGATATATGATTATGATGGAATATTTTTATGCTAAAACAAATGAAAAAAGATGGTTTCAGAAAAACCTGGGAAGACTTATATGAACTGGTAAAAAATGATAAGAGCAGAACCAGAACACTGTACATAATAACAATAATACCGTATGCTGATCAATTACAAATGATTCTGCTGCTCTGATCAAGACAACCATATAAGACAATTTCAAAAGACCCATAAGGAAAGTTCTATTCACCTCCAAAGAAAGAACTGATGAACTCTGAATGCAGATTGAAGCACACTTTTCTTTTTACTTTATTTTTCCTAGACATTCTATTTGTGCTTTCTTGTGCAACATGGCTAATAGGGAAATATGTTTTGCAGGATTTCACATGTATAATCCATATCAAATTTATTGATTTCTCAAAGAAGAGGAAAGGTGGGAGGGAAGGACAGAACTGAAACTCATTTTTACATGTAATTGAGAAATATTTAATGAAATACAATATGTATTTTTTAAAATTACAATTTTTCCTTATCTAAATGCAGATTATTCCCGTTGTGGAATGTCCTCTCCTTTAAGGTCTTGACGTGTTTCATTTTTGTCTTTGAATTCAGAAGGTCTGGAATGCTGTGGACCTAAAATGAATGTTTTTGAATTGATGATCAAATGATTATTATGATCAAAATAAAATCCTAATAGTGCATTGTAAGCGTAATTTAAATGGGAAGATCTTTCCCATTCATTAATGAGTCCATGTGACCTCCTTAAATCACATGGAAGCCTAAATCATATGTGGTGGGAGGAGTTTGCTGAACAAGTGGAACAGGAAGGGTGGAGCAGAACTGGGAGGACACAAGCAGAAAGCTAGGCTCATGAATGTTTGTTTCTGGGAAGGCGCAGGTGGGGGGGAGGGAGAGGAAAGCTTAGAAATGGCTTTGTCCCCTGTAGAGCTAATGGGTATTAACTCCTTGGTTATTATAATGGATTTGGCTTTCTGGTGTTGGGATTTGGCTTTCTGGTTCCACCTTCTACCTTGCAATTCAGAACCACCCTGGCACTAGTCATAGCCCATGTGCTGTGAGTATTGCCTTGGTGATACATGTATATGTACATAACGCTATGTAAAAATTAATTAAATAAATAAATATGGCAGTATAGCACAAAGATAGCCAGATTTCTTCATAAAGAACTAGGTTCAAGTCCCTTTTCTGACACATAATGGCTTGTGAACCTGAGCAAGTCTTATATATACACATTTATTTATAAATTTTCCTCTCCCATTAGAATATGAACTCCTTAAGGGCAAGCACCCTGTTTTTTTCTGTTCCTTTTCATCCCCAGTAATCCACTACCAGTGCCTGGCACATAGCAGATGCTTAATGGGGAAGGGAATAAGCATTTAAATGACACCTATTATGCATCAAACACTATGATAAATATATTACAAATATTATCACATTTGAGCATCACAGTAACCATGCAAATTGGTGATTTTTTTTTTTGTTGCCCTTTTACAGTTGAGGAAAGTAAGACAAACAGAGGGTAAGTGACTTGCCCAGGGTCATACAACTAGTGAGTGTCTAAGGCTGGATTTGAACTCAAAACTTCCTGATTTTAGGCCTAGCACTCTATCCAGTGATTACCTAGCTGCCCCTAGCTTAGTGAATGCTTATTGTTTGAATGTCTCCCCCAGCAATTTATGAAAACCAGAATCTGCAGAAAATTTGCTGATCTCTTTTGGGAAAAGAATTTCTTTAATGGAGAGAAATTCCATCATCACCATCAGCACCTCCACCATTTCAAAGAAAATATTAAAGTGTCTTCTTCAAAATACAGATAGGTGGCTCAGTGGTTAGAGCACTGGGGCTGGAGTTTGGAAGACTTGACTTTAAGTCCAGACTAATGCTAACTAGTTTTATAACCCTGGATAAGTCACTTTGCCTAGGTCTTCCTCAGTTTCCTCAGCTGTAAAATGGGAATAATAGCACCTCCCTCTCAGGATTGTTATGAGATATTCTTTGTAAAATGCTTAGCACGTGTCTGGCACATAGAAGGTGCTATAGACATGCTTATTCCTTTCCCTTCTCACTGTCCTCCACTCACATTATATGAAGTAGTACAAATATTATTATGCCCATTTAATTGTCAGGGAATCTGAGGCTGAGGTTAATTAAATCATACAGCTAGTAAGCAATAGAGCTGAGGTGTGAATTCAAGTTGCCTTATCCTGAATGCAGGTTGTCTTTCTCAATAACATACATTAAAAGAAAAAAAAAAAACAGAAAAAAAACACCTAGGAAGTACCAGGTATTGGATAGGGAATAGAAGCCAATGACCCATGAATAGCACTGTTGTTTGAAGTTGAGCCAAATCCTTAATTTCCTTCACAGTGTCTGTATTCCCCTTTATGAATAGACCCAGTCCTACAAATCATACCTAGGTGCTGGTCTTGGCCATCTCTAACTTGTGTCTTGTGTTAGCCATTTCTAACTCGTAATTTGCCCTTGGTGTTTGTTTTAATCATCTCCTGTGACACTTAGAAATCAAATCAATTCAACAAGCATTTATGAAATGTCTTCCCTATGACAGGCACTATGCAGCTTTCAGGGAGCTCACTATCTCATGGGAGAGATCAGCCTTCTATAACAAAAACAAGTGGATATGATGCATTGGAAACTCATCACAGCAAGTGAGGGAGACCTTCCAGGTCACATGAGCAACAAGATCAAAACTGGACATTTTCTTTGATCTTTATAACTTCTCAAAAGTCTCTGAAACAAAATCATGTGTCAAATATAAAGCATCTTTAGAGGTCCCCATGGTCTAGGACACCCAGAACCCAAATTGAGCCTAAAGAAAAATGAATTGACATTCACTAACCATGAGCTCCTTCTGTTTTCTTTCTTTGCCTGAAATGAGACTGCACTAGCAGAACCAAAGCTCCAACACATGAGTTTTTGGCAAAACCCAACCTCATGCTACTATACCTTCTCCCTTTCTCCAGTGCCTGGGGGACTCTGTCTCCAGGCTGTGTAACTTTCATGAGAGTCAGTGACTCTATAACCTGTGCACCAGGAGAGCTTTAGGAGCCAAAGAATGCTTGATCTTGAGATAGACAGACAGTGCTTCAGAGGAAAGTCAGGTAATACCAGTAAGGATAAAGCTCTGAATTGCCAGCACCTGGAGTGACAGCCCCATAGCACCAATGCTGCAGAGTTCTGAACTGCTGGTGACAACCCAGACAAAAGAGGAACAGAGGGAGAAACACAGGACACCACCATAGGGATTGAGAGGTCTGAGGAACACCGCTAATCCTGAAGGAAAGTACATAGAAACTATCTAATGTCAGTTCTGTCTACCCAGAATTTTCTTGGAAAAGAGATCTAGACTGGTGAACTATGAAATGCCTGCTGTAAAAAGAGGCTGGAGCCTTTGAGACCCAGCACCCAAAGAAACCACGTTTAGAGTAGAGATAGAAAGTGGATAATAATAGAAAACAAGGGAGCAAAAAATAGTAAGAGCAACTAGCAGCACAGTGAATGGTGTCACGCCTGGAGTCAGGAAGACTCATCTTCCTTAGTTCAAATCTGGTCTCAGACACTTATTAGCTGTGTGACCCCAGGCAAGCCACTTAATCTTTTTTGCCTGTTTCTTGTCTATAAAATGAGTAGGAGAAGGAAATAGTAGACCACTTCAGTATCCTTGCTGAGAAAAGCCCAAATGAAGTCACAAAGAATCAGGTACAACTGAACCATCTGACCAACAAACAAACAAATAGATTGAAATTACCAAATATCTGAGGAAGAAAACTAAGACCTTAAAGTTAAGCAGATAAACCAAAACAGAAAAGAGTAATAACAGAAGGAAAAATGGACTTCAGATCTAGTAAATAAGTTCAGGCATCTGTGATTAATACTTCAAAACACAGGAAAGTGATCCAACACCTGGTGGGAAGGAAGAGCCTGGGGAACTAGAGGTGAACATGCAACAAAACACACTGTTTTTGAGTGGTTTTAAAGAGAAATGAGAATCATAGGAGCAAAATTTTGGGCCTTCACAGCAAAAACAATAGGCAGAATCAAAGACACTGCAATTTGTAATGGCAAATCTCACCAAAGAAACAAAAGAGAAAACAATAGATTGAGAATGAAAATACACAATAGATTGGAAATGAAAATACACAGGAGATGGACAGTGCAGAAAAGAATCCAAAAAGCAATAACATTTTGTAAAAATATTTTCACTGTCCAAGCAAAACCTACTGATCTCAAAAACAAAATACAGAGACAATTTAAGGATGCTGGTCTGAGCTCTGCAAGCTCCTGACCCAGGTTTGGGTCTATTGGCTTGGGCATGGTTGATTTTTGTTAGACTGCTAATAGACTCAGTAACTTAGACCACTGGGAGGTTCTAAAGCCTGAGAGTGCCCGGACTTCTGGCTTTCCTTTGGTCTTTGTCCTGGTTTCCCCTTCAGGTTTATGTACAAGATGACTAAAAGTTAAAACTGAGTTTCTCCCATCCCTAACTCTGCCCTTGGGCTCAGAGTCACACAATTAAATTTCTGGATCTTGCTCTTTGTTCTGTACACAGCTATCTCACCTGAAGTACCTCCTCTCTAGTCTGCAGCTGTGACCTAGTACTGGGTAATGGGTGTCAGAGCTGTCGCATGGCACCTCTTCCTGCTCCAGCATCACTTTAGGGGTTGCCAAGTCTTTTTCAGTCTTAGACCCTGTGTAGTCCCTGGGCACTGAAATGATTCTTACCTTTACCCCATCCACTGCCATATTGCCCTCCTGGCACCATTTCCAGTCCTCTCCATCTTCCTAAGGGGACCTGACTTGGAAAAATCAAACACTGAGGTTTGTGTATGTGTGTGTGTATATTTCTCCCTTGACTTTCTCAATCAGAATTTTTCTGTGTTGTTGAGGCACCATCTTGACTCTGCCTCTCCTGCCAATTCTCCTCTACTATTTTTCTAAATTTTCCCCTCATTCCCTAAAGTACATGAGTGGGGGAAAAAATGTAAAGTGAAGGCAAATTGGTAACTCAGGGGATAAATTGAACCTGGAGTCAGGAAACACTAGCTGGGTAACATTGGGACAAGTCACTTAATTGCTGTCTGCCTCAGTTTCCTCCTCTAAAAATGGGTATAATAATAACATCTACCTTCTATGGTTGTTATGAGGATTGAATAAGATAGTATTTGTAAATCGCAGTGTCTACCATATAGTAGGCACTAAAAATACTTTAAAATACTTAAATACTAGGTATTATTATATATTTTGTGAACTTTAAACATTAATTATATGTTAGATATTGTTATTGCCCTAAAAGAGAACTACTGTATGTGACCAAATGAATCTCTAGGTGACATTTACCCAGTGGACTTAGCTGTTAGTAAAGACAGAATCGGTTTGGTTCATAAATTAATGCAACATTGCCTTCAATTTTCAGTTTCACGTGGTACATATAGTCACAAACTGCATTGGATAAAGTGAGTTCTTTTTATCTCCTAGTTAGAAAAATAATCACCAGGTCATTTTCAGTCTAGTCTAGAGAACAGCAAAGAAAGATTCTATTTAAAATGCAAAATAACCTCCTATTACCAAATGATCCCCGTGGTCCCATCTACTTTTTCTTACAGTAACAAACCAATCACTTCATGATCATTAAAGTCTAGGACAAATCCTAGCAGTGACATGGGATGCTGGCCACCTGGAATCCAATTGATGGAATCTCTCAGTTCATCTGATTCTGCTGCATTCCTCCTGCAGTGCCAACATCAATTTCAGCTGCATCTTTGCAAAGAAATTGAGCTTGTTGATGCTTTATAAAAGTGATTTGAGTTGTCTTTCTTCTTCTGAGCAATTGTAAAGTTTTGTCATTTCTTTTCTTGTAATGGATTGATTTTGACCTTTTCCCAGTTCTTTTTGTAAGAAAGGAACTAAACTTTGTTCAATTTATTTTATTAGGTGGTGATTTTTTTTAAATCACACCCACATTCACATATAATTGAACACCAATGGGATACAAAATATAATGAGGTAGTCTACCTTGATCCCCTGAACTCTACTCCAAATTCCCTTGAGCTTACTTGTAGCTCATTTGTCAAGTTTGGGGGTTTTTTTTCCCATTGCGATCTTTTCGGATTCTGCAGTCTTCTCAATTATAATTTCATTATATTGCAGTTTTTGTCTTTTGTCTCTTACGAACAATATATTTTTCCAACTCAAGATGAAAACAGCATTTTCAGAGGATTTTCTTTCTTTTTCCTGTGCATATGCACTGTGAAATTACTTGTAACAGACCCACACAGCTAATTAGCAGATCTTTATTTTACTACATTTTTTTTTTTTTTTTGCCAAGACAATATGACAGGACGATGGGAAACCTTACCAATTAGCAGCCACAAGCAGCTTTCTCATTCGACAAACATTTAATAAGCAATAAAAGAAGAACTTGGAAATTCTGCAGCCTACTGATGAAATGGAAGGACAGAGGTACAGTCCAGGGCTTTTTTGAAACAAAGGAGGGAGTCGATTAAGGTAATTCCAGCTCACAAGGTGAGAAGGATATATGGATGGGGTCCAACTGCTCTTGCGCGTTTATTGATATAGGAATCCCCTAGTCCTGAACATCTTCACCCAGCAAGGTGCAGGTCCACACTTTCTCTTAGAGAGCTATCTAGTGAACTGAGTTGTTAAATTCATTGCCTAGGGATCACACAACCAGCATCTGGCTGAGAACTTGAACAGAGGTCTTTCTAGCTCTGAGGCCAGCTCTCTAATTACCATACCTCACAAACCTCCGCCCCCCCTGGCCCCCGCACCTCCCAATATTAGAGTTCGAGGCCCTTCTCATTCAGTACTTATGTCGTTTCAAAAGAAATCATTGATGTGATGCCTATGCTTGGTTTCCCCCACCAAACAGGTGTTCCAGTGTTCATGATGGTATGGAGATGACCCTGACATTCACCAGCGCAGCACAGATACTGGCTGCTTCCACCATTCCCAATAGTGTTTAACTCTAAGGCTAGAAGGGCTTCCCATGAGGTCATAAATATTTTTATTATAGATGTCTGATCCTTGGAAACGTTCATTTCCATAGTGACAATGACAAAGTTATGGAACAAGGAATGCTTGGGGAGGGCTAAGTATTACACTGTTCTTCAACATCTCTTAGCATGAACTTTATTGTTGGTGTGCTAAATAATTTCTGAGGATTAATCTGTCAATACGCTACTTCAAGAAGTCAATTATATCGATATTGATGTCTATTGTTAAATGAAACCAGAGGAGGTTAGGAAGTTGCAGCTGCTTGGGAGGATGGCTCATTAGTTCTCTTTAGAGAAATAAATTGAAAGTTAGTTTATTTAGGTTTTATTGTTCATAGAGAGTTAATAGGAACAATAATTTCTTGAGACAGTTTGTCACCAGGGAGCATTTATCATTCCTTCTAAGGATTTTTTGTTTTGTTTTTTGTTATCTTGCATATACCTACGTTATAAGATATGGCTCGAGTTTAAGAAATGAAAGTTGCCAAAGGCTAATAAGAGCAATAAAAATTCATAATTGCATTTATATGGTACTTGAAGGTTTGTGAAGCCTTTAAAAGTATAATCTCATTTTATCTCTCAAAACCTCCTGGGAGGTAGGTGCCATTATTACCTCCATTTTACAGATGAGGAAATGACTTTCCTCCAGTCGCACAGTCAGGAAGTAGAGGGACTGAACTTGAACTTTATGTCAAACACTCTATCCACTGCACCACCAAGCTGCATAGAGTGAGTGCTTTGAGACTACAGAGAATGTTCATACCTTTATTATAATGGATATTTTCTTCAAGAAGAGTGAGCAAAGACCAAATATAGCAAAGAGTAAATGTCATCAAAAATTTTAAGTTAAATATGCCTTGACAGGGAAAAATAGGTAGTTACTGTGGGAATCATTTTTGAATCAGCTGTAAAGTCAGAGTACTTAATTAGTAGACAAGAATCAGAATCAGTAAAATAAAATAATGAAAATAGATTGAAAAAAACATCAGAAAAGATGATGAATAAGGAAAATGGTTCCAATTGGATCTGTTCAGATAAGCTGCTGATCCTGAAAAGGGGGAAATGAATAAAAGATTGGACTCCAGCATGCACTTTTACCATTTCCTACATAATTTTCATGCATATAAAACAATTACACCAGCATATATATTAGCTACTGTAGACAGACCATCAAATATGCAGAAAATTGGAAAGGGGAAAGGAGCAAGCTAGATTACACTTTAGAAATCATATGGCATTCTCAAAACAAAAATACATATTTTTAAGATTGATATTCTTCTGGTGATGCCATATGTCAATGAAACATGGAATAGCATGAACTTCATAGAGTTTAAATTAGAAGAACAAGTGAGAAACTTACAATTGGTTAAAACAGAATGCAGGATATTGCCAAGGCGACATACAAAAGAAATAAAAGTCTATATCATCCATTCTACATTTGGTTATAAGGTTTACCCCCATTTTGAGAAAACTACATAAAAATTTGGAATTACAAGGCAGATGCTTTAGGGGCTTATGATTTACATTGATAAAAGTCCCTCCTTTTACAAACGAAACGGTGGTTTTCCTTTAACAATATACCTTATAATTTAATTTTAAAAAATACTTCCTACACCATGATTTCAAAAGGAAACAATTATATAATATAAAGTCAATATATTAATAATCCAAGTAATTGAAAACAATATTCAAAGGACTTTAAAGTAGGAGTAGGAGGACTCTTCCATAGTGTATTACGAAGAAAGTTATTATTTCATTTTGAGTACTTCTATTTTCAGAATAAACAACCTGAGGTCTAAAGCAATTATTCCCCTAATTTTGTTTTCTGACTTTTTTATTGTTCCAAAAACCCTTTCAACAACAACAAAATGTATTGTGAATAATTAGGATAATTTTATATACTAATCATAATATTCTCCAATTCTTTTCTGCTTAGGCTGATTAAAAATTAGCAAATATCCCTTGAATCATCATCACGAATGATCAAGGGGTTCATGAACCCCTAAAGGAGAACTACTGACCTAATCCATGTGGTTTGACCCTTAAGACAACCTTCAGTTCTATTTCAATTTAAATAAATTTCTCTGGTATGCTCAAAAGAGAAATTATAAACATTATTAGTTGAAAGTACATTTATTTTGATAGAAGAGCTAGGCTCAATACAGGATAAATAATATATTTTTAGATGATGTACAACCATCAGGTGCTTGTGATAGCCATTTACTGGGGAATATCACACTCACCCTGGCTGTCTATGCATGTGTCCAAGGACTAAAAGTGCCACATGTCTCAACCACTATGGTTACTACAGCCCCAGCAATCTACTCCTCATCTAGACCCCTCTAATTTCCAGGGGTGAGTGAATTTTTGGATCAACTCAAGTAGGACCTGGCTTTGAGTTCTAATCTACTAGTGAAGCCCTCCTCCCTCCTGACCTAGCTGTTTTGCCACACATGCTAGTTTCATGACCTTGAGATAAGGTAACTGGATCTCCATAAAAGTAGACACATGCTTGAGTTCATCATTTACTCTTAAGCATCTTATTAAGAAGCAAATACAAAGTGTTTAATAAATAGCAAACAATGCATATTAAAACAATAAAACCTCTATCAAATGAAAACAGTCTTGCTATTCTAACATACACTAACCCAAGCCCAAGAAGTTCCCACAGACGTGATCACTTTGAAGCTAGAAATTTTAAGGAATCTATAGTTATCATTTTTCCCCCAGTTCCCAGCTGATAACTTCCCTTTGATTAGGCAAAGAAGTTTATAATCAACACTTGATCCACTAGACAAAGAAACAGAAATTCTTGAAAAACAAGTTGTGGAATTCAAGTGCTAGTAAATGGGTGGGGGATAGAGATGGACTCTGAGGAAGAACTCCTCCTGCTTCAATGACAGATGATGGTCTTTATCCCAGATGTCTTGTCTAGGGGATATCAGATCTTTTTCTGGCTACAGCTCAATAAAACAGGGTGAACGTACTTAGCAACAAGCCCCCAGATGAAGATGACTGCTGCTACCCTTGACTCACTTTTTAACCTTGAATTCTGATGCATCTCTGTCATCACTTCCTACAGATACCCCAGCCAACTATCCCCTGCTGTTCACAGTAGAATAAGGAAATAGATAGAAATAATGAGATTGTTGCTACACTTAAACACCTAAAACATTAATTTGGAAAACCCAGGAATGCCATGAGACATCCTTCCTAGGAGGCTTCTCTTTGACATGCTATTTACCTTTTTTGATTGATTTCCCCAGCTATAAAATTGATATAAAATGCATTAACATCACATTAATGTGAGAAGAACTGATTTGCTGAAAGCTGAAGCATTACATTTTAACGCCAGGAAATTCTCTTTACTCTGAATTGGGAAGATTCCCAGAACAGAGGACTCTCAATTATTTTTGAAAGTAGGAAATATGTCTACATTGATTTGGTTAATGTTATGATAATCAACCAGTCTGCGGCAAACTGCATATACAGGGGCATACTTGAACTTTACCACAATGAAATCCACAAACTAGACTTGCCTCTCTGCCTCTCTCTCAGCAACAAAAACTTCAACCTCATAAATTCCCCAACTTTTATTTTCATTATGATTTAGTGGAATTTTGGTGAATTGAATGGGATTCTTATCTATGTTGTCTAAAAAGTCATTTTGTCGATTAACAGAAAATAAGCTTATTGAATTTGGCAGCTGGGAGAGAACTCAGAGATTTTCTATTCCACCTATGACTAATTTCTGGAGGAAATGGAAGAACCATTTTTCAGCATCATGTAGGGAAATATGAGAGATCCTCTGTTAGATGGAGCAATCAAGAAAGACTTTGTGGAGAAGTTGGTACCTGAGCTAAGTTATAAAGGAAAGGAAGAATCTGAGCAAGTAGAGAAATATATGGGCTCTTTGCTAGACCAAAGGAGTTACCTATACAAGATGAGGCAATGGAAAGCAGGATAACATCAAAGACTAGGCAGTTTATTGATTCAGATGAAACACCATGTGAAAAGTGGTGGTTAGAAATGAAGCGGGGTTAGAAAGGACCTCAAAGTACATGTTAAGAAGTTTACATTTGAGGGAGGTGTGGAGCCAAGATGGCAGAGGAGAGACATCAACCCAACTGAACTTTCCCAACATTCCTATCCAAACAATTTTAAAATAATGCCACCAATTGAATTGTCAAGTGGCAGAGCTAAGGAAAGTTTGGGTGAAAGATTTTCAAGCCTTAGACAAATTGGAAAGCTCTATGACACTGGAGAAGTGGCTTGTCCAGAGTGCATGTGGCAGCAGCAATAGCTAGAGGTCTGGGAGGCAGCTTCAAAGAGCAGTAGCAGAGTTCTTGGGTCAGAGACAAAAATGAAGTTAGGCAATTAATCAGAGCAAAGGGGACCCTTTGCTGGCATCAGATATAGCTATCAGTGATTAGCAATTCTATTTCCCATAAATAGTTCTGATTTTTCAGTTCCAGGGTGAAAAGGAGCTCTTGTGGTCTGTCACAGGGGACAAAGAGACCAGGTCACAGTTCCAAGGCAAAGAAGAGAATTAGTGCTTGTGGCTGCAGGAGAGCAGGGGCCCTGGTCCTAGTTCCACAGCCAAGAAGAACACTAGTACTTGTGGACAGAGGGGAGCACAGGTCCTTCCTGGGTAAAGACCAGAGTAAAGACCATGAGAGCAGTGACCACACCTCTCCACGGATCATACTACCTTGAAAGCACTGAAAACTTGCAGATCCCCAAGAACTAGCCCTGAAAAAAAGCACCACAAAAAATCCTAAAGCTTGGAGTAACACCTCCTACTTCAAGGTGAGCAGAGCCCAACTTTAATATAAAGTTAAAAATCCAGAAATTGGGAAAAAATGAGCAAACAACAAAAAGAACTTGACTATAAAAATCTACTATGGTAACAGGGAAGACCAAGACACAGACTCAGAAGACAGTGATATGAAAACAGCTATAAGCAAAGCTTGAGAAGAAAAGAAATTCTAACTAGACACAAGACCAGCAAGAATTTCTGGAAGACTTAAAGAAAGAGATAAGAGTGTAGAGGAGGAGAATTGGAAAAGAAATGAGAGTGATGTAAGAAAATTATGAAAAGAAAATTAATGACTTTGTTAAAAAAAAAGCATCAAATACTAAAGAAAATGACATATTAAAAAAGAAAAGAATTGGCCTAGTGGTCCTAGAAACAAAAATTCAATGAAGAAAAGAATTCTTTAAAAAGCAATGGAAAAAAGGATGTACAAAAGCTCACTGAAGAAAGTATTTTTTAATTAGAATTGCACAAGCAGAAGCTAATGACTCCATGAAATATCAAAAACCAATAAAACAAAGTCAATAGAATGGAAAATTATTTTAAAATGTGAAATATATCATCTGAAAATAACACAACCAATCTAGAAATAGATCAAGTAAAGATAATTTAATAATTATTTGATTACCTGAAAACCATTAACCAAAAGAAGTCTGGAAACCATATTTCAAGAAATTATAATAAAAAGCTGCCCCAATCTCATAGATCCAGAAGGTAAAATAGGAATTGCAAAACTGTCCCAATAACCTTCTGAAAGAAATCCTAAAATGAAAACTCCAAGTAACATTACAACCAAATTTCAAGGCTATCAGGTCACGGAGAAAATATTTCAAGCAGCCAGAAAGAAACAATTCTAATATAATGGAGCCACAGTCAAATCGCACATGATCTAGCAGCTTCCAAGTAAAAGATGTGAAGGGTTTGAAAGGAAATTCTACAAAACAAAGACAAAATAATTACAATCAAGAGTACTTTACCCACCAAAACTTAGTATAATCCTTCAGGGGAAAAGAGAGAAAATGGAAGAAATTTTCTCACATAAAGGAGGCACATAAGAAAGCATTTTTTACATTGGATAGAGAAATGAGGTGGTAGTGGTGGACAAAGATAACCTCATTCATCCTAATTGGTTCAAAAATAGAAAAATATATGTCCACATTCAGTGGAATCTAGAAATATATTTTGCTCAAAAGAAAAATAGGAGAGGAAGGAGATAAGAAAATGGGGTGAAGGCCAATGAAAGGAAGGGCAGATTAAGAGAGATGATAGAAGCAAAACAGATTTTTGAGGAGATACAGGATGAGAGAAAAAGAGACAGAGACAGAGACAGAGACAAGGACAAACAGAAAAAAATTGGATGGTGGGAAACACACAGTAATTATAACTGTCAATGTGAATGGGGATGAGCTTAGCCATAAAATGGATAGCAAAATGCATTACAAACTAGAATCCAACAATATGTTATTTGAAAGAGACACACTTTAAACAGAAAGACACACACTGGGCTAAAATAAAGGGTTAGATCAGAATCTATTATTCTTCAACTGAAATAAAAAAAGGCAGTAGTAGCCAGCATGATCTCAGTCAAAACCAAAGCAAAAATAGATGTAACTAAGAGATAATGAGGGAAACTATATTTTGCTAAAAGAAACCATAGACAATGAAGTAAGGTAGAAAAAAAAGCACATCCTATTTCCCTGATAAAATATCTATCAATGTGTAGTAAACTTAGTCAAATTTGTAAAAATATGTCATTTCTCAATTGATGATTAGGCGATATAAACAGGCAGTTTTCAGAAGAAGAAATTAAAGCTATCTATAGTCATATGAAAATGCTCTAAATCACTAATGATTATAAAATGCAAATTAAAACTATTCTGAGGTACTACCTCATACAATTTGTCATTGTATCAGAAATGACAGATGCTGGAGGGGATAAAGGAAATTAAGTACACTATTGAACCATTGATAGAGTTGTGAACTGGTCCAATCATTCTTGAAAGCAATTTGGATCTATATCCAAAGGCCTATAGAATATCTTGACTCAACAATACTACTACTAGATCTCTACTCTAAATAGATAAAATGAAAAGGACCTAAATGTACAAAAATACTTACAGCATCTCTTTTTGTGGTGGCAAAGCATTGGAAACTGAGAGGATGCTCATCATTTGGGGAATGGCTAAACACCTTATGGTATCTGATTGTGATGGAGTAAGATTGTTTTTTAAGAATTAAGAAAGGGGATAATTTCAGGGAAAAAAATGGGAAGACTTTTATGAACTGATGCAAAGTCAAGTGAGCAGAACCAGGAGAACGTTGTACACAGTAGTAGCAAGATTGTAAGGTGATCAACTGTGAAGGACAACTACTCTGATCGATACAATGATCCAAGACAATTATGAAGGACTCATGATGAAAAAAATGCTGATCACCTACGGAGAGAGAACTGATAAACTCTGAATGCAGATCGTCGTATAGTTTTTCACTTTATTTTTCTTACTTTTTTGATATGGCTAATATGGAAATGTATGTTGCTTGCTGTCTTGGGGTGGGGGAAGGGATAGATTGAATATGGAACTCCAAAAAATTAAAAAATGTTAAAAATAAATAATGATTTAAAATTATGCTTTATTCATTAGGTAAAGAGGGGTCACTGAAAACTTGAGAAGTTGAAAATAGAATGGTCACATCTTAGCATTATTAAGATGATACAGATTGTATTGCAAATGAGTAGACCCAAACAGGTAGAAATTTATAGGAAAGGACACCTGTTAGAAAGGTATTGCACTAGTCCATTTGAAAAGGTGATAAAGGCCTGAACTATAGTGGTAACATGGGGAAAACATGGCAGAAGAGATTGCAAAGATACTGCTGCTACATATGGGAACTTAACTTACCAAGTTAAATATCTGTGTTCAAAAATTGCTGAGCTTGCAAAACTTTTAAGCGAAGTAAGCAAACACTTTCCAATTGTAGTCAATTTGGAGACTTTAAAATTTAAACAAAGCTAGAACTGAAGAAGTGCATCAGAGCCAAGTTCCATTAATAGACTTTAGTGCAAAGATAGTTTAAAGTGATTTTGTCAAATGCTTTTTTTGGAATTCTATTTTTTTAAAAAAATTATCATTCATTACACCCTCTGAGCATTCTATAAATAACGTTTCTTTCCCCAATGCACACTGTGCTAGAGTTCTCATTACATAGCCATTGACTTCTCTATGTATTTATAGATTCACAAGGAAAACAGTTCTTTTAGTTTTGGTTTATTTTTTCTGAAACTCATCTTAAGATTTAAAATACAACTTTATTCTAGAATTTGATTAAAATTGACAATATACCCAAATCGATATTTATTCATACAATAAGAATTACAAAAATAATCTTCAACAACAAGTGTTACCTTGGTATTTTCTCATTTACAAAGCACTTGCCTTCCATTACTTCTCCCTATTTAAGAGAAAACTGAGGGACAAAAAAGGAGCCAAAATCAAGAAACCATGGGTCAGTACAGTCTCTGAAACATACTAACTGTATGACCTTAGGGAAGTTTCTAAACTTTTTAGTCTCTTGGGCATCTGTCTGAAATATAAGCTGTAAACCATTTTCCAATTTACATTGTTGGAAGAACTTTTCTCACTTGGAATTCTCTGCATTCATGGAATCATATCTCTGGAGAATTATCATTATTATAATTGTTACACAGATTAAACAACTGACTCATGATCACTAGATGTCAGGCAAGACTTGAACCCACACCTTCATTTTCAAATGGAAAAACCAAACTTTGACCTCATATGCACTGTTGTTAATGGAGAGTTAAAGGGGGTGTCCAAATCCTACACTCTTTCCAGGGAACCATGACACCCCATTCAGGGGAACTAAGTCCAGCTCTCATCTATATTACTTTATACCAAGTATAAACTAGGATAAACTGCTTTAACTCTCTGAATCTCTATTTCCTGACCTGTAAAGTAATATGGTTGTACTAAATGATCTCTAACATCCCTCCCAGGTCTAAATTCCAATCAATCAATATGCATTTATTACATGCTTACTGTGTTAAATGCTGGGGATATAAGAAGAGTGAAAAGATAGTCCCTGTCCTGAAGGAATCCTATGATCATAACTAGAATTCTTTAGAAAAAAATGCGAAATTAGGACCAACACATCTCCATCTCTTGTTCAGAGTGTTCAATGGAGCTCAGGTGGATCAATCAATCAGAATTTATCAAGGGTCTGCTATATGCCAGGCACTGTTCTCGGTACTGAAATATCTCCTCTTTCTTCTTTCTCCCTCCAGATTCTCAAGAAACAGTCTCCTACAGTGACAGTCATCATGGCACAAAAAAAGTAGTAAGAGATTAACTGCCCACATAAGGCAGTTTCATATGAACTCCAAGGGCCATTTTGAGTCTCATTCACAAGAAATGCTGCTTCTTATAGAATATAAACATGGAGCTAAAACCTAGGAAATTTCCTCTGCCTGTATCGACAAGCTAATCCAACTACTAGACATATTGTCCAAACTTAACAGATGCATGCCAGTCAGTGACATATTCCTGACATCCATTTTTGCTCCAACATTTATGAGTATTTTCAAAGACTCTGGCTTGTTCATTCTAGGTCTTTGGCCTGCTTTTACCCATTTTTCACATTTAGTACCAGATGCATTTAATTGAATTATGCAAAGAAGATGACAGGCTTCCTGGCATCTAGAGGAATGGTGCCTGATCCAAAGCTCTTTAACATTCAAAACTCATTTTAAAATTTAAAATAAAGCTTGCTGATGTCACTGATATGAACTGCAGTTTGTGATTTATGAACTTAGAGAAGGCAAATTAAGGAGACAGCAAGCCCTGAGTAGTACCTGGGGGTAAAGTGAGGGAAATTAGTATGTATGTATGTATGTATGTATGTATGTATGTATGTATGTGCATATATATGTACATGAATGCACATGTGCACTTAGGTAGATATGTAGGTATGTATGCATATGTAAATACATGTAATACTCATTTCAAACACAAATTTAACATGCATATCTTTATATAGGAGGAAACATGATACAGTGGATCAAGTGCCAACCTTAGACATAAGAAACCCTGCATTCAAATTCTGCCTCCAACACTTAATATATGTGTGACCCTGGGCAAGTCACTCAGTGTCTTGATTCCCTAGACAACTCTATACTACTTTAAGTTACTGGAAAGTTGCAGATCTGCTTTTATGCCAGGAATTTCCACATCTGAGTAGAGTGTTCTGCATGTAGATGAAATCATGGGTCCAGATAAGAAAAAATAGATTGTAATTATTATAATTTGCAAATATTTGATTGAATTGGTACAGTAGAATGAACCGTGGGTTGGGAATCAGAGGACTTGAGTTGGAATGATATGTATGCCACTTACCTGAAAAATATGGTTTTGTTTCAGGAAGTTCTAGGTCACTGAAAGCACTCTGCAATTTCTCAAATACAATCTGTAGGTACAGACAAAAAACACAGTATCTGTCTATAGTATGTGTACTAATGGACCATCTATGGCCTATCCACTCAAATGCATATCATGATCAAACCAGTGGTCACTAAACTTGTTTGGTCACACACACACACACACCCCTATCAAGAAACATTTTTGAGCATGCACCTTCAATTTGTTTACATTGATATATTTATAAATCATATACTTTACTGTACTAATAAGTATACACATAATAAAATTTGCATCAAAATATACATTGGAAAAGTATGAGATAGGCATAAAATAATACTTGGTCCTAGAGTCTCTAGGGAGCCAGGGAAGTTTGCTAATGGATTTATGCTTTAGGAAAATTGGCAGCTGTAGAGAGGACAGATTGGAAAAGGGATGGATTTTAGGCAGAGAGACCAACAAGAAGGCAATGGCAATGGTCCAGGTAAGAGGTGAGGAAAGCCAAAATAGGAATAGGTTGGGGTTGGGGTGGGAGAATAATTGTCAGCAGAGCAAAAGACACAGATCTAAGAGATTTGGAGGTATAAATGACAAGGTTTCCCAACTGGTCAGATGTGTAGATGTGGAAAAAAGAAAGTTTGGCATTGGAGATTACACCAAGTTTATAAGAACCTTAATGACAGGAAAAATAATACTGCCCTTGGCAATAATACTGAAGGATAGAAGATGGGGAAAAGATCATATAATGATATCAGTGATCCAAATCACAACACATCCATCCCTGCTCATACTGGGTAGCAACTCATTCGGTTCTACTCAAAAAGAAAAGAGACAGCATTCTTGCTCACTGCTCAGTGAAAATCAAGTGTCGACACTACCTCCTCCCAAAAGGGTACCTGTTGTAACCACAAGGGAACCTGAGGAGAGGGGAAGGCTTAGAGGATGTGGGAAGAATTCTCTCAATGGTACCTGCACAACTCCTGTAAGCAGTAGTTAGCTGAAATTATAACTACTTTAAGAGATCAACACTAGGTTCAGCAAGAGGAAAGTTAGGAGCTTAAATAAAAAGAGGACGTAGAAATGAGACTGTCATGAATTAGTTTATTGGAGGTAAGTTCCAGGATTATCAATTGTACATAGAACTGGGGTTAAAAATGTACAGTATACATGACATAGACCCTTCAGTAAAGACTATGGACCTCTTCTCAGAATAATGTTGTTCAATGAATAAAATAATTGTAGTATTGTAAAGGAAAATTAATTCTATTGAAACACTCACAAAGAGTTCATGGATCCCAGATTAAAAACTCCTATTATAAATGGTGAGTTACAACCTTTCTACCCTTAGGCTAATTGATCACACACATCCTTGGGTCTCTCTTTGTGGTGATTCCATAAATTCTACTTTGAATTGTAGGTAATAGACATTTTTCATACAGTTCTTGTTTTTCTTTTAGAATTCTACCTTTCTCTGTCTCTCTCTCTGTCTCTGTCTCTCTCTCTCTTTCTCACACACATACACACACACACACCCTCCCTCTCTCTCCCATGCATGATACAATAAATAATAAATATGACACACTGTTTTCAAAGCTTCCCAGCTTTTCTTCTCTTCCTCATAGGTTTTCATTTGTTCTCTGTTGTGGACTCTTAACTTTATTTCTCCCCCCTCTTCCACCTCACCATAAAAAGGCTATAATTAAATATGAATATGTATGTATATACATATACATAGGTATCTATAAACATATACATACATACACATATACACTCACACATGTATATGTAAGACCATACTATGCTTATTTCCTCCTGTCTGTTTCTCTGAAGGTTGATAGCATCTTGCTCCACAAATCCAAGTCTTTTCTTGTTTTTCTAAATCACTCTTCTCATCATTTCCTACACCACAGCAAAATTCCAACCCAATCACCTCTTATTTCCCCCAATTTTCAGCATTCCTTCTATTCTTGGCTATATAGGTTCTATTTACATAAGAAAATGTCAATTTAAAATAATTAAAATGATCAGTTTTATACTTTAATAATGCTCTCACCTCATAATACAGTTTAAGGTCTGATGCTACTGAATATGCTTCTTTTATATCCCCCTCACCCCCCCTCCCTTCCCCCTCTGTTTCTTTGAAGTTCCTGACCTTTTGTTCTACTATCGTTATTATTGTTTCTAACTCAGTAAGACAGTTTTTCAGTAATTTAAATGATATAGCATTAAATAAGTAGATTAATTAGACAAATTATCATTTTTATCATATTGGTTTTATCTGTGAATAATAAATATTATTTTTTTTATTATTTAGATGACTTTATTTGTATAAAAAGTGCTTCATGTTTATGTTACTATAGTTCCTATGTGTGTTTTGGCATGTATACTCTCAGGTATTTTGTACTGCCCAGTTATTTTTAATGATCTAAAACAATATTGAATAATATTACTGACACATCGAGCAGTATCCCTATTTTTCTCTTTTCGTTAAATCTATTTTCTCTGCTTAGATTTAACTCCATGGCACATCATACCATCGGCTGTCTCACTCTTCCTTCCTTTTCCTAGCTCCCTTTTATGCTGATTTGCTTCATTAGATTATAAACTCTCTGAGGGTAGGCATTACCTTTCTTATTTGTATCCCCAGTGCTTAGCATAGTACCTAAAACAAAATAATTGCTTAATAAATGTTTATTTAATTTAATTAAAATTAATCAAGGAACTGATCAACCAGTGACCAGTCTGGTGATGTCTCTTCATGACAGGTTATGAGAGTGACCAGAAAGCAGAAATCATTTGTGGTCAGGACCATATCCAAAGACTTTCTAGGACCCACAGGATTTTGATAAAATAGGGAGTGTCTGGCCTGGGAGGAATGGAAAAGGAATCCAAGGAGGCCCCCAAGGCCAGACTCTGGTGGGGGGGTCTTTAGATAAATGGGACAAAAGACCTCCCAATCCACGGGAAAAAGGTCTTGGTTTGGGCTTGTACTTCATCCCAATTATAAAGAAATAGAACAAAGGAAACCATTCAAGAAATTTGTGAGCAAAAATGAAGGTGGGATAGACACAAAGAAGAACATGAGACATTTTCCAGTCTTTCTGTTGTGGTCTAGGGATGCTGGGAACCCCAGATAGCAAGAGTACAGGGCGCTGGTCTGCCTCAGAAGAATCCAACCACTCAAGCCTTCTTTCAGTCTAAGTAGCAAGTTTATTATGACACTGGATAGTGTGGGATAGATTCCTAATGAGTTTGCATTATTTGTGATGCCAATTGAATGGGAACAGATTTAGTGAAGACTTCTCAGGAATATGGAGTTTTCTCCCCGGAGTGGAGGAGACCTTGGACCCAGGTTTCCCTTCCTCCAGAGTCAGGTGATTTACATATAAGGCTATGTATAGCTTTAGGATCAATGACTGGATATGACCAGCTCCTCAATATAATGATGTGTATTTTCACGGGCTTTGTAATGTCCAGAAGTGGGAAATTTTGAACCGGGTTTCAAAGGAGATTGGTTAGATTTCGTGCTTAGAATGTAAGACCTTGCTTCTCAGTCAATGAGAATAATGGTCAGTGGTGGGAGGGGGATTTTCACATCAGGGTCTATATAAATTGCCATTCTGCTTCTGTAAGGTGCCTCCCTACTCCAGCTTTACTGGTGAAGGGACCGCCCGGTTTCTCGTGAGAACCGAATAAAGGAGATTTTCTTTTTTTACCTTGAGACGCCTCTGAGCAGTCAATTTGAGTAAGGGGGGTTCGTGCTTTCCCCCACACACACACAATACAAGCAGGCCAGATTTTAAGAATCTGTATATTTGATGAGGATGAAATTGGTACTTTTATGTAGAAAGACTACTGGAAGATCTGGATAGGATTAAGGAGTGGCAAATAGCCTGGGGTGGGCCAGGTGTAGACCATGAGGGCCACAAGGCAAGGGCAGTTAAAAGATTATTGACTGGGATGGGCCAGGGAGGAAATGTGATAATTTGGCAAATGTGCCAGGGATCTGGGTTCAGGGGCTGGGCTGAGGGTCTTTGCTTTTGGGGTGTCGCTCAACCTCAAAATTTCCAATCTTCTTACACTTTCTCCCTTTCACCTACTTTATACTCCAATGACACTGGTCACTTGCTGTTCCTCACAGATGACAATCAAGTTTCCAAATCCTGACTGTTCCACGTACCTGGAAAATTCTCACTCATTACCTCGACTTCCTCTTTTCTCCGACTTCTCTCAGGACTTAGCTTAAATTCTATTTTTTGCCAGGATAGATAGAAAAAGATAGATAGAGACAGAGATATATGGAGGTAGATAGATATATGTGTATGTGCATATGTATGTATATGCATATATATGTATATAATGTTATATGTGCATATGTGTAATGTATATATGCATATATAATTTCATACGTGTGTACAGTGTACAGCATGAATTGCAGGCAATTTCAAAGGGAAGGTACTAGTCATGGGAGTGGGAATGAGAGACAGGAACTTGAAACACCTCTGATGGACATGATAGTGAAGGGTAGTTACAAAAGTCACATGGGATGGATAGACATGGATGGGTTGTCATCTACAGATGTACATTAGTCAAGGCCATACCCATATCAATGAATTATCAAATGCATTGGATTATTTATGTTTGAATATTTCTTCCTTCCTAATTATTGATGAAGCGTATACTTATGTTCAGTTATTGAGAAATGTCCATTTGTAAAACTTCAAGGTAATACTCAGCATTGTCTCATGAGATTATTTATCTACCATAAAAGCTTAAGCTAAAAACACTGAATGGAAAACAACTTGTGAACATTACAAAGTCTCATAATCACCAAACATTTCTTCCCCATTCATCTCATATGAAGAGTAAACATAGGAAATATAACTTGACGGATTTTAAATTGGAAGTGGTATATTGTGCTTGGCCAAGTTCAAAAATCACTTAAGATTTAATTTTATTTGTTTTTCAGAAAAAACAGTTAACTTCTTAAGTTATTGGGGAGAGAGAAGTTTAAAAATTAAAATATAACTTTTAAAATTGCCAATTTTCCTTCTTTCCTTCCTTCTTTCCTCCCTTTTCTCCCTCCTTTCTTTCTTCTCTTGTTCCATCCTTCTCTCTTTTCTCCTTACTCCTCCTCCCTCCTCTATTTCTCTGTGTCTCTCTGTCTCCTTTTCTGTCTACCTTCTCTCTCTTACCTCTTCTTCCCTTCCCCTGCCCCCTGTCTCCTCTCTCTCTGTCTCTATCTCTATGAGTATGGCTAGAGAGGACTCCATTAGTTATGTCCATCGTCAAGGAAAATAGCATCCCAGTCATTTGAAATCCATCTTAGGCTTTTGCATAGTCAACATGAAACATGTTATATTTTGTTTTGTTTTCCTCTTTCAAAACTATCTCTGATTTTACCTTTAGACTAATTTCATTTGCATAAAAATCCCCTGTTTGGGTCAATAAACCAGATATGCCTGGGACTCAAGACCCCACAAGAATCATATTGCTCAAAGTAGGGAGAAAAGATCTAATAAGATTTGCTAAGGTTGACATTCAACCTTTGTCAGTATTTTCCAAGTAAGCCTTATGTGAGGGGGAGATGAAATGGAATAATTAGAGTCCACTGTGTGTCTCTATACGTATATAGATGTAGATGTGTGTAGACATAGATATTGTTGTTATTGCTGCAGTTTTGTTTTAAGGTAAATATGGAATTATACATTAGTTCCAAAAGCTGACTCATTTACTGGCCCTTCTCTTTCTTTGTATTTTTTTAAATGTTTTATTGATTTTCATTTTCTTCTTTCTCTTTCTCTTTTGAGGAATTACTTCCCTCTAATTAACCACATCTCTATCAAGATACGGAAATCTTTCATCATCATCGGTCATCTAGATTCATAACTGATCATTTCATTGATTACAATTCTAAAGTCTTTTAAAGTTAATTTTCTTTATAATATTGTAGTCATTGTACAAACTGTTTTCCTGGTCCTGTTCACTTCCTTCTGCATTAATTTATAGTCTTTCCAGATTTCTTTCAATCCATTCAATTCATCATTTCTGAATGCACAATATGCCATTATTGTATATCATAGCTCCTTCAACCATTTCCCAAAATATGAACACTCCTCTTAGTTTCCAATTCTCTACCAAAACAGAATTCATTGTTATTTGCTTTGCACTATGCATATTTTTTCTTTAATTTTTTTAATCTATTTTGGATATATATCTATTAAAGTATCTTAAGTTGGGCATAATTTAGTAACTTTGGGGATACAGTTTCAAATTGCTTTACAGAATGGTTGTACCAGTTTGAAACTCTAGCAAAAGTACATTAGTTTGATTACCCTCCCTTATACACCCTAACAATGGTCATTTTCTTTAATTGTCATGTTTTTAAAATCTTGGGATTATGAGATGGAATCTCAGCACTGTTTTAATTTTTATTGTTCTTATTATCAGTGATTTGGGACTCACACTTTTTACACTTTATATGTTTACTGATAGTTGTGCATAATTAGATTGTGATTTTATATTAAAAACAACTTTTCATATTCTTTATATACGGAAATATTCACATATGTTGGTATTGTCAAGTACAAAATATTTACATTTGCAAAGAAATTAACAATTCATTAGATAATGAAACTCTACAAGGTTTATTCATTATTTATAGATATCACATTTGCCTTCAAATTCCACCTCTCACCAAATGATGAGATTGTTTTCATTCACATATTATTTAATCATATTCCTTCACCACAGTCCTTATCTTATCACTCATCAGAAACAGACTCCCAGGGGTCTCCAAGACTGTGCCAAGAGTTCATGTTTTCTGCCCTAGAAGTTGGAAAGATCTTGAGGAAGACCCTTGTGATGGACTAAATGACTTTGCTTTAATGATGAGTTTAACAAGGTTCTCAGAAGCCGATCTCCAGAAGGTGAACCACTGAGTGACGATTTCTTTTTTTGCCACAGGTCAGGAATATGATCTAGTAAGGTATGAATGTTGGTAATAACTCCAGGAGAAGGAATACCTATGCCAATTAAATCATTGTTGATAAATGCTCCTAAAATGCATCTACAAATGCAAATAGGAAAGATACAATAAAATCAAGATGTGTGGTTTAACAAATGAGTCCCAAATTTCCTTAGATTCCCATGGAAACTTTGTGAAATATAGTATTAATGATATCTTTTATTAGTAAGCAGGAAGGGAAGCATGCTGTAGTAAGAAATAACATAAAATCTGCCATCAATAGCTTTTGCCCTAACTTTCAACATTGCTATAACTGAAAAATTCATTTTAAGAGTTTGAAAGGAACTATGGGATTCCATGCTCCAGCCTCTTCGTTTTCACAACCAGGAATGATCAGTCATTTGGCCATTCCCACAAAACAAGTGTGTGAAACAGCTAACACTCAAATACCATGAATTAATCAACAAATCAATTAATAAACATTTGTTAAGCACCTAGTACATACTAGGCAGGGTGCTAAGAATTAGAAATACGAAAAGAGGCAAAAGATAGTCCCTGTCCTTGAGAGCAAAAAGATACATACAATGTTAGCTATATATATATATATCTATACATAGATATATATGATAAATAGTAAATAATTATCAAGGAAGACACTGGATTTAGAGGGGTTAGGAAAGATTTCCTACAAACAATGGGATTTTAGTTGGGACCTACAGAAACTAGAGAAATCAGCAAGTGGAATTAAGAAGGAAGACTGTGCTGGCTGGCTGCTAGTAAAAAAAAAAATAAATTCCCAGAGGCAAAAGAAGGAGTGTCTTGTTTGTGGAACAGGTTCATGTCACTGGATCAAAGATTATGTCATGGAGATTAAATGCAAGAAGTTTGTAAAGTTAAAAGAGGGGACAGTTATAAAAGGTATTAAATGTTAAACATTTTGTATTTGATCTCAAAGGTAATAGGGAGCCACCAGAATTTGTTGAGTATGGGGGTGACATAGCTGGGCCTGTGCTTTAGGAAAGTCACTTTGGTGGCTGAGTGGAGGATGGATTAGAGTGGGGAGAGGCCAGGTAGGCAGACTCACATGCACATACACACACCACAGCAGCTATTTCACCAGTCCAGTCATGAGGGGATGACAGACTTCAGTAGAGTAGTGGTGGTGTCCAAAGAGAAAAAGGGCTGTATTTGAGAGATGTTGGAAATATGATCCATTGTTCATTCCAGTGTACTAAACTACCTCATTCATTTTTAGATAATGTGAAATGTAGAATGTTAGAGTTGGAAGAGACTTCAAAGATCAAATCTAGTGAGCATCTGAAAAAATAATCTTTCCTGCAGTCCATCTGAACAGTGATTCTACAACCTGTGTTGGGACATAACCTCCCAGTGTGGTTCATTCTAGCTTTTTATAGGTCTTATTGTTAAAAAGGTGTTTTCTGTATGTTTCTTTATCTTCCCTGATCTTGAGCCTAAATTGGTCTTTGTAAAACTTCAACCAATTGGTTCTAGTTCTGCCCTTATGAGCATGATAACCAAATGGTACAGTCCATAGAGACTCATCTTTCTGAGTTCAAATCTGACCTCATACACTTACTAGTTCTGTAACCTTGGGCAACTCATTTAACCCTGTTTGCTTCAGTTTTCTCATCTATAACATGAGCTGAAGAAGGGAATGGCAAAGCACTCCAGGATCTCTGCCAAGAAAACCCTATAATAGGGTCACAAAGAGTTGGATGTGACTGAATAACAACAACAGTTTCCGTATTCATGTAGACTCTGCCTAATTTTCCATTGTTTATATAAAAATGCTGATGTTGCTCCTGTACAAGGTTTCTTCTTAAAATCTCCAAGAATCCAAATGATTAATATTTATAGGATAGGCAGATTTTGAGGTATCATGAAAATCATTAAATTTATCCTTTCATTCTAGACTACAACTTCCTAGAGAGCTGTGGAAGAACTTATGTTCACTTTCCAGTAGTTACACTTTTTTGTGAGGTTAGGACTTGCTATACCACAAAGTAAGAAAATCATAAGCATTATATGCTGGCCCAGAAAACTGAAGCTAAGTGTTGGTTTTTGTTCATTCATCCATCCATCCATCCATCTATTCATTCATTCATTCATTCATTCATTCATTTGTCTATTCATACAATAGATTTTTTTTCAGTATCTATTAAGTGCCAAGTGTCAGTCTACAAAGGAAAAAAAAAGAAAACAGATCCTGTACTCAAGGAACTTATATTACAAAGGGAGAAAACTGTGTGCACAGAAAGTTAAATTCAAAACATGTAAAAACAGATACAAATTAATTTCTGTGGGAATGGGTATTATGGAGGATATTATGATAACTATGATCTTACATTTGGGGCTAATTGTTCAGGTTAGTAGTTAGAAGAGTAAACTTTTTATGTTTTTAGATTTATCTTTTAATTAATCCATTTACATTCTTTCACTATTAGAGTTATTCTATTTCCTCATCCCAATACTCCCATGTTTCTATTAAACAGATTTTGAAATTTCTCCTTTAGTATTAAAAACAAATTGAGCTTTGGGAAATGCTTTGTGATCATTCCTCTAATCCACCATTACTCTGAAAAATATGAGAGTTCCCTGGCTGCCATGACAACCTTGGGCTTCCTGTATGAAGTCTCTGACTTTCAACTTATCTATGGTCTGACATAGCTATTATCTATAGCATGAAAATAGCAACTCTCTCAAATGAATGCAGATGCATACGCCTAAAGGGAAAAAAAGGAAATAAAATTAAATAAAAGGAAGAGCTCCAGCAAAAGTTGAAAAGCTACACAGAAGTGTTTCACACCACAGAGTTGAGAAAAAAAGAGCTTGCTAGGGGAGAGAGTCAAGACTTTACTGGGAAGTAGAGAGTCTACTAGGGAACTGACTTGTAGTTAAGAGCAGCCTGATAGAGAGCCAAGAGAGTTGGGTTTGAAGTCATGTCTTGATTCTGCCATCTATTGGGCTGTGCTGCTTTAGGTGAGGTCAAGGGACTTAGTTAAATACCTGAACTCTAAAGTTACTGAGAGTTCTAAAGTGATGGTCCCATTTATAACTGTTAGCCCATTCGTCTTGGTGTCTTCATTAGCACTTCTGTGAACCACAAACTTGGAAGAGTATCTATCATCTTTGATTAAGGAAGAGATCCACTGGGATAAAAAGATACATCTAATTCAATTCAACCAATTCAGTTGAATAAATGTTTACTAATCCCCTACAATGTACCAGGAAGAATGATGCAGTGGATAAAAAACTGGCCTTAGAGTTAGCAATCTGTAGGTTCAAATCCTACCTCCAAGGGCAAATCCCCTTTTATAGTTCAGTTACCTTTTCAAATACATCAACCACAGAAAAGGCTGCAAGAAGTGTCTTTAGAGGAAATTACTCAATGGGAGTTCTCTACACCAAAGAAATCCCAATTGTGGATTTTTTAAAAGTAGTAAGCACAGAAAACTATGGAGAGAATACAGAGGAAAATGACGTCAAGATTGCCCTGCCATCAAGAATTTGGGAATGTGTCTGTTAGTTCCTTAATGTCACAGCTGATTTCCTTTTTGGCATGTATGTCTCCAACAGCCTGTCCAATATTTAACATAGAGTAGACACGTAACAAGTCCATGTTGAACTGAATCAAGCATACAGATAGGAAGATTGATATAAAAAAAAGAAAATATCAAGACAACAAAGAACTCAAGTCAACCAACTAATTTTGTGGTTTTTATTGAATCACGTCTGACTCTCCATGACCCAATGCAGGGTTTTCTTGGCAAAGAAACTAGAGTGGTTTGCCATTTCCTGCTCCAGCTCATTTCACAATGAGGAAACTGATACAAAAAAGGTTAAGTGACTTACCTAGGGCCACCCAGAAAGTAAGTATCTGAGGCCAAATTTTGACTCAATTCTCTAACCACTGTACCACCCAGCTGCCCCAATCAACTAATATTGTGTTTAAATCAATAATGCATTCAAAGAAGAACATTTTAAAATACATAAATTTAATAGATTGTGTCCCCTTAACAAATTTACCCACATTGCTATTAATTGCTATTGCAAGTAGAAAATTCAGCAAAGAACTGGCAAGAAGTTCTACCTGGAAAGGTTGCCAGCAAGTTGTTTTAAGTATGGCTTCACCCCCAATGGCATCCTGCTACATACTGAGCATGGAGACAAAGTCCTTAATAGTGATGATATTTAATAAAAAATATCCAGTGAGGACAAAATGTTGCTTCTGAGAAACCACAGTTATCCAAACTTAACTCTTTTTTCCCCACACATAAGTTTTATCAATATTCTCTGCTTGTTACATTAATCTTCTTCTTTTGTCATCCCCCCATGCCTGGTACCTTTATAAGAAAGACAAAGCATTAAGCAGAACCAACTAGTTTAATGACAATATCAGACAGTGTAGGCAACATTCCTCACTCACATACCACAACTTTCCTATAGGAAGGAGGTGAGCTTCACCATCTATTTTATGGGACCAAGACAAATCATTACAATTACCCTAATTTCTGACATACATTTGGGATTCTTTCTATTTGCACTGTTGTAGTCAATGTCTATACTGTTTTTGTGTCTCTGTTCCCTTCATTCCTTATTTTAAATATAACTTCTCCCAATTTTCTCCGAATTCCTCAGAGTGATCTAAAAATTTATAATAATCATCCATTATCCAAATGGTTTATATTGAAATAATAACCAAAAGCACCATTTTCTGTGCAGGAAAACTAATACCTAATTAGGAAATGAACAGATTTTTTTTTTTCCTTTTCCATTTGCAGCTTCTTATTTTAGCCTGACAAGTCAGATGGCCAGATTTGGCTTCAAGCCACAGGATGCAGAAAATGAATAATACACAAAACTTGGTATTATTGAGCAAAGCAAGCTTTGCCACAAAGGATATAAGATCAGAATGCTTTAACAAGCCCTGATTCACCACAGCAAGACTGATACACATAGTACTGTGCTGGCAGATGTTTAACAGCCAGTTCTCTGGGGGGGAAAATACAGATATCACACTCTTCAAAGTTGAATTTGCATTTTCTCTGCCACTTTCTTAAGCATAGGTTTGGATTCCGTCAAAGAGCTACACTTGAGGACCTAAAGGGCCACATGTGACCTGGAGCCTGAAGGTTCCCCATGCCTAGTAGATGATAAAAAAAAAAAAAAATACTACTCCCTGATTTGAAGCATTGGCAATTTCAGAGGTGCAAATGCTCTCACAGAAAATTTAACAATGGACTATTTATTGCAAGCCAGTTTGAGCTGGTTCTAGCACACCTCTGGCTGCCCAGCATCCCAAGCACCAAGTACCTGATGACTTGGAAGATGGCTGACTCTCAACCACATTAACAAATATCTAGCAAGAATGTGGTGGCTGTTGCGGGTTCTACCCCAAGTGTTGAATGATTCAAGGAACTCTGGAGGAGAATAGGTTTTCCCTTCCAAAATAAAGATGGAAATCTTTCCCAAAAGAAAGATGACTAATAATTCCATTGAGGCATCTGACACCTCAAGAGGAACAAGGGGCTTAAGGTGCCATGAGTAGCTGAGAAAACGAATCTTGTCTGCTAGTCCTCTGCTTTGTCTCTGATGCTGTTCTGGAGATCTGGACTTCATGAAGGAGAAATGTATATGACCAGCACACAGGCAACGCGCTGAAGAAAGAATGACTGGGGAGAGAATTCGGGGCAGAGGAGCACCATGCAATAAGTAAGGCAGAGGAAGGGCTACTTTTCCCTTCCCCTTAGGTCTTGTGGCCAGGACATATGGTTTGGGGTTTTTTTGTCTTATTTCATTTTTTTCTGTTTAGTTCTAGGCAAGGGAAATGAAGTCTCCAACTCAAGAGTTCAATCCATATCAATGTTGAGAACCAGGATTCCAGGCTGAGACAAGACCACCAGGGATGTCCAGAAAAACTGGGAGTAGGGTGATGGCACTTTGTACCAGAAACTTGGCTGACTAATCAACACTACTTAGGAACTGAGTTAAAGTATGAACTCAATCCCTTACAGGGACAGAGAAGAGGAGGAAGGACTATTTTCCTGAGGTGTGGAGGGGAATACTATGTTGGGTTTTTGCTATATCTTTTAAGTAGTTATTCCCTTGTTAAAGTTAATCTGATCTTTAAGTGGCTAAATGGAAGATGTTTGGACCATTGAAATTGGGTGACAAAGTCAGCCTGGGGTTTGAGTGCATAGCAGAGATTAGAGAACTCCCTTCAATAGCCTTAGGGAACCTGAGAACCCTGAGGGAAGCAGGGAACTACACACCAGGCTAGTGGTATGCTAGTGTTTAACAATCAGCTGTCGGGGGAAAAAGTACCTACAATATACTTTTCTATCTCCTCTGACCACCCCAGGATCTCTCCCACTCCCCTACTTCTAAGTACTTTTTAACTGTGGGTCTCATTTTGTATTAATCTTTCATTAGTCTATTGGCATATTTTATTAATTAATTTTTCATGACTACATAATTTTTCTCTTCAGTAAAACCATGAACTCATTGAGACTAAGAGGGCTTACAGCTGATGTTTCTTTAATCTCCATGTAAGATCATTGAAGATTCGGACTTCTTCATTTTATTTTTTATTCTTAAGGTCTAATTCCAGTGTCTGAAGGATCTTAAAAATTGCTTAGAGATTTTCGGATTATCGAATTGCAAATAATAGACAGATAATTTTTTAAAATTAAATCAGTACTCAGTAATCATTTTTGATTTATTGTTGAGAGACAGAAATGGCAATTGGGAGGATATTATCCGCATTTTAAGAGGCAGCTAGAGAGTGCAGTGGATAGAGCCCTGTATCCACATCAGGAAAACCTGAGCTCACGGCTAGCCTCAGACATTTACCAGCTATCTAACACTGGACAAGTCACTTAAACCTCTGTTTCCCTCAGTTTTTACAGCTGCAAAAGTGGGTTCATCATATCACCCACCTCCCAGAAGTGTTAGAAAGTTCAAATGGGGTAATAGTTTTAAAGTGCTTAGAACAGTGCCTGGCACATAGTAGGAGCTTAACAAATACTTCTCCTCCCCTTTCCTCATGGTGCCTGAGAAGATGCATGCCTGGACTGAATTGGCTGTTGGCCTGGACTGTTGATACAACTCCATACCAAATGAGGCTTATTTTATAGTGCTAGGAGCACCGTGGTAACTATATTGAAGTGTACTAAATGACTGTGGTGGCACGATTTATCTGCATATGGCATTTATATAAACACACATATTGGCAATGCAGATGATGTTAACTCGAACTCCAATGTGTTAACTAAACAACTTATTTCTGGCTATGGAACAAGAACATGGTTTTCTATATGACTGTGGATATCCCTGTGCAAGTCAGAGGGGGCAATGCCATCTTGTGGTTGTTGTCTCATTGTGTATGACTCTGTGACCCCATCTGGGGTTTTCTTGATGAAGACACTGGAGTGGTTTGTCACTTCCTTCTCCAGGTCATTTTATAAATGAGGAAACTGAGGCAAACAGGGTTAAGTGACTTACCCAGGGTCATATGGCTAGTAAATGTCTGATGCCAGATTTGAACTCAGGTCTTCTTGATTCCAAGTCTAGTCCTCTATGTACTCCGCTGCTTAGATAACGTTAGATGCCATTTACTCTACCTATTGATAAAAAAGAGTACTAGGGAATTGATAATGATTCTCCAGGTCTTTGCCAAAACTGTATTGTCAAATATTTTTATAGGAATAAATAGGGCAATATTTATTCATTTATTTTTAAAATTTTAAAATAATTCCTCTAAAATAGTAAATTATACCACAAGTAAATAAATACAAGTAATATCTTACTACCAAATATGAAAATATTTCAGTTCCTATGTATGTACACACACACACATATATAAAATAACTTCTCATATTTCTATCATTTCAGTTTCATTTATAACAAGAGAAAGGTAGTATCACAATTACTCTTCTACCCATTTCACTGATAAACATTCTGAGGCTTAGATAGCTTATTTGACTTGTTAAGCACTATACATCCGGTAAATACCCAAGATCAGATGCACACCCACAACTCCCAACTCGCTAGCCAATGTTTTAACCACTACAAGAGAGGTGCCAAACACCCTTTACCCAGGTAAAAGTGGTCCACAGTCCTCCTAAGTACAGCCTAAATCGTAATAAGATGTAATTGGGAAATATTTAACAGAATAAATAAAATACTATAAAACATAGATTTGCTAATGTGTGGTTTTCTAAGTGAAAAAGCAAAGGTAGGGATGCTTTTAAATGGTTTAATAACCATTCTGTTTGAGTTTGATACCCCTACACTGCTCCGCTGTCTCTCACTTATATTGGTAACATCTAAATGTCCACGCTTTCTCACACCAAATACCAATCCTGTCTTACCTATCTAGGGGAATAGTTTAGTGAAGGCTGACTGACAGTACTGATAGACATGTTTCTTAAATCAGTTGTTCAGTAAACATTTATTAAGCACCTGCTATGTGCTAAGCCCTGGATATACAAAGGAAGACAAAAGGCAGTTTCTGCTCACAGTCTGAAGGGAGAGATAACATACAAACAGCTATGCACACACAAGATCTATAGTATAGATAATTAATAGAGAGGAGGTGCTAGAATTCCAAGGGATTTGGGAAAGGCTTCCTCCAGAAGACAGAATTTTAACTGAGTCAAATAGGTGCATACCAAGCTTCTAACAGTATCCCAGTGTCCATGTTGCATTGTAGTACCATCCATTAAAGATATGGGTACTCTTAGTCATTGCATTTAATTCTGAGAACCACAGTTTAGGGTAAAATAAGACTGAAAATCTGGAAAATATCCAGAGCCAGGCAACTAGGATGGCAACAGGGTCTAAATTCATGTTGTATGATGAGGCTGTTGAAGAACTGTTTATCCTGAAAAAGAGAAAACTGGGCTGTAAGAAAGACTGAATGGAAAGGTATCAAAGACACAGCAAAACTTAGATATACAGAGTGAAGTGAGGAGAACAAGGAAAAACAACTACACAGTGACATCAATATTGTAGAGATAAACAATTTTGAAAGGTTTAAGAACAGTTATGGCAGTAACGCCCTACCCGGATTCCAGAGGAATGATGAAGAACATTGCCCCCTCCTGAGAGCAATACCGGTGACAGACCCAAGATGCAGAATGGGGCACAAGTGCTAGGCAGGGCTAACATGAGAATCTGTTGTGCTCCACTAGTTTTTTGTCTGTTTGTTTGTTTTTTACTTTCTCTATTATTTTTTTTTTCAGGTTTGAGGCAGGGAGAAAAAAATCCTAAATGTTGGATCGTTGATTTTGTTTGAATTTTAAAAAGCAAAGACTCCAGAGGAATATGATAGGTATCTTCAAGTATTTTAACGACTGCCATAAATAAGGGGGATTAGATTTTTTTTTTGTTTGGCCCCAAAGTTTAGGTGCAGAATCAATGAGAGTTTGCAAAGGAGAAAATGCAAGTTTGATATCTGAGAAGAGAAAGAAAAATAAACCAATTCAAAAAAAGTGTTAGAATTTCTAAGTATTAGAATATCCTCAAATGAAAGGGACAGCCTTGGAAGGTAGTGGATTACCCTTACAGGAAATCTTCCATCACAGAGTAGGTGACCAGGGTTAATTATCCATCTCAGTGGCAACTGAGTTTACCCCATACCTGTCAAGTATTCAACCTGTACTTGAAGAACCCAAGAGAAGGGATCACCTACTACATCCCGAAGCATGATCCAGTGAAGGATTTCCGTTCAAATTCTGATTCCACTTTTGGTTATTGAAGACTCCTCCAACTCTGAGATTCCGTGATTCTCTGAACTTTTTCACCAGTGTTTGTCAATAGGATATTACGTTCTGAAGGCCTCCTTCAAGTAAGGACTGATTGCAGCTACTGGTCGATTGCATAGACTCTGGACCTCAGTTGATGTGTGACACTGAGCTGTCACGTTTTTGCTATATGAGAAATCAGTCTGTTTATTGCCAACACAGCAAGAGCAGGTAGGAAAGCAAAGCCACTGGTTAACCCCATAAGGGGATCAGCCCTTGCTGCTGAGTAACAAGGTAGGAAGGGTATTCTGTATTCTCTACAGGGTGGGCCACAGGCGTTCTTTTACAACCATGTATGGGAAAAAAATAAAAGAAGAAAAAAGTCGCATGTCAACCATGAACTGTAGAAAAAAAGGAGTCCACATGATCATCTCCAGGTCCTTAGTTATTGATTCTGATGGCTATCAGGTAGGCTTCTCAATTTGGAAATTTATTCTGTCCCTGTAGCCTCCTCATTATGGAAACTCACTTCACCTCTGGATCTTCTCTCCACCCTGTGGCCTTTTTCTCCCATAGGGTGAGAGAATCTTCCAGGACCTTCATTTTAAGAAAAGTGCCTAGACCATTCACGTCTTCATCCACTTCTGGATGCCACGCCTGAGTGCCCTGTCTTTCTTGATCATGTCACAAAGATCTCTCTCACTCATGTCACAAACATCTCTTGTTCCCTGAAAGTTCACTCTACCTCGGCAGCCCCTTTCTCTGATTCGTTAGTTCCTCTCAGATCACCTCCATTTTAAGGGAAGTGCCTATGTCTGTCATGTTCCCATTTCTCTCTGGGTCCTACTCAGTCTCATTCTTCCATTCTGCCCCACTCCCTGACATTGTGTTTTCAGTTTCATTTTATGGATTGTGAGTATGAGTTCCTTGAAAGCAGTAATTGTCTTTGCTTTTTGGCTTGTATTTTTCTTCTTATCACTTAACATAGTGCTTGGAACAAAATAAGTATTTAAAAAAGACTTGTTGATTTGATAAGTGGCATAAACTGAGTCACTGAAATTTTAAATATACTCAAAATATACTCAAATATTAAATTAAATATATTCAAATTAAATATATACTCAAAAATATACTCAAAACAATTTTCACATTATTCTCTTACTATAACATATATATTTGTGTGTATAAACCAATACATATACGTGTTGTGTGCACATGCAAATGTATACATATGCATAAGCATTTGCATGAGTGTCAACATATGGGATGTCCACTGTCTTGTTTCCTTTTAAGTATCAAGCCTGAGGACGGTGACGATGCCACTCAGTTGCTTTTTCTTGTTATCCTTTACAGTGTCACAATCATCTCCCCTACTGTCCCAGCTCTCGATTTAACCATATAAAAGAGCTGTAGAACTCTCCTTTCAAACCTAAGTACCTCAAAAGAAATTCATATCATGGGAACTGAGGGGAATTAGTGGGGAATCTCAATCTTGTTGATTATTTTAAAAAGAAAAAAGTCCCCAGAAATGATGTCATTTATTTGATCTGCTTTTTTTTCCTACTAAAATAGATGACTCATAGCAGTAATGATAAAGCTAACGCTAGCACTGATTGTTCACCTATCTTACCCTCTGAATGGTGAATGGGGTGGGAAGGGGGTACAGTGCTCTCTACTTCACTTTCTCTATGGAATCCTCTGTATATTAGGAACTTGACACATGGTCTCAGTGGCCAGAAAGCTCTAGCAAAAGTTAACCCTGCTGTGGCACCAATTCTTAATGCAGGGATAAATATACGTAGCCTATGGTCATATATGACTAGAAGGCACATGTAAAATTTTTCCAGGAGGAAGCTCCTGTACCTGACTGTGCGTCATCTTCTCCACTGCCCTGAAGTCTTTTTTTTAAATCTCTGGCAAAGACTGGAAGATTCAAAGCTCAAAGAATTTTATTTCTCTTAGTGATATTGTCTCTTGAACATCCTTTCTTCTGTCTGATTGGTCAGTAGTGACTTCACCACTTGGAGGACCAAATGGTCTCCCCCTTCCTCCCTGGGCTAATTAGCTTGGAACCAAAGAGTCAATTTTATTAGTGTTTCCCCCCCATAGAGCTAACACCTCTCTCAGCCTCTCCATGGCCATAATCCTGACTTCCTGCAGGTGTTCACAATGGCTCTCTTCCTGTCTTGATTAGCTAAGCAGGCTTTCCTCTTTCCAGCTCTGTTTAAGAATTGCAATAATATCTTTTTGGACTTCTTGAACTCTGTAGGACGACCTAGGGCTCACTGAAGCCACCTGTGTCCATCCATCTCATGACTGAAATAAAAGCCTAAAGTATCACTTACTCCTTGATAACACTCTCTTCATGCATAGTACTTGAAAACCTTGGACTCCAAAGACAAGTGGAAAAAAACTCTCAATTATTGAGCTGTATCCAGGAATTGCAGCATCTGGGGCAAATTCAGCTGAGTAAAGAGATGTGAGCAATGGAGGTGAAGACACATTGTCCTGTTTAGTTGAAATTCTTTCTGGAAAAATGGAAGACCACATCCTAGACAGCCTGGACAGTCAGAGTTGGCAGGGTACAAGCCCCAGAACCCACATAGTCCTTCCCTCATAGGGATGCCCAGGGACAAAACCCCATTAGCTCTGCCATCCTTACAACTCTCAACATTTTGGGGCGTTCACCCATGACATGACATTTGCTATGGCTGACACATAATATTCCAAACCATTGTGTATGTACAAGACAAACCCAATCTGCAAACATACTAACTTAATTTGCAGTTTACCAAATTCCTACATTTGTATCATGGTACTGTCAGAAAGCAGTGCGAAAAAACCCCATTGTGACTGGATTCCCTATGGTAAACTGAAGCAAAGGTTCATTCAAGAGTCATGTAGTCATCCAAGACACTTGGGTAAGTTACAGAGTGAATTATTGGAGGCAATGTCCAAATTGACAAGATCATGGCACCATGTGAATATCGACTATCTTTATGTTTTTCACTCTCAGTATGTGTCTTTTCTATATGAGTTTTGTCTTCCAGACTTGTCTATAAACTCCCAGAAGGTAGAGACCATGTTGTAGCTCTCATGTTTCCTCTGGAGATCCTGGCATAGTACTGAAAGGTTGTTGGGTTGGGTGGGGAGGGGGAAATAAAAAGAAAGGAATTCCTTTGCCTTTAAGGATTTCCTCCAGTACTTGGCTAAGCATGGAAAAAAGTACATTGTAAGCAATAGGCTAGCACTTTTGGCAAACACGCTTTACATAGCTAACACTTTTATCCTACACAAGAAATTTATGTTAGTGTTAATGGTATAATGTGCTAACTGGAGAGACAGGTTATAACTCATTTTTTAGTGTATCATTTAACTGTCTTGAGCATAAAGATGAATAAAAGTTAAACCACAAGGGATTTTGAATTTTCTCAGGAAAATACCTAATCTTTGTGCATGGCTGATTATGCAGACAGCTCTGTCTCAAGTGTACATCTGGCTAGCTTAGAGAAGTTTTTCAGAAGACTGAATGCCTAGGTTCCTTTGCAGCTGTATGAACTCCTGGCTTTATTCTCCACATCTGGGAAATATAGCTGTGTTGCATGGTTTGTTATATCAGCCAAAAATATCAAAATATCATCATCTGACTTGTCCTAGGCCATGTAGAACTTAAAAAGAAAGGAAGAAAGCAAGAAAAGAAGGAAGGAAGGAGAGTGATGGGGGAGGGAAAAAAAGGAAGGAAGGAAGGAAGAAAAGTTAATAGTGAACTTGTAAATAATCTGACATATCTATTTATCTATATCTATCTATCTATCTATCTATCTATATTTATATACATATATATATACACATATATTTAATTTGCATGAAATAATCTCATCTCAGTGTTCGAGAACATTTACAGAGATAAAGGATGCCAGATTTCTCCCTTAGCCACTGACTCCCTTTTTAGCAGTCTCTTCTTAGATAAAGTCTTTGGCCAGAGAACTATTGCTTCCATGGAAAAATATAACCTTTCCATATTCTTAAAAATGGAGTATATTTTTTCTAATTTGATATTGGTATGCCATAAAAATGTATTTTTAGGCTTGTCCCATAATTTATTCCTTTGCTCTCTCATCAACAATGGTCTTCCAAAAAGAGCAAGAGCCACTGGCACATCTGAGATTAGAATCTAGGGCTCAGGGCTCTTGATGCAGAAATTATTCTGCTAGTATATTCTAATCCCAGATGTGCTTCTCTGAGCTGTCTGGCCTTAGACAGGTTATGTCTCCTCTCTGTGCATGCTTGCTCATTTCTAAAATGAGAAAATTGAACTAGATGGTCTCTAGCTCTAACCATCTTGATTCCCTGATGTCTGGGGTTCTTTGGATAGACATGCTGATCTTCTCCTAAATCCCAGTTCTCTGAACTTGGGAGGTAGTGATTTACTGGAAAGAGATATGGATTTGAAGTCAGAAGATTGAACTTTGCTACCCACTGTCTAGATGACTCAGAAGGTCCCTCCAAGCTAGAAATTCTACTGAACTTATACTGGGAACTATAGAATTTCAAATTTAATTGCTTGCTAGTTATTTCATCTATATTACTTCTTCCCTACTCCTTGCAAAAAATGTTTTATGCTCTTTTTTCTTTACCTACTAAAGTTCAAATCAGAAGGTCAATACAAATTTCACACATAGCACAGAACATGAGAGTACAAATCTAGTTCAATTCTCTCAATTAAAACTTGAAAAAGAAAAAAAGAAGAAAGGCTATGGCTGGAGATGTGAAATACTTTGTCCAAATTAGTCAGAGCAAGAGCCAGAGACAGAATTGGAATCCTAGTCTTGTGACTCCCCAGTCTGCTTGATCATACTTAGAGAAAAACAATTTTATATTTGTTTCCTCCCTTAATGTAAAACTTTTTTTACTCCTTAATTATTAAGTGGGATAATGCTGGATCTCCATCCATGTGGAGGCACCCTATACAGGGAAGTCCCTCCTTCAGACTTTAGCTGTTTTTTTTTTTTTTCTAAAATTTGCATGTAGCTCAGTTATATTGACCTCTATTGGCTCACACTACATACAATTCATTTCAAATACTTTATGCTGATTTTTAGACTCTACTGATCTTGAATTTGGGATAAATTCTCATACTGTCCTTGGAAA